>NW_023270854.1:50586385-50857659 GCF_011800145.1 Mirounga leonina | reverse complement strand
AAAAAAAAAAACTCTTCAGAGTATAGGGATAGAGGGAACATTCCTCAAGCTCATAAAATCCATCTATGAAAAACCCACAGCAAATATCATCCTCAATGGGGAAAAGCTGAGAGCCTTTCCCGTAACATCAGGAACACGTCAAGGATGCCCACTCTTGCCACTATTGTTCAACATAGTATTAGAAGTCCTAGCAACAACAATCAGACAACAAAAAGAAATAAAAAGTATTCAAACTGGCAAAGAAGTCAAACTCTCTTTCTTCGCAGAAGACATGATACTTTATGTGGAAAACCCAAATGACCCCACTCCCAAATTACTAGAACCCATACAGCAATTCAGTAACATGGCAGAATACAAAATCAATGCACAGAAATCAGTTGCTTTCTTATACACTAACAATGCAACTGCAGAAAGAGAAATTAGAGAAACGATTACATTTACAATAGCATCAAAAACCATAAGATACATCAGAATAAACCTAACCAAAGAGGTAAAGGATCTATACTCTAGGAACTACAGAACACTCATGAAAGAAATTGAAGAAGACACAAAAAGATGGAAAAACATTCCATGCTCATGGATCAGAAGAATAAACATTGTTAAAATGTCTCTGCTACCCAGAGCAATCTATACCTTCAATGCCATCCCGATCAAAATTCCAATGACATTTTTCAAAGTGCTGGAACAAGCAATCTTAAAATTAGTATGGAATCATCCAAGACCCTGAATATTCAAGGAAATGTTGAAAAAGAAAATAAAGCTGGGGCACCACGTTGCCTGATTTCAAACTATATTAAAAGCAGTGATCACCAAGACAGCATGGTACTGGCACAAAAACAGACATATAGACCAATGGAACAGAATAGAGAGCCCAGATATGGACCCTCGACTATGCTCATATAATCTTTGACAAAGCAGGAAAAAACATGCAATGGAAAAAAGACGGTCTCTTCAATAAATGGTCCTGGGAAAATTGTACAGCCACATGCAGAAGAATGAAACTCGACCATTCTCTAACACCATACACAAAGACAAACTCAAAATGGATGAAAGACCTCAATGTGAGACAGGAATCCATCAAAATCCTCGAGGAATACACAGGCAATAACCTCTTTGATATCGGCCACAGCAACTTCTTTCAAGATACATCTCCAAAGGCTAGTGAGACAAAAGCAAAAATGAACTTTTGGGACTTCATCAAGATAAAAAGCTTCTGCACAACAAAGGAAACTGTCAACAAAACAAAGAGGCAACCCACAGAGTGGGAGAAGATATTTGCAAAGGACACTACAGATAAAGGGCTGGTATCCAAGATCTATAAAGAACTTCTCAAATTCAACACCCAAAAAACAAATAATCAGTCAAAAAATGGGCAGAAGACATGAACAGACACTTCTCCAAAGAAGACATACAAATGGCTAACAGACACATGAAAAAATGTTCTTCATCATTAGCCATCAGGGAAGTTCAAATCAAAACCACATTAAAATACCACCTTACACCAGTTAGAATGGCAAAAATGGACAGGGCAAGAAACAACAAATGTTGGAGAGGTTGTGGGGAAAGGGGAACCCTCTTACACTGTTGGTGGGAATGGAAGTTGGTACAGCCACTTTGGAAAACAGTGTGGAGGGGCCTCAGAAAATTACAAATAGAACTACCCTATGACCCAGCAATTGCACTCCTGGGTATTTACCCCAAAGACACAGATGTAATGAATGTTCATAGCATCAATGTCTGCAATAGCCAAACTGTGGAAAGAGCCAAGATGCCCTTTAACAGATGAATGGATAAAGAAGATGTGGTCCATATATACAATAGAATACTACTCAGCCATCAGAAAGGATGAATACCCAACTTTTACATCAACATGGGTGGGACTGGAGGAGAATATGCTAAGTGAAATAAGTCAAGCAGAGAAAGTCAATTATCATAGGGTTTCTCTTATTTGTGGAACATAAGGAATAGCATGGAGGACATTAGGAGATGGAAGGGAAAAATGTGGGGGGGAATTGGAGGGCGAGATGAACCATGGGAGACTATGGACTCTGAGAAACAAACAGGGTTTTAGAGGGGATGGGGGAGGGGGTATTGGTTAGCCCTGTGATGGGTATTAAGGAGGGCACGTACTGCATGGAGCACTGAGTGTTATACGAAAATAATGAATCGTGGATCACTACATCAAAAACTAATGATGTATTATATGGTGACTAACATAACATAATAAAATAAAATTAAAAAAATAAAGAAATGAATAAAATCTTTGAAAAAAATAATGTTCATTTCTTTTTTTTTTTTTTTAAGATTTTATTTATTTATTTGACAGAGAGAGACACAGCGAGAGAGGAAACACAAGCAGGGGGAGTGGGAGAGGGAGAAGCAGGCTTCCTGCACGAGCAGGGAGCCCGATGTAGGGCTCGATCCCAGAACCCTGGGATCATGACCTGAGCTGAAGGCAGATGTTAACAACTGAGCCACCCAGGCGCCCCAGTGTTTATTTCTAAGACTAAACTGAGCCATTGAATCCTGCTTAATTTAGCTCCAGTTTCTCATTTTATTTTGAACAGAACTTCTAAACCTTTTTTTTTTTTTTAAGAGGGGAGAGAAAGAGCATGCATGAAGGGGGTGGGGCAGAGGGAGAGGGAGAGAATCTTAAGCAGCCTCCATCCTTAGTGTGGAGCCAGTCATGGGGCTCAATTTCACGACACTGAGATCATGACCTCAACTGAAATCAAGAGTTGGATGCTTAACTCAATGAACCACCTAGGCGCCTCCCCCGCCTTTATTTTTTAACTTATCTTTCAAGTGTCCACAAACTCCAGAAATTCCAGTTGTGTGTTGGAAGCTTTTTTCTGCTGTTACTGAGCTGAGAGTGGTGGAGCGTTGGACCTGTCAAGCTGGCAGGGATTGGGGACTCTTCCTTTTCAGTTATGGTGTTGTGACTGCCACCAGCTCTGTGACTCATAGTGCTTTGGCTTATTTACACCTAGCTGGACAAAGAACAGCACTTAGCAATAATATGTTGGGCAAATAGTTTCATATTACATAAGAATTTGAATATCTTTGTGAGGCCTTTCCCTCTCTAGACTAATTTATCGTACTTATTCTTACTCAGAGAAACAGCAAAGTAGTAAAAGTGCAAGCAGTATATTTACCTGCAGAAAATCCATGATTCTTTTTTCTTCTTTTTTTGTCAACTAGTCGAGGGTTCTGTGGCCAAAGTCAGTCATATATTTCTCTAAAACTGTAGAATCTATTTAAATGTCAAATCTGTTTAAAGTCCTTTTAGAATGATTAGTAAATATATAAGAATATAATTTTCTTACTAAACCCCAGCTTTTAAAGATAATTGCTTCAATGAAATTTTTAAAGGAGATATTTTCCTGTCTTTTAGCCTTTTAAACATGTTTGAAAAGTAGAGGCCAATTTTTACATGAAGTTGAGATGTATCAGTTTCCTAAATGCATGACCATGGAGGTTTATGGCTTCTTTACTCCTTAAGGCATTTTTAAAAAGAGATGGAGTGTGCAAGACTAAGGGGCTTTTATAGATTAGATAGATTTTATATCTTTAAAATTTTCTATTTAATTCATATTTCTTGTTTCAGTTTATTTGGTATGTTAGGGAATGATGGCTAGAGATAAGGGGGGAAATACCCTTTATTCGCTGTGTAGGTCTTAGGTAATTATAAGGCAGTGAATTAACATTTCAAATTCAATAGCTAGAAATCATTCTAAATCAGTCTTACAAGGTTGCTCTCTTTGTAGTAACACTCATTAATATTCCAATACTCCCTCACTGCTTTTTCAACTGCTACAAGTATAGTTTCTTTTGTTTCAAAAGTCTGTTTAATAGAGACCACTCAACTAAATAGGAAGGGTGAACAAAAAGTTTACTGTGGTCAAATTTGGTCACTGCTTTCTACGGGCAAGATGATCATATTTGCTTTTTTTATGACTGAGACAACTAGCAGTGATTACAACCTAGTCCTATGTGTTCATTTCTTAACTTGGGGAATAAAGAAGTACCTCTGTTCTAGAGGCAAATCATTAAATAGAATGTACAGATATTTTTTAATTATAGAAAAAAGGATAAAATTGCTTTGCAAGTTATATACTTTTGTTGATATATACATGTGTGTGTGTGTGTGTGTGTGTGTATACTGATATGGGGGGGTGGATAAGATGGATAAGTCTCCAAGGCCCACAGAACCATGATCCATGCTGTAGAAAAAACTTGAGACAATTTATCATACCCATTCCTTCTGATAGGAACAACAGACTTGTGAGTAGCAGATGGTCACAAAGACCTGTGGCCTGAAAATGCAATATTCTCCAAGGGTCTAGTGCCATCTCCACACTTTTTATTTAAATTAGTTCCATAATACTGTACAACCTTTTTCTATGGAAATGATCCTCAATTTTTATTAGAAACATTTGAAATTATAATTAAAATCTGAATTAATTCATTTTAAATGTACAGTCTGACTTTAGTCTGATCCATACTCATTTTATTTAAGTTTAGAAATATTTATTTGTTGGGTTACTTAAAAAAACACACAAAAGCAACAAAAAAACCAATTACCCTACACTTGAATATTCCTTAACTTTGTACTAAGGGATGGCACTTGGATAATTGAGAAAACTCCCTATTTTTTTTCCACCATAGTGCTAGAATTTTTTTCTTGGTTTTTATTTTCTTGTCTATTTTGTTAGTACTTACAACAAATACAGATACATATAACTGGTCTCTGTGCTAATAGACAAAAGCCATCCTGTCATTATATGTAAAACATAACTAGATTTCTATGTAGATTTCTTTTTTAATTTTCAGCTATTGCAACTAAAAATAAAATCAGAGTATCAACCCTTTTTTCTCTATTTGCATATATGTAGAAGAAAAGCCCCCCCCCCAAAGTGGTATTTAACCAACAATCTGTCCATGATAATAAAAATTCATGTTTGACTTACTGAAAAAAGTTATTTTCAAGGCTAAGTGGTGAAAATTTCATATTTTGGTCAAATCTTGTAACCTGGAATCATGGAGACAGTTTATGAGAAAGCACAGCTTGTTTGTAATTTTACATATTCTTTATCTGATTCATCTCCAGATGCAATGAATAAAAACAGTGACCAAGATTATCTTGTAATCATAACCTTGACATAAAGGCTACCAGAAAGTAAATGTTAGTTTAATTAATCTTTACATGGAAAAGAGGCAAATAACACCTCTCCAACTTATTAAGCTTTATATAAAAGTCATGGTAGAAGAAGAGAAAGGACATAGGATATGCTTTATGTCAATTATAAAAGAAGTAATATAAGGGGTAATATAGGAGTTGTTAAAAAAGAGAACCACAGGCCCAAAATGGAGTCACTTATGTTAACCCCACATCAGCAGACCAAGACTTTATACCTAACCTAACTGCAGTTTCAACCTCTCCAGCCATATGACCTTTAACCAGCCAACCTGTGAAATCCGTAGTCAGCACTAGTAGATAAGACAGACTTCTTCAGTTCCCCTTAAGAGGGCAACCTTGCCTTAAATAATAGATTCTTTACTAATTCCTTTTTTTCACTCCCTCTCTGCCTTTAAAAGCCTTTCCTTTTCTGCAGCACCATGGAGCTCCTTTCTTGTTTGCTAGATAGGATGCTGCCCAATTCATGAATTGTTGAATAAAGCCAATTTGATCTTTAAATTTACTCACTTGATTTTTTTTAACAGTGAATAACTATATAAACATCCTTAAGACTCACAATTCATACTAAAAAATAATTTCAGAATTGTTTGCCAATTTCCATTCTAAGCTATACATACCAGTGTGCCTATTTCCTTGCACTCTTATGAGCATTGGTTGGGTATCTCATTACATAATTGACAAACAAAACTGCTGATCTGAACAATAAAAATAGAATATTATGTTCCACTTCCAGATAAGATGGAGTAAGATGGATGCTTTACCCTCTCTTACCCACTGATAACAGCTACACAACTGCAAAATGCATTGACCTCTATTGGAAGAGGCTGAGAAGTCAAAATCAGCAAACAGATAAGGGAAGAATACTAGAATTTGAATACCATTGAATCATCAGCAAGTTTACCATTTTATTTTTCTCCAGTAATTCCCAAGGAGTAAGTACTGTGGTGTAGACAGAGAGTTCCAGAAGCCTTTTAACTCTGGCTTAAGGAACCAGAAAGGAAACCACTAACATGCAGAGTATAGAACTCTCCCATTTTACTCCTTCTCTTCTCCATTCTCTCATGTCCTAGCCCCCCAGAAATCTTGGAAATGTTCAGTAGAGGGGGGATAACTAGAGCCACAAGTTTCTGACTGAGGATAGAAAAAGGATATCCCAAGGAACCAGAAAGTAATGGGGAGATTACAGAGAAGGAGAAGCTCAGGAGAGTAACTTTATCGAGATATTTACCAACTTTAAAACTCAACCTGGAGCTGTATATGCATGGATCTGAGCCTGATTAGCACCAAAAAACTTATGAAAACTAAGCTAATGGTTAGACCATCACTGTGTGCCAACTGACCAGTGGGCTCTTCTAAAGGAATGATCCCAAGAATTCTACAGGCTTTGAAAACTGAATTGATGTTGGAATCAGGGCCCCCTGAAAGCATGTTGGATCTTGCAGCCTAAATCCAAGTCAGTTACCTATGGAATAAAAAAATCAACATTTTTCATAGGATTTAAGTTAGATGTAGAATTAATTAATTAAAGTTAGATGTAGATGTAGAATTTCATAACATAGTATTAAAATTTGCCAGTATAACTCTAAACCACTCAGAATACAAAGAACCACAAAGATTTCAACTTGCAAAAGACAACCAACGAACACGAAATGCTAGTCTGCTGCTTGTTAGCTGTGAACCTGGGGAAATTACTTAATCCCACTGTTCCCAGTTTGCTTATCAGTAAAATGAAAATAGTAGGAAATGTCCTAAGGTTGTTGTGAAAATTCAGTGAGATCATATAAGAAAAAAAATTTGTTCACATTTTATCAAATTATACACCTTAAATATGTGGAGTTTATTGTGTGTCAATTATACCCAATGAAGTTGTAAAACAATGGAATACCATTGTGATTTTACTTAAATGTTTCAAATTTTTAATTACTTCTATTTTTATGTTAGTGACATAATATCCTACTATAAAAGCTGGAACTCTATCTAAAAGCTTAAAAAAAAGTGTGTAGATATAATTAATTCTCTGAAATATACAATGTTACTGTTCACTTTGAATTCAAATAAGAGATCACTATTTCCCTACTCATGTAAAAAAAATTTTATACAATATTGGTTGAGGTATAACTTCACAGGGTGGAAGTGTTCAATTTGATAAGTTATGACATCTGTATACACATGTGAAACCCATGCCACAACGAAAATGAACATATATATCACTCCCCAAAGTCTCCTCATGCTTGTCAATCCCTCTCTGCTGTCTCCCCATCTCCTGCATCTCCTTCCCATCCCCAGGCAAACACTGCTTTCTGATACGCTTTATGTCATTATACTTTGGTTTGCATTTCCCAGAATTTTATGTAAACAGAATCATACAATTTGTACTCTTTCTTGACATCTTTCATTCAGTATGATCATAAGATTCTTCCATGTTGTTGTGTATATCAGTGGTTTATTCCTCTTTATTGCTAAGTAGTGTTTTATTGAGTAAGTGTACCAAAATTTATTTGTTCACTTACCTGTTGTTGGGCATTTAGGTTGTTTCCAGTTTTTAGCTACTACACATAAAGCTGATAGGAATACTGGCTTACACATAATTTTTAGGGACATATGCTTCTCTTCTTATGGGTGAATACCTAGGATTAGAATAGTTAAGTTTTTAAGAAACTGCCAAAGTGTTTTCTAGAACACTTGAGATCTCCATTAGCAGAATGTAAGAATTCCAGTTCCTCCAGGATAATCCTCACCAACACTTGGTATAATCAGCCTTTTAAACTAGCCATTCTAATAGGTGTGTTGTGGTATCTTATTGTGTTTTTTAAAAAACTGAAATAAATTTTAAAAAATTATCATGCAATAAAATTGACTTAAAAATTGTATATAATTCTCTCACCTTGAACGCATGTCTAAAAATCATGTAACCACCATCATAATCAGAATACAGAATAGTTCTATCACCCCAAAAAACTCCTTTGTGCTTTGCCTTTAGAGGGGTAACCTCCTGCCACTCAAAACCCTTGTCAACTATGAATCATTTTCTGTTGCTACAATTTCGTGTTTTTGAAATTATCAAATAAATAGAATCATATAGTACATATAACCCTTAGAGATTGGCTTCTTTCATCAACATTCTTTGAGATTCATCCTAGTTTTGTGCATATCAATAATTCACTATTTTTTACTGCTAAATAGTATTCATTATACTTTTTTAAAATTTGCCATTTCCAAGTAAATAATGATGAGCAAATTTTCATGTTTCTTTGATATTTGTATACCTCATTTGTTCAAATTTTTGTCCATATATTTATTGTTTTTTTAATTATTTTTAGTGTTCTTAATATAGTCTTTATAAAAATCATTTATCATATATATGCTTGGCAAATATATTCTACCAGTTGGTGACTTGCCTTTTCATTCTTCCTTGTGTCTTTTGAAGAGAGCAAGTTTTAAATTTTGATGAAGTTTGATTTATTATGGTCTCCTTTAATGAATCATGTCTTTAGTGTCATATGTAAGAAATTTAAGTCTAACACCAAAGTCACAGATTCTCTCCTATGTTTTCTTACAGAAGTTTTATACTTTCAGGATTTACATTTAGTAAATGACCCAGATTGTGTTCATTTCTGTTTATGCTTACAGTATAGATTAAAATTCCAGTTGTTCCAGAAGTATTTGTTGAAGATGCTATATTCTCTTCACTGAATTGCCTTTGTACCTTTGTTAGAAATCAGTTGTTTGTGTATATGTGAGTCTATTTCTGGACCTTTTATTCTGTTGCGTTAACCTCTTTGTTTAATTTGGCTTCACTACCACATTCTCTTCATGAGTTTATCTTTATAATGAGTCTTTTTTTTGTATTATGTTATGTTAATCACCATACATTACATCATTAGTTTTTGATGTAGTGTTCCATGATTCATTGTTTGCGTATAACACCCAGTGCTACATTAGGGTACGTGCTATAATGAGTCTTGACACTAGATAGTGTTAGCTCGCCAACATTGTTCTTTTTCAGAGTTCTTCTGGATATTTTAGATCTTTTGCATTTCCATATGAAATTTATAACTAGCTTGATAAATCCTACAGTAATCCTCCTGTGATTTTGATAAGCATTACATTTAATCTACAGATTGTTTGGGGGGAACTTACATTCTTCCTATGTTGAATATCCAATCCATGCAGGTTTTATTTTTTTGCATTCATCAGTATAGTATAGTATAAGTGTTCTATACTTAGAGCATTCAGCATATGTAAATATTTTGTTAGATTTATAACTATTTCATTATGTTCATTTTGTCATAATTATCAAGAATGTTAACAATATTGAATCTTCTGACCTGTGAACAATATATAGTTCTTCGTTCTTTAGATTTTCTTTAATTTTTCTCAACAATATTTTGTAGGTTTCATTGTGCAGGCTTTGCACATGTTTTTGTCAGATTTTGTCATATTTCTAATATTTCATGCTTAGGATTTTTAGTATATCATGATAATTATTTTTATGCTACTATAAATGGGATTTAAAATTTTTAATTTCTAATTGTTTGTTGTTAGTGTATAAAATATGATTGATTTTTGATATGGATCTTGTAGGCTGTGATTTGCTATAATTACTTATTAGTTCTAGTAGCTTTTAAAAATTCAGTTGAATTTTCTATAAGAAATTCTATTGTCTATGAATAAAAACAATTTGATATCCTCCTTTCCATTTCTTCCAATTTTATTTTATTGCCTTATTGCACTGGCTAGCACTATCAGTATACTGATGAATAAGACATAAGATTGGAATCCTTGAACTCTTCCTTATCTTAGGGGAGAAAGTAATATGGCTTTCACCATTAAGTGTGATTTAGAAGTAGGATTTTTGTGAATGACCTTTATCAGGTGGAGACCTGAATATATAGTTATGTATGTATATGTATGTATATACATACATATACCACATCTTCTTTATTCATTCATCAGTCAATGGACAGATGGGCTGCTTCCATAATTTGGCTATTGTAAATAATACTGTTATATACATAGGGGTGCATGTATCCCCTTGAATTACTGTTTTTGTATTCTTCAGGTAGATACTGACTAGTGCAATTGCTGGATCATAAGGTAGTTCTATTTTTAACTTTTTGAGGAACCTCTATACTGTTTTCCAGAGTGTCTGCACCAGTTTGCGTTCCCACCAACAGTGCAAAAGGGTTCCTTTTTCTCCACATGCTCACCAACACCTATTGTTTCTTGTATTGTTGATTTTAGCCATTTTGACAGGTGTGAGGTGATATCTCATTGTAGTTTTGATTTGTATTTCCCTGATGATGGTGATATTGAGCATCTTTTCATGTGTCTGTTAGCCAACCCAGTGTCTCCTTTGGAAAAATATCTATTCATGTCATCTGCCTGTTATTTAACTGGATTATTCATTTTTTGCATGTTGAGTTTTATAAGTTCTTTATATATTTTGGATACTAACCCTTTATTGGATATGTCATTGGCAAATAGCTTCTCCCATTCTGTAGGTTGCCTTTTAGTTTTGTTGATTATTTCCTTTGTTGTGCAGAAGGTTTTTATTTTGATGTAGTCCCAATAGTTTATTTTTTGCTTTTGTTTACATTGCCTCAGGAGACATATTTAGAAAAAAAATGCCATGGTTGATGTTAAGAGAAGTTACTGCCCATATTCTCTTCTAGGATTTTGATGGTTTCAGGTCTCACATTTAGGTCTTTAATCTATTTTGAATTTATTTTTGTGAATGATATAAAAAAGTGGTCCAGGGGCACCTGGGTGGCTCAGTTGTTGGGAGTCTGCCTTCAGCTTGGGTCATGATCTCAGGGTCCTGGGATCGAGCCCTACATCGAGCTCCCTGCTCAGCAGGAAGCCTGCTTCTCCCTTTCCCACTCCCCCTGCTTGTGTTCCCTCTCTCGCTGTCTCTCTCTCTCTGTCAAACAAATAAATAAAATCTTTAAAAAAACAAAAACAAAAACAAAAGTGGTCCAGTTTCATTCTTTTGTACATTGCTGTCCAGTTTTCCCAACACCATTTGTTAAAGAGACTTTTTCATATTGGATATTCTTTCCTGCTTTGTTGAAGATTAATTGACCATAAAATTATGAGTTCATTTCTGGATTTTCTTTTCTGTTCTGTTGATCTATTTTTGTGCCAGTACCATACTGTTTTGATCACTACAGCTTTGTAATATAACTTGATGTCCAAATTGTGATGCCTCCAGCTTTGTTTTTGTTTTTCAAGATTGCTTTGACTAGTCAGGGTCTTTTGTGATTTCATACAAATTTTAGAATTGTTTGTTCTAGTTCTCTGAAAAATGTTGGTATTTTGATAGAGATTGCATTAAATGTGTAGATTGTTTTGGGTAGTATAGACATTTTAAAAATATTTGTTCTTCCAATCCATGAGCATGGAATGTCTTTTTATTTCTTTGTGTCATCTGCAACTTCTTTCAATGTTTTATAGTTTTCAGAGTATAAGTCTTTTAACTCTTTAGCTAGGCTTATTCCTAGGTATCTTATTGTTTTTGGTGCAGCTGTAAATGGGATTGTTTTCTTAATTTCTCTTTCTGTTGCTTCATTATTGGTGTGTAGAAATGCTACAGATTTCTGTACATTGATTTTGTACCTTGTGACTTTACTGAGTTTATCAGTTCTAGCAGTTTTTCGGTGGAGTCTTGTGTTTTCTGCGATAGAGTATCATGTCATCTGCAAATAGTGAGAGTTTGACTTCTTCCTTGCTGATTTGGATGCCTTTTATTCCTTCTTGTTGTCAGATTGCTGTCACGAGGACTTCCAGTGCTATGTTGAATAAAAGTGGTGAGTGGACATCCCGATGTTAGGGAAATAGCTCTCAGGTTTTCCCCATTAAGAATGATGTTATTTGTGGGTTTTTCATATATGGCCTTTATCATGTTGAGGGATGTTCCCTCTTTGTTGAGGGTTTTTATCATGAATGGATGTTGTACTTTGTCAAATGCTTTCTCTATATCTATTGAAATGATCATATGGTTTGTATCCTTTCTGTTGTTGATGTGATGTATTTTGTTGATTAATTTGCAAATATTGAACCCACCCTTGCAACCCAGGAATAAATCCCACTGGATCACGGTAAATGATATTTTTCATGTATTTTTTGGATTTGGTTTGCTAGTGTTTTTGTTGAGGATTTTTGCATCTATATTCATGAGAGATATTGGCCTCTAGTTCTTTTTTGTGTGTGTGTGTTGTCTTTATCTGGTTTTGGTATCAGGATAATGCTGTACTCACTGAATGAATTTGGAAGTTTTCCTTCCTCTTCTATTTTTTGGAATAGTTTGAGAAGAATAGGTATTAACTGTTTTTAAATATTTGGTAGAATTCACCTGTGAAGCCATCCGGTCTTAGACTTGCTTTTTGGGGAGTTTTTTGATTACTGATTCATTTTCATTGCTGGTGATTGGTCTGTTCAAATTTTCTATTTCTTCCTGCCTTAGTTTTGGTTGGTTATATGTTTCTAGGAATTTATCCACTTCTTCTAAGTTGTCTAATTTGTTGGCATATAGGTTTTCACAACATTCTGTTACAATTGTTTGTATTTCTATGGTGCTGATTGTTATTTCTCCTCTTTCATTGGTGATTTTGTTTATTTGGGTCCTCTCTCTCTCTTTTTAAATGAGTCTTGCTAGAGGTTTGTCAATTTTGTTGATCTTTTCAAAGAGCCAGCTCATGATTTCATTGATTTGTTTTATTGTTTTTTTTTTAGTTTCTATATCATTTATTTCTGCTCTAATCTTTATTATTTCCTGACTCTAGATTTGGGTTTTGTTTGTTCTTTTTCTAGCTCCTGTAGGTGTATGCTTAGTGTGGACTTTTCTTCTTTTTCTAATTTATTAAGACAGCAGCTGAAGTTTATGTTTTGAGATCTTTCTTTTTTCTCTAAGAGAGATGACTAATTCTGTAAATATCTTTCTAATCCTGACTTTAGTCTCATTCCACAAATTTTGATTAAGTGCTGTTCATTTTCATTCAGGTTAAAATAAAATAACCCATGTGTCAAAGAAGAAATCAATAGGGGAATTAAAAATATTTTACTTATTTTCCAAATACTTGGGAGATTTTTCCAGGGACCTTTCTATTACTTATTTTTTATTTAATTTCACTGTGGTCAGAGAACATACAATGTATGACTTGAATTCTTCAAAATTTAATAAGACTTGTTTTCTGGCCTATATTATGACCTACCTTGGTAAAATTATTTGGTCACTTTTTCTTCAAACTTTTTGTTTCTTTATCTGCTTCTCTTCTTCTTTTTTTTTTTTTTTAAGATTTTATTTATTGATTTGAAAGAGAGAGAATGAGAGAGAGCACATGAGAGGGGATAGGGTCAGAGGGAGAAGCAGACTCCCTGCCAAGCAGGGAGCCTGATGAGGGACTCGATCCAGGGACTCCAGGATCATGACCTGAGCCGAAGGCAGTCGCTTAACCAACTGAGCCACCCAGGCTCCCTATCTGCTTCTTTTCTGTGCAAAATCAAATTACACACATATTAAGCCACTTTAAGTTTTCCCACAGCTCATGACATAATTTTGTTTGGATATTTTTGCATTTCTCTAAATATTCTTAAGCTTTTCAGATATAGTTTAATTAGTTAGAAAGCATTTTGTGTCTTACTTTTAAGATTTGTTAGTTTGATGCAGAGCAGCACTTAGTTTAGGGCTAATTTTTCCTTCCTGCTAAGGCAAGGTCTTTATGAATCATCTACCTTGTGAACTATGAGGTTTTCCTACCTGCCTGGTGGGAACTAGGTACTATTCTAGGCCCTGTATGGGTGCTGGGCATTTCTGCCTTTAATTCTCTTAGATGGTTCTTTACAAGCCTCAATTTGTTTTCACATATACATGGGCCAATCAGTACTTTCCTGAATACCAAGAAGTACCTTCTCATGATTTCCTGAGTTAGCTCTTTGTACAGGTCTCTTCTCTTCATCACTGTGGGTTCATCAGAGATGCCTTGGCCCACTGCAGTGTCAGTTTCATCTCCTTAAATTGAGGAATCTGCCAATCTCTGCCTGGGTTCTTACTCATTTTGCCTAGCTCTACAAATTCTCTCAAGGCATTAAGCAGTAGTGACTGGAGGACTCACTCCCTTTGTTTCCCATCTCCCAGGGTCCACTGCCCTTTGTTTCCTAATGCTCATTATCTTGAAAAGCATTGATTTGTATATTTCTCTCTCTCTGTCTCTCTACCCCTGTCTCTCTCCCTTATGCTCTCTCTGTGGTTTGTTTTCATGAAGGAGGGTGAATTCAGGCTGCGTTATTCCATCTTTGCCACAGTTCTAAGCAAGCAGGACTTTTAAATAATATAGGGAAGAGGAGATGGATTAAACACCCTGAGGCAAAGAGACCTAATGTAGCATTCTGTCGTAAACAGTAAATGTGGTCAAGGAATGGCCTTTTAAAGAGTCAGGAGGTTTACTTCTAATGTACTAAATGGAGTACTGCAGTTTTTGTAGACTATGAGGAAGTGGCATAAGTAGAGTTGCTTAACGTCAATGGAAAGATTATTTCATCAACGATGTAAAGGAATTAAGCTAAATGGCCACTGAGTACTTAAACTGTGTTCTTTATCGTGAGTCCATTTTGTCCAATTTTTAGTATCATATAATTTCACAAAACATTTACATCAAAATATTAGAGGATATAACTACTACTTATGTCCTCACTGAACTTTACCATCGTATACTAAACAGCATTCGTATTTACTGGTGACTACTTAGTAATCTCGTTTCTTTGGTGTCTAGGTGTTGAACACACACAATACTTAAAATTGAAAATCAGACCATTTTAAATATAGAATTCTACAAACATGAACTATCTTGAGGCTGGCAGAAAAATAAATGCAAAACCCCGATTCAGGGCCCAACTGACCTTTGCCGTCACTGATTTAGCAAAATATTTCAAAGAAATTCAAGGCTGACCTTTCTGCACCACATCTTGTGGCTGCATTTCTGTTCAAGGAGCTAATCAGCACAAGTCTCATTGTTCTGGGAACCTGGGAGAGGAAGAAAGGAAAACAGTTTTGTATAGCAAAGACAGGGACAACACAATAAGCAGGAAGAAAGTCAGTATCGGGTAAATAGCTATGTGAAAGCAGATATTCTTATTAGAACCTTTATAACATTTCATTCCACTCAAACTTTCTCATCTTTTTTCTCCTCTCAAAGTGTGAGCATGGTGCTGGAGAGGTTATTTTGGCATGCTTTTGAAGTCAGAAGAGAACGAAATTACCAAACTTGACAAAGAGGAAGTTTCAGAAAAGTGAGCATTAAGTAACATTTTTTGGAAGTGGAGAAATGGAATTATTTTAACTATTCTCACCTAGCTCTCTTTTCATTCTGTTCTAATGATTCATGAGTAATAAATAAGTAGAAAAATTCATTATTCACCCTAAATAATGAATACAATTATTCTTTATTTTCCCTCTTGATCCTCATGTACACCAGAACAGTGACCACATCAGATTCATCCTGTGAACTAATTTAAGGAGAATTAGTTACCTAATAATTCTCATAAATCATCAAGCTTCCTGGGATCATAAAAATCCCATTGTGTTCTTACTGAGCCTCTCTTTGTTTCACCCACAGTCACCAGCAACCACTCTCTGTCATTTTTGTTTCAAATTACATTTATTAAAGTTGGTGCTGACATAATTTTATCACTTCATGTTTCCTGATTTTAAATATTAAATCCTTGGATACCTGATGAAATAGAAAAATGGCTTACTTATGCAGCCAATTCAGATCATGAGTATAATTTCATCTGAAAAATTAAAAAAGCACCTGTATAACTATTTATTCTTTTTTATTTTTATTTTTTGGAACACAAAGATTTTCTTCTGATTGTAACCTGTTATTAGCTTTGTTTAAAAATCATTTTGGATATTTAGAAACCTGCAAGTATATTTCTCTGACTTTTTGGTGTTCTGTGTGTCCAGAGATTAATCAATTAATCAAATCATTAAATATACATTAAATACTGAATATGTGTCAGACATTGTCCCAGCTGCTGGAATATACAAAAAGAGCAATACATGATCTTTTTAGAAAGATTTTATTTATTTATTTGAGAGAGAGAGAGAGCGAGAGAGAGCACAAGTAGGGGGAGGGGCAGAAAGAGAGGGAGAAGTAGACTCCCTGCTGAGCAAGGAGCCCTACTCCAGGCTTAGTCCCAAGACCCTGGGATCATGACCTGAGCAGAAGGCAAACGCTTAACTGATGGAGCCGCCCAGGCACCCAAACTGTCTTAAGTTTTAAATAGCTTATTCTAGCATCTGTGTGGCTCATAAACCATACAGTCACAAGGATATAGCCGGGAGACCAATGCAGAGTCTCTTCAAATTGTCCAGGTGAAAATGAAGCTTGGTCTAGAGTGAAAAGAGTGAGATAATGAGAAAGAACAGGCTTTTGGATATATGTTAAAGATAAGACTTGCATGATTAAACTGATATGTTTAAGAGAAACATAAGAATCAACGAGTAGTCCCAGATTTATAGCCAAAAACTGAGTTCAGAGAGTGGTATTACAGAGTTGGGGAAGCCAGAGGAGTAGCAGCTCTGGGTGGGGTGGATTATTATGTTTAAGAAGTTTGAAATACCCATATATTACCCAAATAGACATGCTGTGGACAGTTGGATATATGAGTCTAGAATTCAGAGGAATAAACAAGGAGGGGAATACAAATCCAAGATGCATCAATGTTGTTGAAAGCATACAAAGACACGGGGCTGGGAGATGAATATTTTCAAATTCCACTGAGAAACATAGAGGATGCCTTGAATGAATGTAAAGATATATGTTTGTTCCTGGAGAAGAAGATACAATGTGATAATCTTATTTTTATCCTAAATTTAAAAAACATGCTTAAAAAAAAAAAAAAACATATTTGGGGCACCTGGGTGGCTCAGTTGGTTAAGCATCTGCCTTCAGCTCAGGTCATGATCTCAGGGACCTGGGGCTCCCAGGAGCTTCCTCATCAGGCTCAGCAGCGAGTCTGCTTCTCCCTTTCCCTCTGTGATCTCCCTTGCTTTTGCTCTCTCTCAAATAAATAAATAAAATCTTTAAAAAAAAATAAAAAAATAAAAAAAACATTTAATGTGAATACAAACAAAAAACTACAAGGGTTTTTATTCCTTTTTTTTTTTTTTCCTCTAGAGGAGGAGACAGTGGGGGAAAAATACACAAACTCTTGCTTTTATTTCCTACTATTCTCAGATATTTTTTACCTTCCTCACTCCCGTTACACAAAAGAGAACAAAATTGAATGAAAGAAAAGAAACAGACCAAAAAATTCCGATTTAGTGAAATAAGTAAATTACTATTACCTCCAAATTTAAAATATAACAAATGGCTGTGAAATACAACAAAACCTTGACAGAGACAAAGAGGCATGCTGAGTACTACAAATATCATTGAAGTCCTGAGAAAGAGATTTTCGGTCAATCTTAGAATAGTGAATGTCCAATAACTAGTTTGATTGATTAGTTTGGCTAAAGGCAGTGAAAATTTCTCTACAGCTAAAAATGTTATAAAGTCAGAAGATAAATTATAAAGCAGGAAAATATTTGCAACACAATCAGAATTTTCCTAATATGTAAAAAAGCTCTTACAAATCAACAAGAAATTCCAAGAACGAGACAAAAATGGAAAAGGCAGCAACCATTTGTTGAATGAATAAAATTGACTTAGAAGCATATAACATATGATTGAGATAATGCAAAGATTAAAAGTTTGTTATACACAGTGTTGGAGTGTGGAAAATAGGCATGTTTACCCACTGTTCTTGTCAGTTTAAAATGATCCTGTTTTTGAAGGACAAATTGGTAATACTGCATTTGTTGTTACATAATATGTTGATGTATAACACTCTACCAATGTGAAATTAAATCTTTGCTTTGATGTTTTCTTTTGCTGCACTTTTCCAAGAGTAGCATTTTATTGTGCCCAGAACAATATGCTTAACTCGGATGCTCAGTGTGGATACATAATTTATATATCTCTATTGTGAATTTAATACACAGTAGGTAAAAATAAGTAGAGAATTTAAAAAAAAATGATTGCTTAGCTAACTCAGTAAAAATCATGACAAATAAGAATAACCACATGTTTCCAACAGTGGAAACACATTCTTAAAGTGATCTCAATCTATAGCTATAGCAGTTGGCATGATCTTTGGCACTTCAGAGGTTAGACCTCACTTTTTGGTTTGGTTGGCTTTTCATCCATTCACCATAAAGCAAGCCCCACTCAGCCACTTAGAACTTGGAAAATCAGATTTCTTAAATATAAATATACAACCAAGATCTCCAGATATTTGCAGAAAGCAAAAAATGGGAAAGACAAACAAAAATTAGGGGTGCCTGGGTGGCTCAGTTGGTTAAGAGACTGCCTTCGGCTCAGGTCATGATCCCAGGGTTCTGGGATCGAGCTCCGCATCGGGCTCCCTGCTCAGCGGGAAGCCTGCTCCTCCCTCTCCTACTCCCCCTGCTTGTGTTCCCTCTCTCTCTGTCTCTCTCTTGGCCAAATAAATAAATAAAATATATATATTTTTTAAAGACAAACAAAAATTAGCAGGGGAAAAAATGGGCAGGGTATCAAAGAAAGATTTAATTCAGGAAATAAATCACTAAAGTATACCTTTAGATTCAAGAATCTATTGCTTTCTTAATAACACAAAGCTATGGAAAAGAACAAATTAAAACCAAGATCACTGAAAATCATAGGTGGGTTTGCAAAATAAACAACTCAATAGCAGGGTAGAAAATTAGGAGTTCCTATACTTCACTAGTAAAGAGGGATCAGAGAAAATAAGGGGAGGATTATGAATAGGATAGAACTGATGAATTCCCCCAGAAAAAAAAAAGTGAAAAGTGCCCAAAAGCTTCTAGAAAGAAGTGAACAGTTGTCTTACAAAGGATCAAGAATCAGACTGGTGTGTGACTTGCCATTATCTATGTCAGGATAACCAAGTGCAATGTAATAAGCTTTCTGAGTTCTGAGAAGAAAAAAAATCAACCAGAGGTTTATGTCCAGACAAACTACTGTCAAATGTGAGGCAGGAAATGGCATTTCAGTCATGGCAAAGCTAAATCTAAACTGAACCTAAAATAAATCCCTCCCATTAACATTTCTTTAGTGATTTAATTGAGAATAAACTCTGGAAAAGAAGGAATAAATCAAGAAAGAAGACAGTCATGGGATCCAAAAACACAAGTGAACTGAGAGAGCAGTTAGCACCTGCTTCTCTAAGACAGGTGTGCCAGAGAACCGGGAGCATCCAGTTTAGGCCTTTGCTGGAAAGTGGACTCCTCTCCACGGCAAGTATTCAGTAAAGAAAAGGAGCTGCTAGCATATGCAAAATGATTGAACACATGACGATGCACTGACATTAGTTGGAGGGTTAAAAGACATGTGACTGTTTTTCAACCTGATGTTCTATGACATGGGAACTGTAGAAAAGGTTGTAATGTTTGTATGTGGCTTGGCTCTGTGGTAACAACATATCATCATAAAAATGTAAACACTGTTTATCGTTTTTATTCTTAGAATGTACCTATGGCTAAATCACAAAATGCAGTATTATCAACAATGTTGAATTGAACTAAGTGTAGAGCTGATGGGTTGGAAGACAAGGAAATTTAGTGAATCAGAGATGTTGTCCATAGTTAATGGGAAAAATATTTAGGTTTAAGAATTGTTTTTGAAATTGCAGAGGTCACTGGTGATGGAAGTGGTAATTGTGGTGGCATCTTACTAGTTAAAGGTGGGGTTCAGAGAGCAAAGGTGTAATAAATACACTGCTGGTGATCTC
Organism: Mirounga leonina; assembly: GCF_011800145.1. NCBI lineage: Eukaryota > Metazoa > Chordata > Mammalia > Carnivora > Phocidae > Mirounga > Mirounga leonina. Next base: position 50,837,624 of record NW_023270854.1, on the reverse strand, counting down.
GATCTTTCAATCTCAGGAGAAGAGCAATAGATACGGTAAAAGTTTGACCCATATATACCAGTGCAAAAAAGCGTATATATTATTTGACAACAGCACCAAAGGGATCAATTTTTAAAATTGTGTTAAAGCTAATTCATTTAGTTGTTTCTTCACTGTTCCACCATTCATTCAACGAATGCTATTTGAATGCTTGCCATGTACTAAGTATTTTAGGAGCTGAGGATATAGCAGTTCTAATGGGGCTTATACTCTAGAGACAATAAGCAAGAAGGGAAAAAAAGCAGGGAGGAAAAAGTAAAAGAAAATTTCAAATACATGCTAATATATGATTAAGATTCAGATGATAGGTTTTATCTTGGATTTGATTGTCAGGGAGGACTCACTAAGGATATGACCTTGGGGCTGAGACCTGAATTAGAACCAGCTAGTGAAATGAAGACCAAAGAGCAGAACTCTCTGGGACTATTGTTTTTTAACAAGATGTGAATCTTACCATACATACCATGTCATATGATATGTCTATGTTATATAATTTTTAAAGGAAATATTTACCTTATAATATATCCAAATATACATAAATGTATCTCTTTACATTTAAATAGATGATGTCATTCTTACATGATAAAAGAAGTTAATAAAAAATGACTGAATATGACATTGAAGAAAACTTACGCATTCACACACACAATAATTACACATGTTATGATGCAGCCCCATGGTCATACCTAAAATTTAGCAAAAAATTAGATTAAAGGTTATTGATGTGTCTATGAGATATAGAATATTTAAGTATAAGTCTTGTGAAGATTTGCCTATGTGTAAATATTCTTCCAATGCTTTGAGTTCCAGATTATCTTTCTCTTAAAATAAAAAGAAATTTGCCTTACTATGACTATTAGCCTGCCAAGAAACTGCAAGACGGTTTGGCAAGTTATCTAGATTAAAGGCAGATGCCAATATTTTATTTTGGTCATTCAAAAAATGATCAAAAGTAAATTTTATCTGAGTGTAGAGTGAATGTAAAACATTTTAGATTGTTCTTTTCCTTTTTATATATTATATTATTTTGGAATTGGGTGATTTATTTGTTAATTTTTCCACTCAGTGCAGGGTGCTGTGTATCAATTCTTCATTTGATAGTACACTGTCATCATTAGTCCATGTAGCTTCTCTCTTTCTTGTTTTGGGAGTTTATGCATGTAAGTTTGTTTGTATATATGCATGCGTGTGTGTATGCATAGAGGCAAGCGTGAATGTTTGTACTCCTTTTTATCCCCATTTCTCAAGCTCATCTTTTTACCTTCCATAGGGAACCATCTTCATATATTTGATGTGTATCATTTCCATGTATTATTGTAAAACTTGCATTGAACTTCTATGTGAATCTACTTTTATTGATGTAAATATGATTGTGCTATAGAACTCATTCCTTTTCTTACTTGCTAACTCAGGTTTATATTTGAAGATCTATCCATGTGGTATATTTAGCCCATTACTTCTAAACCTACCCAGTATTCCACAATGTGAATCCACTAAAATTTACTTCTCTCCATTCACTAGTGATGTTAGCAAAATTGCCTCTAATTTCTCACTATCACAAATAACCCTCATAATTATTCCCAGCAAATTTCTTTTAGTTTGTGCTTACCCTTCATTCAGTAGAAAGTTTCAAAATTTCCAGATGAAAATGTGGTTTTTGTTGCAATTTTAAAGTAATTTATAGCTTTATTGAATAGTGATCTGAGAGATCACAATATTTGCAATATTGCTATCCTATGGAAGTTACTTATGCTTTCTTTGGAATCATACATAAAATTAATTTTTGAAAATATTCTCTGAGCACTTGAGAAGATGTTAAATTCTCTATGATTGGAGTATATAATTTGATATACATCTGTCTTTGTGATTACTGATTGTATTTTCCTAATCTTTTTTTTTATTCTTATGTTAATCCCCATACATTACATCATTAGTTTTAGATGAAGTGTTCCATGATTCATTGTTTGTGCACAACACCCAGTGCTCCATGCAGAACGTGCCCTCCTCAATACCCAGCACCAGGCTAACCCATCCTCCCACCCCCCTCCCCTCTAGAACCCCGTTTGTTTTTCAGAGTCCACCATCTCTCATGGTTTGTCTACCCCTCCGATTTCCCCTGCTTCACTCTTCCCCTCCCGCTACCCTCTTCTTCTTCTTCTTTTTTTTTTCTTAACATATATTGCATTATTTGTTTCAGAGGTACAGATCTGAGATTCAACAGTTTTGCACAATTCACAGCACTTACCAGAGCACATACCCTCCCCAGTGTCTATCACCCAGTCACCCCATCCCTCCCACCCCATCCCCCACTCCAACACTCAGTTTGATTCCTGCGATTAAGAATTCCTCATATCAGTGAGATCATATGACACACGTCTTTCTCTGTTTGACTTATTTCACTCAACATAATACCCTCCAGTTCCATCCACGTCGTTGCAAATGGCAAGATCTCATTTCTTTTGATGGCTGCATAATATTCCATTGTATATATATACCACTTCTTCTTTATCCATTCATCTGTTGATGGACATCTTGGCTCCTTCCACAGTTTGGCTATTGTGGACACTGCTGCTATAAACATTGGGGTGCATGTACCCCTTCGGATCCCTACTTTTGTATCTTTGGGGTAAATACCCAGTAGTGCAATTGCTGGATCATATGGTAGCTCTATTTTCAACTTTTTGAGGAACCTCCATACAGTTTTCCAGAGTGGCTGCACCAGCTTGCATTCCCACCAACAGTGTAGGAGGGTTCCCCTTTCTCCGCATCCCTGCCAACATCTGTCGTTTCCTGACTTGTTAATTTTAGCCATTCTGACTGGTGTGAGGTGGTATCTCATTGAGGTTTTGATTTGGATTTCCCTGATGCTGAGCAATATTGAGCACTTTTTCATGTGTCTGTTGGCCATTTGGATGTCTTCTTTGGAAAAATGTCTGTTCATGTCTTCTGCCCATTTCTTGATTGGATTCTTTGTTCTTTGGGTGTTGAGTTTGATGAGTTCTTTATAGATTTTGGATACTAGCCCTTTATCTGATATGTCATTTGCAAATATCTTCTCCCATTCTGTCGGTTGTCTTTTGGTTTTGTTGACTGTTTCCTTTGCTTTGCAAAAGCTTTTTATCTTGATGAAGTCCCAATAGTTCATTTTTGCCCTTGCTTCCCTTGCCTTTGGCGATGTTTCTAGGAAGAAGTTGCTTCGGATGAGGTCAAAGAGGTTGCTGCCTGTGTTCTCCTTTAGGATTTTGATGGACTCCTGTCTCACATTGAGGTCTTTCAACCATTTGGAGTCTATTTTTGTGTGTGGTGTAAGGAAATGGTCCAGTTTCAATCTTCTGCATGTGGCTGTCCAATTTTCCCAACACCATTTGTTGAAGAGACTGTCTTTGTTCCATTGGACATTCTTTCCTGCTTTGTCAAAGATGAGTTGACCATAGAGTTGAGGGTCCATTTCTGGGCTCTCTATTCTGTTCCATTGATCGATGTGTCTGTTATTGTGCCAGTACCATGCTGTCTTGATGATGACAGCTTTGTAATAGAGCTGGAAGTCTGGAATTGTGATGCCGCCGGCTTTGCTTTTCTTTTACAACATTCCTCTGTCTATGCGGGGTCTTTTCTGGTTCCATACAAATTTTAGGATGATTTGTTCCATTTCTTTGAAAAAAGTGGATGGTATTTTGATGGGGATTGCATTGAATGTGTAGATTGCTCTAGGTAACATTGACATCTTCACAATATTTGTTCTTCCAATCCATGAGCATGGAACGTTTTTCCATTTCTTTGTGTCTTCCTCAATTTCTTTCATGAGTACTTTATAGTTTTCTGAGTACAGATCCTTTGTCTCTTTGGTTAGATTTATTCCTAGGTATCTTATGGTTTTGGGTGCAATTGTACATGGGATCGACTCCTTAAGTTCTCTTTCTTCTGTCTTGTTGTTGGTGTATAGGAATGCCACTGACTTCTATGCATTGATTTTATATCCTGCCACTTGACTGAATTCCTGTATGAGTTCTAGCAGTTTTGGGGTGGAGTCTTTTGGGTTTTCCACATAAAGTATCATATCTGCAAAGAGTGAGAGTTTGACTTCTTCTTTGCCAATTCGGATGCCTTTGATTTCTTTTTGTTGTCTGATTGCTGTGGCTAGGACTTCCAATACTATGTTGAATAGCAGTGGTGATAGTGGACATCCCTGCTGCGTTCCTGACCTTAGGGGGAAACCTCTCAGTTTTTCCCCATTGAGAATAATATTTGCTGTAGGTTTTTCATAGATGGCTTTTATGATATTGAGGTATGTACCCTCGATCCCTATACTCTGAAGAGTTTTGATCAAGAAAGGATGCTGTACTTTGTCAAAAGCTTTTTCTGCATCTATTGAGAGGATCATATGATTCTTGTTCTTTCTTTTGTTAATGTATTGTATCACATTGATTGATTTGCAGATGTTGAACCAACCTTGCAGCCCAGGAATAAATCCCACTTGGTCACGGTGAATAATCCTTTTAATGTACTGTTGGATCCTATTGGCTAGTATTTTGGTGAGAATTTTTGCATCCATGTTCATCAGGGATATTGGTCTGTAATTCTCCTTTTTGATGGGGTCTTTGTCTGGTTTTGGGATCAAGGTAATGCTGGCCTCATAAAATGAGTTTGGAAGTTTTCCTTCCGTTTCTATTTTTTGGAACAGTTTCAGAAGAATAGGTATTAATTCTTCTTGAAATGTTTGGTAGAATTCCCCTGGGAAGCCATCTGGCCCGGGGCTTTTGTTTTTTGGGAGATTTCTGAGGACTGCTTCAATTTCCTTAGTGGTTATAGGTCTGTTCAGGTTTTCTATTTCATCCTGGTTCAGTTTTGGTAGTTGATACATCTCTAGGAATGCATCCATCTCTTCCAGGTTATCTAATTTGCTGGCATAGAGTTGCTCATAATATGTTCTTATAATTGTTTGTATTTCTTTGGTGTTGGTTGTGATCTCTCCTCTTTCATTCATGATTTTGTTGATTTGGGTCATTTCTCTTCTCTTTTTGATAAGTCTGGCCAGGGGTTTATCAATCTTGTTAATTCTTTCAAAGAACCAGCTCCTAGTTTCGTTGATCTGATCTACTGTTCTTTCAGTTTCTATTTCATTGATTTCTGCTCTGATCTTTATGATTTCTCTTCTCCTGCTGGGTTTAGGCTTTATTTGCTGTTCTTTCTCCAGCGCCTTTAGGTGTAGGGTTAGGTTGTGTACTTGAGACCTTTCTTATTTCTTGAGAAAGGCTTGTATTGCTATATACTTTCCTCTTAGGACTGCCTTTGCTGCATCCCAAAGATTTTGAACAGTTGTGTTTTCATTTTCATAGGTTTCCATGTGTTTTTTTTTAATTCTTCTTTAATTTCCTGGTTGACCCCTTCATTCTTCAGTAGGATGCTCTTTAGCCTCCATGTATTTGAGTTCTTTCCGACTTTCCTCTTGTGATTGAGTTCTAGTTTCAAAATATTGTGGTCTGAAAATAGGCAGGGAATGATCCCAATCTTTTGGTACCAGTTGAGACCTGATTTATGACCTAGGATGTGATCTATTCTGAAGAATGTTCCATGGGCACTAGAGAAGAATGTGTATTCCGTTGCTTTGGGGTGGAATGTTCTGAATATGTCTGTGAAGTCCATTTGGTCCAGTGTGTCATTTAAAGTCTTTATTTCCTTGTTGATCTTTTGCTTAGACGATCTGTCCATTTCAGTGAGGGGGATGTTAAAGTCCCCCACTATTATTGTATTGTTGTCGATGTGTTTCTTTGCTTTTGTTATTAATTGCCTTATATAATTGGTTGCTCCCATGTTAGGGGCATAGATATTTACAATTGTTAGATCTTCTTGTTGGATAGATCCTTTAAGTAGGATATAATGTCCTTCCTCATCTCTTATTACAGTCTTTGGTTTAAAATTTAATTTGTCTGATATAAGCATTGCCACCCCAGCTTTCTTTTGGTGTCCATTAGCATGGTAAATGGTTTTCCACCCCCTCACTTTCAATCTGGGGGTGTCTTTGGTTCTAAAATGAGTCTCTTGCAGACAGCATATTGATGGGTCTTGTTTTTTAATCCAGTCTGTTAGCCTGTGTCTTTTGATTGGGGCATTTAGCCCATTTACATTCAGGGTAACTATTGAAAGATAGGAATTTAGTGCCATTGTATTGCCTGTAAGGTGACTGTTACCGTATATTGTCTGTGTTCCTTTCTGGTCGTGTTGCTTTTAGGCTCTCTTTTTGCTTAGAGGACCCCTTTCAAGATTTCCTGTAGGGCTGGTTTTGTGTTTGCAAATTCCTTTAGTTTTTGTTTGTCCTGGAAGCTTTTTATCTCTCCTTCAATTTTCAATGACAGCCTAGCTGGATAGAGTATTCTTGGCTGCATATTTTTCTCATTTAGTGCTCTGAAGATATCCTGCCAGTCCTTTCTGGCCTGCCAGGTCTCTGTGGATAGGTCTGTTGCCAATCTAATGTTTCTACCCTTGTAGGTTACATATCTCTTCTCCCGAGCTGCTTTCAGGATTTTCTCTTTGTCTATGAGAATCGTAAGTTTTACTATTAGATGTCGGGGAGTTGACCTATTTTTATTGATTTTGAGAGGGGTTCTCTGTGCTTCCTGGATTTTCATGCCTGTTTCTTTCCCCAAATTAGGGAAGTTCTCTGCTATAATTTGCTCCATTATACCTTCTGGCCCTCTCTCTCTTCCTTCTTCTTCTGGGATCTCAATTATTCTAATGTTGTTTTGTCTTATGGTATCGCTTATCTCTCGAATTCTGCCCTCGTGATCCAGTGGTTGTTTATCTCTCTTTTTCTCAGCTTCTTTATTTTCCATCATTTCATCTTCTATATTACTGATTCTCTCTTCTGCCTCATTTATTTTAGCAGTTAGCGCCCCCATTTTTTATTGCACCTCATTAATAGCCTTTTTGATTTCTACTTGGTTGGATTTTAGCTCTTTTACTTCTCCAGAAAGGGTTTCTCTAATAACTTCCATATTTTTTTCAAGTCCAGCTAGTATCTTTAAAGTGATGATTCTGAACTCTAGATCTGACATCGTACTAATGTCCGTATTGAGTAGGTCCCTGGCAGTCGGTACTACCTCTTGTTCTTTTTGTTGAGGTGATTTTATCCATCTTGTCATTTTGTGCAGAGGAGAATAGATTAATGAGAGAACAAAATGCTAGCAGAGTAACCACGTCCCCAGATAATATGCTCTAAACAAATCAGAAAAGACCTGAAGCAGTAGGATAAGAAAGGGAAAGAGAGAAAAAAGAAAAAGAAAAAAAAGAAAAAGATAAAGATAAAAACAAAAACAAACAAAACAAAACAACAACAACAAAAGAAAAACCAGAATGTGATCAAATATGATCAGGCTGGTATATAGATCAGTGCCACACACTAGATTTGGGGTGTATTTTGGTCTTTTAGAAGAAAGTGGCTCCCAAAATGTTAAAGAAAGAAAAACTTATATATGTACAAAAATAAGGGTTGATATGATGAAGGGATGGAATATGACTGTAAAAATGGAAATTATAAAAAATGTTATAAAAGGAATTAATAAGAATTTGTTTGAAAAAAGAAAGAAGAGGATTTAAAAAAAGAAAAAAGAAAAAGAGAAAAAAAAAGGGAGAGAATGTGATCAGGCAGGGGAATAGAAAACACCATATACGAGAGATTTAGGGCATATTTTGATCTGTTAGAAGAAACTATCTCAAAATTTTAAAGAGAGAACAACTTATATATATAAGCCAAAAATAAGGGTAATTACTATGAAGGGATAGAATATGACTCTAAAAATGAAAAATAACAATGTTTTTTTTTTTAAAAAGGGATTGATAAGATGTTGGTTGAAAAAGGGAAAAAGAGAAATTCAAAAAGAAATAAAAAGACAAAAAGACAGTTAAAAAAAATTAACTTTAAACGACTAAAGAATCATGGTAAAAAAGCCGTGAATTCCATGTGCAGTAGTCCCCTAGCGCTGGAGTTCTGCCGTTCTCATTGATCGGTAAACTTGGTCTTGGCTGGCTGTTCTCGCTGATCTTCTGGGGAGGGGCCTGTTGCCGTGGTTTCCAAATGTCTCTGCCGGAGGCGGAATTGCCCCGCCCTTGCCCCCTCCTGGCTAAGTAATCTGCTCGGGTTTGCTCTCCGGGGCTTTTGTTCCCTGCGAGCTTTCCCTACAGCTTTGGAGGCGGAGAGTGAAAATGGTGGCCTCCCAATCTCTCCCCCGGAGGAGCCTCCTCTGATGGAGGAGCCATCAGTCACTCCCGTCTCCCCGGTCTCCGGCCGCACTCCGTGCGCACCCGGCCTGCGACCGCGCGCCTCTATCTCTGGCACCCGACCCCGGGTGGAGTCTCCAAACCCAGCAGATCCCTGCGGTGCACTCCCGCGCGGCTCCTCCCGGGGGAGGAAGGTGAGTCTCCCCGGATCTGCCGCTTGTGGGATCCCTGCTGGAGGAGCAGGGACCCGATGGTGCCGCGGATCACGGTTTATGGCAACCCCGAGCTGAGAGCCCGCGCCTGGGCTCTGCCTCTGCAGCCGGCTTCCCTGCTCCGTTACCTGGGAGCTCTGCCGCACTCAGGCACCCCCAGTCTTTCTGTGACCCTGAGGGTCCTGAGACCACACTGTCCCGGAGGGTTCCCCCCCCCCCCCCCGGCTTAGCCACCAGAGTGACGTCCCTTGGCGGAGCAGACTTTTAAAAGTTCCGATTTTGTGCTCCGTGGTTCTATCACTTGCCAGAAGCGGCCGACGGAGGCCCCTCCCCCGCCGTCTATCCTCCCGAATATCGCCTCGGATTCACTTCTCCACACATCCTACCTTCCAGAAAGTGGTCGCTTCTCTGATGAGAGAGTTGTTGCTCTTCTTTTCTTCAATCTCCTGTTGAGTTTGTAGGTGTTCAGAATGGTTTGATCCCTATCCAGCTGAATTCCTGAGAGGAGATGAAATCTAGGTCTCCTACTCCTCCGCCATCTTGCTCCGCCCCCTTTTCCTTATCTTTAGTTGGCCACCTGCTCTATCTTGAAAATTAGTGCTCTTCTATTGATTATCTCTCTACTTTTCATGTAGTTTTTCTTTGGTGAAGGTGTTTGGTGTGTTACTTTATAAGTAGATATTTATCTTGTTATATTTAATTTGAAATATGGCTCTTAGCTTAAGAGTGTATTTATTTGTACTATTTAATGCATTTTATTAAATTATAATTTACCTGATATCAGGATCACAACCCTGCATTTCTTCTTGTTTTTATTTGGCTGTCATGACTTTGCTCATCTCTTTATAGTAGTCTTTAGGACTCACTTGTTTTAAGATATCTTTTTTTCAGAGCAAAGATTTGGGTTCTGCTTTGTAAGCTAAATTAAAATTTTTCTTTAATAGATGATTTAAGCTCATTCATATGTTAATATGACTGATATTGGTCTCAACTGTCATATTATTTTCCAATTATACACATTATGCTATATCTGTCATAGATTTTCTCTGCATGATGTATATTCCTTGTGCTTTATTCAATTACTTATTTATTTTGGTATTTGAGCAGATTAATAATATTGTTCCAGTGGATGGCTTTGAATTTACACTTTAAAAAATCCTTTTAATCCCCTGATTTCTTATTTAATATTTAGTTACCTTATTTGTCAGCATTTAATGGGGTGTCCTTTAAGCTCCACCTCTTGGCTCTATGACGATGAGGCTATAGACTCCCTTCTTCCCCCCTGGCCTCTCTTCTCATTTCACTTGTGTCATTTCTACTGTCACATCAGACACAATCTACACATCAGTCTTCCACATTTGTTCCTATGCTGCTTAATTCTTGGTTTTCCATTCATATATATTAAATTTTCATCATTAGTTCATTTATTGAAGTTCTTTGAGTCAAGTGTTAAGCTCATCCTCTAATAGAGTCCTCAAGAAAGGCAATTAGATAGAGAATTCCTCAAGTCTTTGTATGTTTAATGTTTTCTACAGCCTTGGTACTTAAGGGATAGCTTGCCCAGATGTAATATCCTTGCTTTGATTCACATTTTCTTCTATTGAGTAGTTTTTTGAAAGCTGCTCTATTATTGCCTTTAGCCTTTTTAAGTTATTTGATTTCTTTTCTTTCTTTCTTTTTTTTTTGGCTTAGAAGCCTTGGCATATTTTTTCTTTATCTTTGAAGCCTAACAGTCTCACTAGTGTATGTCCTGGTGTTGAACTTTCTCAGTTCATTTTTCCAAATACCAAGCATACCTTTTCAACATGTAGATACAGGTCTTCTTTTATATTTGTAAATGTGTCTTCACTTATAATTTTGAATATTAGTTCTTTTCCTTTGTTTTGTTTTTTCTTTTTCTGGGACAGCCATTATGAATATTATTCCCTTTTTTTGCCTGTCTTCAATTTCACCCCATTTTCCCTGACTGTTGTGACTTCCTTTTTTTTTTTTTTTTTTCCTTATAGTTCTCTTGGTTATTTCCCTACCTTTTTAAATGTCTCATATTTAATTCATATTTTGAGTATATTCTTTCTAGGGCCACTCACAATTTAGTTTTCATTATTTTTTTTTAAAGATTTTATTTATTTATTTGAGACAGAGAGAATGAGAGAGACAGAGAGCACATGAGAAGGGGGAGGGTCAGAGGGAGAAGCAGGCTCCCTGCCGAGCAGGGAGCCCAATGCGGGACTCGATCCTGGGACTCCAGGATCATGACCTGAGCCGAAGGCAGTCGCTTAACCAACTGAGCCACCCAGGCGCCCCTAGTTTTCATTATTGAGATAATTTTTTTCCTACCATTTCCTGCCTGTGTTCAGTCTTATTCTCCTTACATTTCTTCCCATTTTTAGTTTTTGAATTTCTGATTTAAAGTGATTTTTTTAAACGCTAAGTGTTTGAGTATATTTAATTCAAACTGTAGTATTGTTTTCCATTTTTCTTCAGTTTTCTTTGTGTGTGAGTCATTGGGGTGGGTTCTCGTTAGTTGAAGTGTGTTGGATCTTATAATGCTTTATAAATCAGAGATGCAAATTTTGCACTGGTACATAAAAAAATTGTTAACAAAATGTGTAATGTTTTGATATATAAGTTCTTTTTAAGAAAAAGAATCTACCTTTTTAATCATGGGGAAATGAACATGTGACGTTTACTGCTTTCCATTTCCAATATAAACCCTTATATTGATATACAAAATCAATCTTAAGAAAAGGTAAATTTTTATAGTTGTTTTATATTCTAATTTCTTTAGGCTTTTAAGATATCATTTACTCATAAATTTCAATCACAGTGTGCTTTAATTATAAAAATGTCCTCATTCTAACCTAAAATTTATATAGTGAGTGACCAGTAAGTGACAAGCATTGGATTTTATTAATGGGATGGGTTTCTTAAGGAACCTTCAAGCTGCATGAAAATAGCAAGTGATATAAGAGCACAGATGATAAACCAAAAAAAAAAAAAATTTATTTTTATGAATTCAGATATATTTGTTCTAGTATACTAATTTTGCTGAACAAATAGTCTCTCCAAATAGGTAATGAAATTCACACAATGAAATTACGGTCTTGCTCCAAAATGGTTATCCATTAGTGAGCATCTTTCCCATCTGGGGTAATTCACAGGAGAGGCAGTGATCACAATAAGCCATCAAAGTGCGAAGGGGGTGTTGTTAGACACGTGGCATCTGAATTCAAAGCCACTTCCTAACTGAAATCATGTTCTATGAAAGAGGAAAACGGATTTTGGTGGGTAGGTAATCTTTTTTGCCTCGCCAAAAATGCATTAATCTCTCATAGGTTTTGTTTTGTTTTGTTTTAACTACTTTTGAGAAGAGAGACACCTTAGATTCTTCACAACACTTTTCATAAACAGTGTGTGTGTGTTCTGTCTTTTCTCAAACACATACACACAAACACACACATACACAGACAAAATAGTTGTTAACCCCTCAAGTAAAGCAATAAAGTGATGGAACATTTTCCTTTGGAATTGAAAAAGGTTTGGTCTGGTCTCCCAGGTATTGAATGCTGTAGAAGAAATTACCCTCTCCCAGATAAGTGGTATTATACCCCTTACGTGATGATGGGATTGGTGGGTCAGAATGCAGAAAAGGCACAGTGAAAATTTATTACTTGGCATTCTCCCAAGCAATTGCAGTTAGATGTTAGCCAGGGCTACATCATTTGAAGGCTTGAATAAGTCTAAAGGATCCACTTTTGAGATGCCCCATACAGATGCCTGGCAAGTTGGTACTACCTGTTGGCTAGGGATATTGGCTCTTCTCCAGCTGGGTCTGTCCTTGGGGCTGCCTCCATTTCCTCAGGGTTTAGTAGAAGGCTGCCCCCAGTATGAGAGCCCCAAGAGACCAGTGCATTTTATAGCTTGCCTTCAGAAATCATACATCTTCACTTATGCCATATTTGTTGATTACACAGAGACAGAGACAACACTGATTCAATATGGCTTTTGCAAGGGCATGAATCAATGGGGGCCATCTTAGAGATTAGCTACTAGGTACAGGCAAGAGGAATTAATCATCTTTTGGGCATTGCAACTCTCAGAAATACTGGGGCCAGTGTGTTTGTGACCTTCACTGAGATGAGGACTCCAGATGTTACTAAAAAGTTTTTTTGTAAAAAGTTGCTGCACATATCAAATGTTGAGAAACATTTCTGAGAATCCTGAGAAATCTTATCAAGATGTCTTTGAGATAAAAGTATTCTCTTTTATAGATAACAAAACTAGATGTTTCTCTTGGATGGTTTAGCGGTTACAAATAGTTCTACTGACTTGTCATCTTAATAGTAAGATTTAACATGACAAATATTAATTTAGCAAGATTTGTGTTCTTGTCCTGAAGTTTTTAATTACTCTAAATATGATATTAGTAATTATCTTAAAATCAGAATAGAATTACTATTTATCAGATTTTTTTCCTATATTCTAAAAATTCAGGGGTGCTTGGGTGGCTCAGTCAGTTGAGCATCTGCCTTTGGCTCGGGTCATAATCCCAGGGTGGGATCAGTGGGGAGCCTACTTCTCCCTCCCCTTTTGCCGGCCGATCCTCCTGCTTGTGCCCTCTCTGTGTCAAATAAATAAATAAAATATTTTTAAAAATAAAAATTCAGGTCAGGCTCATCTTGCCTTGTTTATAAACTTTTGCTCTATGCCTAATTTCTGGTCGCTCAAGAACATTTATTTGATGGTTATTTGTTTATTAACTTATAGCCATCTGCCATGACATCCTTGCCTCTAATTAGACAAAAGGAGATTTACAATTTGCTAGCATAAAGTAAAATTTGGCACTCTCTCTGTTCCTTACACATTTAATGGAGCACAGTGATGATGATATGACATCCTCATGTTGATGACAAGGGTGATGATGATGATCATGGGATGGTGTGATGGAACAGGTGATGGTAAGGATCTTGATACAACTGGGTAATATTTTTAGAAGATGTGCTTCTCACTGGCATCATCTCTTCATCATAGTTCTGTGAGATATTCACTCCATTTTGCATATGGAAAAATTTGAACTATTAAATAATTCATGCAGCTTCACATGACTCAAATGTTTCTTTGAAATTGAAAAGTTAGTTTCTTTAGGTGATTGTTATGTATCAATGTAGGTTCATCATGTACGGCTTTGGTGGGGGATGTTGATAATGGGGGAAACTGCATGTGTGAGCCAAGCGGGTATATGGATACTATCTTTACCTTCCTCTTAATATTGCTGTAAACCTAAACCTGCTCTAAAAAATAAAGCCTTTAAAAAAAATTAGTTTCAACATTGCATCACACTTAACAGAGTTTTCCAGCTGTCAACATTATGAAGTATCTAAAGTATTACTCCTATTATCATTTTACATTTCTCTATTGCTATTCAGTTTTCAAAGTCTTTACATTTAGGTTCTCATTTTGCTTGTCCAATAGGAAAAGAGACATTGGTATTATCATCTCAGTAATATAAATGAAAAAATGGAAGTGAAGAGGAGAGAATGAAGTCACTTGCTTAATGTCACTAAATCAAATAGCTTCCAAGTATAATCTGGTGTTCCATGAGTTAGTACCATGATAGTAATAATAAACTAGCTTCACATGTTTTTTTACTGTAACAATTCAGTCATTTTGATATATAACTCAATGGTTCAATTCCCACAGAGTTCTGCTTAAGATTCTTGCCTGTACAAATTTATCACACCGCAATAATTTAGTTTGTGTAACTGAAGAGATTGTTTAGTAGCAATTTCCTTACTAATTTCTTTCTAATGACAAATCACTTTAATACAATAGATTATAAAAATTCACCGTCTACCTTAAGCAATGAATAAATTGCTATTTGCATATTGCTTTTCAGTTTTCAGTATTGCTTTTTGGTTCCAAATATTTATAATTCTCACTAAAATTTTGTGTGTTTTGACTTACTGGGAACATTGTATTACAAAAATGTTCCCAAATGACTTTGTTGTTTATTATTCAACAAAGACCTTTTACAGCGTTGATTTCTTTTTCTGTGTAATTGCCTTTCTAGTTGTCAGTATTTTAAATACTCATTGCACCAAGGGATTAGAGAATCAACCATGAATTGTTAGGATCACAAATCCTAGTGACACATTGTGATTAAGAAGAGCAACAGAGACTATCGTGTATACTGTGGTACATTGGCCAAATCCTCCGACTTTGTCATTGAGATATTTATTTCTCCAGCTGCAGTTTAGGCTGTTGACAAATCTCAAACCAGACCCTCTCAGGGAATTGCTCTCTACGAAGAGGGTTTCCTTATCCCAGTCTGTGCCTATTCTTGAGGTAAGCTGCATCCAATGAATGGCCACTTTGAGAATACAAAAGCTCAGACCCAGTCTCAATTTGAGACATTTCTGAAGGGATGTCCCAGCTTCAGAGCTTGCCATGGATGTTCTGAGGGGCCTGTTGCAACTGTGTCACAATTTGACTTCTCCCTCTGTTCCCGAGATGGCATCCTAATAAATCTGCACAGAGAAGTGAGGCAAGGATATTCCTTTCCAAGCTTGAACAATGGCACTGGAGTTCAGCTTCTCCAGGCTTTCTCCCATGCCAGGGAGATCAGAGACTGTTTATAACCAACAAGGTCTTTAGTGATCTTAAAGTCCCCAGCAGGAGGGTAGCTGTCTTTTCCAGAAAACTCCTTAAAGAATTGACATCCCGAATCCAGACTTTCAAATACCAAATACTCTGTGTATTTCCCCAGTGATGAGACCACTTCCTCATATTTTTGGGAGGACATTCAATGTAGGGGGAGGGGATTCTTCAAATCAGAACCTACAACAAACCTCTTGGCTGTGGCATGGACAATGGGAAGATTGGGGAACCATATGATCTCTGTCTGTTGACCCTTGGTTATTTGAACTAACCTTCCTCTCGTAACAGCTATTCCCCAACCCATGTCATGTGATAAGAAATTTATCTGACCCATACCTCACTGTGTTATTTTCAGAATTAAATGATAAAATACATGAAAAAGTTCTTGGTCCATGGACCTGGCACTAAGTATTAAATAACTTCTATTATAATTATCATTATCGTGTTGAATATGCTAACTTTTATTTCTGATTGTTCCAGGTAATTAAATCAATTATTTAATAAATTATTTAAATACCTACCATAGGTCAGTCAGGATTGTAGGATATAGAGTGAACAAAACACAAAAATCTGTGTCCTTATAGAGCTTCTATTCCATGGAAAGACAATAAACGATATATTATATAAATATATTTAACATGATAAAAGGAGACAAATTCAAATGAAAAAAATAGAGGTTGGAATGGGAACATAGAGTGCTTGGGCTTGGGGCCATGAGGGATAAAGTGTTGTGCTTTTAAGGAGAGTTGTCATTGGAAAGATTCTTAATACTGTGATATTAGAGCAAAAACTCAAAGAATAGAGAATAAGCACAGGGAATGTGGATAAGGAATAGGTGTTCCAGTTAGAAGGAACAGGATGTTCCTTGCACGGCTTCTGGTGAGAAGTCTGCTGTGTTTCTTATCTTTGCTTCTCTAAATTAAGGGTTTTGTGTGTTTGTTTTGCTTCTTTTTGCCTTTGATTTTCTGCAGTTTGAATATGATATGCCTAGATATATTTCTCCTTCCTTCTTTCCTTTCTTCCTTCTTTCTCTCCTTCTTTCCTTTATCCTGCTTGGTGTTCTTTGACTTCCCTGGATCTGTGATTTGGTGTCTGCATAAATTTTGGAAAGTTCTCAGCCATTATACTTCAAAAATGTCCTCTGTTCTATACTTTCCTTGCTCTCCTTCTGGTACTCTGATTCTGTGTGTGTTAAACCTTTTGAAGTTGTCTTGCATATCTTCGACAGTCTTTCCTGTTTGTTTTTTGTTTTCATTTTTTTTTTTCTTGTTGCATTTTAGTTTGGGTAGTTTCTACTGATCTCCCTAAAGCTCACTGATTCTTTCCTTAGCCATGTCCAGTGTACTGATGAGCTCTTTTAAGGCATTCTTTATTTCTATTGCTATGTTTTTTATATGAATCATTTTCTTTTGGTTCTTGCATAGTTTCTGTATCTCTACTTACATTAACCATCTCTTATTGCATGATAAACTACTTTTCCACTAAAGCCCTTAACATATTAATTAATCATAGTTATTTTAAGTTCCCTGTCCAAAATCTGTGCCATATCTGAGTCTGTTTCTGAAGCTTGATTTATCTCTTCAGTCTGTTTTTTCTTCTTACCTTTTTGGTATGTCTTGAAACTTTTGTTGAAAGCTAGATATGATGTATTGGGTAATAAAGGTTGAGGTAAATAGGCCTTTATTGCAAGGACTTACATTAACCTGACTAGGAACTGGGTTGTGTTTAATGTCTGTTCTAATTGTAAGTGCCAGAGGTTTCAAATTCCTCTAGTATCATTGTTTTTTTTCCTCCTCTCTTGATTTTGATTATCCTCTAATTATGCTCCTCAGAGACACTCTGTGTCTTATGGCTCCTTCTGTTGTAAGTCTCTGTTATTATATCTGTTATTATATCAGATCCTTGCTGGTGCAGTGAAAAAATATGGGCCAGAGGAAACTTTCTACTATTTTATGATTAAATCTCGGCTTTTTTAGTGGGTCTTTATCTCTAGGCTGTGACCTCACGAAGTGTTTCTCCAGAAATATAGCTTCCCTATTCATTACAAATACAGGAAGGCTTGAGGGCACTGGAAGCAGGAGGAAATCTCTTCCCCCAGGTAGTATATGGGTCTGGTAAGGACTTTAATCCTGAATAGTAGGACTTTGTCATGGATCACACGTTGGGTCTATTTTACAGTGATCTCAATTCTTTTCCTCTTCCTGCCAGAACCAAAAGGGAATTTTTCTCAGATCTTCACTGTAAGAACCTGGTGGGGCTGCTGGAGGTAAAACCGACAAAAGTGTGTCTCCCATGTGTCCCTCACTCTCATACTCACCAACACTCAAGGCTTCAGCAGTTCATCAAAATTATTATTTGTTACCAGTGTCCAGCTCTAGTGGCTTTTGTTCCAGGTAAGCAGATATCAGCTGGGACTCTGCATTCACCTGTCTCTCTAGATTTCAGGGTAGCACTTTGCCCTGTGACCTCTGTTCTCTGATGGAACACCCATTGTTTTACAGCTTTTTCTTACTGGAACGATGACTTTGATGTCGAATTAAAAGTGAAAATCCCTCCAGGATTTTTTATTATTATTCATCTTCACCTTAATGCCATTGTGTTCCATTTATATTCTTTGGAATTTGTTGAGCCTTGCTTTGTGAACAAGCATTAGATTAATTTTGGTTAAATGTATTATTCTCTACTTGTTGGGGGCAATATTCTACAAAGATCAAATAGCCCAAGTATTATAATTGTACTCTCTAGATTTTCTCTATGCTTATTCATTTCTCATCCTCTTATTTTATGTCATTTTTTTTTTTTTTTTTTTTAGAGAGGGAGAGAGGGGTGGAGGGCAGAGGGAGAAGCAGAGAGAAAATCTTAAGCAGGCCCTATGCCTGGCATGGAGCCCGATAGAGGGCTCAATCTCACAACCCTGAGATCACAACCTGAGCCAAAATCAAGAGTCAGAAGCTTAACCAACTGAGCCATCCAGGCACACCTCTGATCCTCTTTTTAACCAGCTATTTTGAGCAAGATATGTTATCATATGCCACTCTCCAGTGGGTTTATTTCTGTTTGGTTCAGTCACATTTTATTGTATGTATTTTGAAGTTAGACTATTGGTTACATACACATCTTTAGAAACAGTATATTTTCTATGTGCTTCCCTAGTTTCTACAGTGACTGCACCAGTTTGCATTCCCACCAACAGAGCACAAGCGTTCCTTTTTCTCCACATCCTCAATGACATTTGTTATTTCTTGTGTTTTTAATACTAGCCATTCTGAGAGATGTAAAGTGATATACGCATTGTGGTTTTGATTTGCCTTTCCCTGATGATGAGTGATGTTGAGCATCTTTTCATGTGTGGGTTGACCATTTGCATGTCTTATTTTGAAAAATGTTCATTCAGGTCTCTGCCCGTGTTTTAATTGGATTATATGGGGGGGGGGTGTTGAGTTTTGTCAGTTCTTTATATATTTGGGATTACAACCCCTGATTGCATATGTCATTTGCAAAAGTCTTCTCCAATTCAGTAGGTTGCCTCTTTGTTTTGTGCATGGTTTCCTTCATGTGCAGAAGCTTTTTATTTTGATGTAGTTCCAGTAGTTTAATTTTGCTTTTGTTTCCCTTGCCAGAGGAGACATATCTAGAAAAATGTTTTTACAGCTAATGTCAAAGAAATTGCTGCCTGTGTTTTCTTCTAGGAATTTTATGATTTCAGGTCTCACATTTAGGTCTTTAATTCTGAGTTTACTTTTATGCATGGTATAAGAAAGTGGTCCAGTTTCATTCTTTTGCATGTAGCTGTCCAGTTTTCCCAACACCATTTATTGAAGAGACTGTCTTCCATTGTATATTCTTAATTTTTTTTATTTTTTATTATTTTTTAAATTTTATTATGTTATGTTAGTCACCATAAAATACATCATTAGTTTTTGATGTAGTGATCCACGATCAATTGTTTTCGTATAACACCCAGTGTTCCATGCAGTACGTGCCCTCCTTAATACCCATCACCGGGCTAACCCATCCCCCTTCCCCCCTCCCCTCTAAAACGCTGTTTGTTTCTCAGAGTCCACAGTCTCTCATGGTTCATCTTTCCCTCCGATTCCCCCTCCTTCATTTTTCCCTTCCTTCTCCTAATGTCCTTCATGCTATTCCTTATGTTCCACAAATAAGTGAAACCATATGATAATTGACTTTCTCTGCTTGACTTATTTCACTTAGCATAATCTCCTCCAGTCCCATCCATGTTGATGTAAAAGTTGGGTATTCATCCTTTCTGATGGCTGAGTAATATTCTATTGTATATATGGACCACATCTTCTTTATCCATTCATCTGTTGAAGGGCATCTCGGCTCTTTCCACAGTTTGGCTATTGCGGACATTGCTGCTATGAACATTGGGGTGTATATGGCCCTTCTTTTCACTACATCTGTGTCTTTGGGGTAAATACCCAGGAGTGCAATTGCTGGGTCATAGGGTAGCTCTATTTTTAACTTTTTGAGGACGCTTCACACTGTTTTCCAAAGTGGCTGTACCAACTTACATTCCCACCAACAGTGTAAGAGGGTTCTCCTTTCTCCACAACCTCTCCAACATTTGTTGTTTCTTGCCCTGTCCATTTTTGCCATTCTAACTGGTGTAAGGTGGTATCTCAGTGTGGTTTTGATTTGGATTTCCCTGATGGCTAATGATGATGAACATTTTTTCATGTGTCTGTTAGCCATTTGTATGTCTTCTTCAGAGAAGTGTCTGTTCATCTCTTCTGCCCACTTTTTGACTGGATTATTTGTTTTTTGGGTGTTGAGTTTGAGAAGTTCTTTATAGCTCTTGGATACCAGCCCTTTATCTGTAATGTCATTTGCAAATATCTTCTCCCATTCTGTGGGTTGCCTCTTTGTTTTGTTGACTGTTTCCTTTGTTGTGCAGAAGCTTTTTATCTTGATGAAGTCCCAAAAGTTCACTTTTGCTTTAGTTTCACTAGCTTTTGGAGATGTATCTTGAAAGAAATTGCTGTGGCCGATGTCAAAGAGGTTACTGCCTATGTTCTCCTCTAGGATTTTGATGGATTCCTGTCTCACATTGAGGTCTTTCATCCACTTTGAGTTTATCTTTGTGAATGGTGTTAGAGAATGGTCGAGTTTCATTCTTCTGCATGTGGCTGTCCAATTTTCCCAGCACCACTTTATTGAAGAGACTATCTTTTTTCCATTGCATGTTTTTTCCTGCTTTGTCAAAGATTATTTGACCATAGAGTTGAGGGTCCATATCTGGGTTCTCTATTCTGTTCCATTGGTCTGTATGTCTGTTTTTGTGCCAGTACCATGCTGTCTTGGTAATCACAGCTTTGTAATAGGGCTTGAAATCAGGCAATGTGATGCCCCCAGCTTTGTTTTCCTTTTTCAACATTTCCTTGGTGATTCGGGGTCTTTTCTGATTCCATACAAATTTTAGGATTGTTTGTTCCAGCACTTTGAAAAATGTCATTGGAATTTTGATCAGGATGGCATTGAAGGTGTAGATTGCTCTGGGTAGCATAGACATTTTAACAATGTTTATTCTTCTGATCCATGAGCATAGAATATTTTTCCATCTTTTTTTATCTTCTTCAATTTCTTTCATGAGTGTTTTGTAGTTCCTAGAGTATAGATCCTTTAGCTCTTTGGTTAGGTTTATTCCGAGGTATCTTATGGTTTTTGGTGCTATTGTAAATGGAATCGTTTCTTTAATTTCTCTTTCTACAGTTGCGCTCTTAGTGTATAAGAAAGCAACTGATTTCTGTGTATTGATTTTGTATCCTGCCACATTACTGAATTGCTGGATGAGTTCTAGTAATTTGGGGGTGGAGTCTTTTGGGTTTTCCACATAAAGTATCATGTCGTCTGTGAAAAGAGAGAGTTTGACTTCTTTGCCAATTGAATACATTTTATTTCTTTTTGTTGTCTGATTGCTGTTGCTAGGACTTCTAGTACTATGTTGAACAACAGTGGTGAGAGTGGGCACCCTTGATGTGTTCCTGATCTGAAGGGAAAGGCTCTCAGCTTTTCCCCATTGAGGATGATATTCGCTGTGGGTTTTTCATAGATGGATTTTATAAGCTTGAGGAATGGTCCCTCTATTCCTATACTCTGAAGAGTTTTAATCAGGAAAGGATGTTGTATTTTGTCAAATGCTTTTACTGCATCAATTGAGAGGACCATATGGTTCTTCTCCCTCCTCTTATTAACGTGTTCTATCACATTGATTGATTTGCGAATGTTGAACCACCCTTGCATCCTGGGGATAAATCCCACTTGGTCGTGGTGGATGATCCTTTTAATGTATTGTTGGATCCTATTAGCTAGGATTTTTTTGAGGATTTTGGAATCCATATTCATCAGGGATATCGGTCTTTGCCTGGTTTGGGGATTAAGGTAATGCTGGCCTCATAGAATGAGTTTGGATGTTTTCCTTCTGTTTCTATTTTTTGAAACAGCTTCAGTAGAATAGGTATTATTTCTTCTTTGAATGTTTGGTAGAATTCCCCAGGGAATCCATCAGGCCCTGGACTCTTGTTTTTTGGGAGGTTTTTGATCACTGCTTCAATCTCGTTACTGGTTATTGGCCTATTCAGGTTGTCAATTTCTTTCTGTTTCAGTCTTGGCAGCTTATAAGTTTCCAGGAAGGCCTCCATTTCATCCAGATTGCTCAGTTTATTGGCATATAGTTGTTGATAATAATTTCTAATAATTGTTTCTATTTCCTTGGTGTTAGTCGTGATCTCTTCCCTTTCATTCATAATTTTATTAATTTGGGTCCTTTCTCTTTTCTCTTGGATAAGTCTGGCCAGTG
This sequence comes from Mirounga leonina, assembly GCF_011800145.1. NCBI lineage: Eukaryota > Metazoa > Chordata > Mammalia > Carnivora > Phocidae > Mirounga > Mirounga leonina. The sequence continues at coordinate 50,815,682 of NW_023270854.1, read as the reverse complement.
GTTTATCAATCTTATTAATTCTTTCAAAGAACCAACTTCTAGTTTCGTTGATCTGATCTACTGTGTTTCTGGTTTCTAATTCATTGATTTCTGCTCTAATTTTAATTGTTTCTCTTCTAATGTGTGGCTTAGGCATCGTTTGTTGCTTTTTCTCTAGTTCTTTAAGGTGTAGAGTTAGTTGGTGAATTCGGGATTTTTCTATTTTTTTGAGTGAGGCTTGGATGGCTATGTATTTCCCCCTTAGGACCACCTTTGCAGTATCCCACAGGTTTTGGACCGATGTGTTTTCATTCTCATTGATTTCCATGAATTGTTTAAGTTCTTCTTTGATTTCTTGGTTGACCCAAACATTCTTGAGCAGAGTGGTCTTTAGCTTCCAAGTGTTTGAATTTCTGCCAATTTTTTTCTTGTGATTGAGTTCCAGTTTTAAAGCATTGTGGTCTGAGAATATGCAGGGAATAATCTCAATCTTTTGGTATCGGTTGAGACCTGATTTGTGACCCAGTATGTGGTCTATTCTGGAGAAAGTTCCATGTGCGCTCGAGAAGAATGAGTATTCTGTTGTTTTAGGGTGGAATGTTCTGTAAATATCTATGAGGTCCATCTGGTCCAATGTATCATTCAAAGCTCTTGTTTCCCTGTTGATTTTCTGCTTAGATGATCTGTCCATTGCTGAGAGTGGAGTATTGAGGTCTCCTACAATTAACGTATTGTTATCAATATGACTCTTTATTTTGGTTAACAGTTGGCTTATGTAGATGGCTGCTCCCATGTTGGGGGCATAGATATTTACAATTGTTAGATCTTCTTGTTGGATAGACCCTTTAAGAATGATATAGTGTCCTTCTGTGTCTCTTATTACAGACTTTAGTTTAATATCTAATTTGTCTGATATAAGAATTGCTACTCCAGCTTTCTTTTGAGGTCCACTGGCATGGAAGATAGATCTCCATCCCTTCACTTTCAGTCTGGATGTATCTTTAGGTTCAAAATGCATCTCTTGTAGGCAGCATATGGATGGGTCCTCTCTTTTTATCCAATCTGCAGCCCTGTGCCACTTTATGGGAGCATTTAGGCCATTCATGTTGAGAGTGATTATTGAAAGATAGGAATTAATTGTCATCATGTTGCCCTTGAAGACATTGTTTTTATAGATTGTCCCTGTAAATTTCTGTTGTAGATCACTCTTGGGGTCTTTCTCCTTTTATAGAACCCCCCTTAATATTTCTTGCAGGGCCGGCTTAGTGGTCACATATTCTTTCAACTTCTGCCAGTTGTGGAAGCTTTGCATCTCTCCATCCATTCTAAATGAAAGCCTTGCCAGATAAAGTATTCTTAGCTGCATGTTCTTCTCATTTAGTACCCTGAATATGTCTTGCCAGGCCTTTCTGACTTGCCAGGTCTCTGTGGATAGGTCTGCCGTTATTCTGATGTTCCTCCCTCTGTACGTAAGGAATCTCTTCCCCCTAACTGCCCTTAAGATGGTTTCCTTGGTTCTAAGATTTTCGAGTTTTACTATTACATGCCAGGGTGTTGGTCTGTTTTCCTTGATCTTGGGAGGGGTCCTCTCTGCCTCTAGGACAAGAATGTTTGTTTCATTCCCCAGATTAGGGAAGTTCTCAGCTACGATTTGCTCAAATACATCTTCTAGCCCTCTCTCTCTCTCCACTGCCTCCGGGATTCCAATTATCTGACATTGGAATGCTTCATGGTGTCACTTATTTCTCTGATTCTATTTTCATGGATTCTGAGTTGTTTTTCCCTGGCCTCCTCTTTTCCCTTTTTATCTATTATATTGTCTCCCAGGTTGCTTATTCTCTCTTCTGTCTCAGTTACCCTAGCTGTTAGATTATCTAGATTGGATTGGATCTCATTGATAGCATTTTTAAGTTCTGCCAATTCACCTTTTATTTCTGCCCTTAGAGACTCTATGTTGCCATTAATTGATTTCTCCATTCTAGCCATTGTCTTCACAATTGCTAGCCTGAATTCCATCTCTGACATCTTGGTTATGTCTGTATCCATTTGTAAATCTGCAGCATAAGTCATAATCTCTGAGTCTTTTCTGTTTTGGGGGCTCCTCCTCCTAGTCATTCTGTTGATGGGTGTTTGAGGGAATGTATAGAGTCCAAGTTATTGACCAGAACCCAAGCAAGATGCACCTGTTTTCTTGGGACCTTAGCGTTGCTGGCCTCTTGTTTTCCCAGCCTGTCTTCTGCGGGAGGGACCTGCCGCGCTGTTACTCAGACAACCCTGTTTGGGCAGAGTTGCCCTGCGCCCCTGTGGTGGGAGATGGGTTCAGCGGGAATCAGTCTTTGGGGCTTTTATTCTCTGGCGCCTTTCCCTGGCGGCTTTCCGCGTCTCCTCCGCAAGTCAAAGCAGAAGAGACCGTTTCCAGCCCTCTGCCTCAGAGCAGAGAGACCTCAGTCTGTTCTTCAGTGAGTCCTCCAAGCCACACTGTCTCCGTTTCTGTCCGTGCTGCTATAAACTGCAGCGTCCTGGGTTGTGCGCCCCTCCGCTGTACTCCCAGTCCTGCCTCCAGGTTGGAGCACGTCTCTGCCCTTTGTGCTTCTAAAACCTCCAGCTGCTCCCAGTTCGCACGTGCGCGACTCCACCGCTGGGGGTTTCCACCCCAGGGATTGCAGTTTACCGGCGCGACCCGGGGCACCGGGTTTCCATCTGGGAGGCTGCAGTTCGCGTGCACACGACCATCGCTCCGGGTTTCTGTCTGGGGGCTGCGGTTTGCGTGCGCGCGACCCCGCCAGTCTGGTTTTCCACCCCAGGGGCTGCCCTAAAGTCCTTTCCCGACGCTACCATTCTGCGAGTCTGTGCCCCGTTCGCAGCACGCGAGGCTGTCACTCACCGGTGGTGTAGGATCCCCACGGCCAGGCACCCTCTGCTGCCATTTATCTTCCGATATCTCCCCGAGGAATCACGGCTCCCCGCCTTGTACCTCAAAACCAACTGCCTGTGATATTCTGTTTGTAGAGATCCAGATCTTCTTACATCTCAGGCTGGTTTCATGGGTGCTCAGAGTGGTCTGGTAGATATCCAGCTCAATTCCAGGGACCAGTTGAAATAGGGTCCCTTACTCATCCACCATCTTTCCCCCCTCCTGTATATTCTTAATTTTTATTAATGTTTCTTGCCTCAAAGTCTGATTGGGCTGATTGATGTAACTATACCAACTTTCTTTTGGTTTGAGTTCATACAATGTACCCTTTTCCATCTTTTACTTACTTTTCACTGTTCTTATTTTTAAGATGTTTCTTGTAAGAATCATATGGTTGCGGTTTTATTTTTATCCAGGTTGATACTCTTTTATTTTAATTTGAGAATCTAATCCTTTACATTTATTGACATATTTAGAATTATTTCTGCCATCTTACTATTTGCCCATTGAGTTACCTATTTTATGTTCTTTTTTCCATGTTTTCTTTCTTTAATGTAGGTGAATCAATTATTTTATTATTATTCTGTATCCCCTCTCTATTAGCACACTACTTACACATTCTTTTACTATTTTGTTAATCGTTAGATTATAAGAATTTAAGAATCCTTAACTCATTCCATTCTAAATGTTGATTTTTGCTTTACCACATCCAAATAAACTTTAGGATGTTTGAGTGCTTTAGCTCCATTGCCACTCTTTCATCTTCTCTGTAATATTGTCATGCATTTTACTTCGTGTGATGATTAGTTTTATGTGTCATCTAGCCTAGACTCTATTATCCACCAGTTTAATCAAATACTAATTATTGCTGTGAAGGTGTTTTGTAGAGTAATTAACATCTTGCATTAGTTACCTTAAGTAAAGGGGATTATCCTCCATAATCTGGGTGAGAACTAATCGATTAAAAGACCTTAAGAGCAAAACTGGGGTTTCCCTGAGGAAGAAGAACTTCTACTTGTGGACTACAGCTTTAGCTGCTTTGCAGGAGTTTTCAGACTGCAGGCCTGCCCTACAAATGTCAGACTTGCCAGGCCCACTTGTAAGTCAATTCTTTGCAATAAATTTCTGTCTATATCTTTCTCTCTCTCAGGATGTGTGTGTGTGTGTGTGTGTGTGTGTGTATTCTCTATCTATCATCTATCTGTATCTACCTGGGAATTGTCTGAATTGGTTCTGCATTTTCTGGAATTGCTTCTCCAATCTGATATTTAAAGACACTAATAATTCCATTTCCAGTGGTAAAGAAGGTACTGGTAGTCTATGGTGTGACAATAGATATGCACAAAATATTGCCATTGAATACTCATAATCAAATATTTATAAAAAGAGAGGTTTTTGTTGGCCATGTGTTTGATACCTTAGAACAATTTTTTCCAACTAACTGGTATAATGAGATTGACTGGTTGCTCTTCACTGCACTGGAGAAAGTGATGAAAAGAAAGGATGATTTTAGAGGCAACTTATTCCTCACTGAGTTTCCTACTCTGGCACATTACCAAGTGACCCAAAAAGCTGTAGCTTTGAGTGGGGCCCAGAGCAAGAGGAGGATCTACCACTTTACCAGGTGATCCAGCAGATACTATGGTGCTTGAAGTGTCAGTGGCACAGAAAGATGGTGTTTGGAGACTTTGGCAGGCCCTGTAGCTGGGTCACAGGGAGGACTCAGGCCTTTGGAGCCAATCCCTGCCACTGCCTGTGGCTAAGTACTCTCCTTTTGAAAAGAAGTTTTGGCTTCTTCTGGGACTTGGAGGAAACTGGACCCTTAACAATGAGCCATGAAGTTACCATGCAACCTGACCTGAGATAACCTCACTCCTGAATTCTCTGGTTTACAATCCAGCCTTTCACATCGGGACTCCACTGAACCCCATTTTCCAGTACCAAGAGACTTACTGGCTCAATTTCTACAAAGAGGTTAATTTTATTCTGTTCTAGGGATGTGATGGTCATAATTGCTTGGCTCTAGGAATTCAGGTGGGGCTCTGAATGTCTCAGACTTTTGTATATGAATTTTCAACCAATTCCACTTATTCCAGCACTTTTCTTCACCTCTTTTCTTAGGGATTCTGATAACTTGATTTCCACTGGAAATTTTGACAAATTCTTAGCCTTTAATTTTTTCTGCTCTCTGACTTCTTATGACTATTCCACCTATTCTTTGTCTTCTGAAAATTATTTAAAGTCTTCTAATGTTCTTGTCTTATTTCCCATTGCTTTTGTCCTGGATAATTTTCTTCATTTTTTGACATTTTAGTAAGGTTGAGAAAGAAGAGAAGATAAATTCATGGAGCCAGTCTATCTTCCTTAACAATGTTTCTGTATTGGCTTTTTGAAATGAGAGTCTAATGCCATTTCTAAAGTTTTAGACAATTTTTTATAATGGGATAATAGAAAAGTAAGATAAATTAAAGGACTATTAGATTTTGTGACTAGCACAGGCATCACTAATACCAATTAGAGGAAAAGAAAAAGAAAAGATTTTTAATTTTATCAGTTATTTGGAATGAGCAACATAGTAAGAAAACAATCTGGGTCTTTTTCTTTGTGTTTTATAACATTTGGACAAAATTTTCTCTTGGAGTTAGGGCAGTTTGCCTTCACAATCAATTCTTATTTCTTTCAATTTGGAGCTGATAAATCTTTACTGCAAATGGCAAATGAGGTCAAGAGACACCTCAGGAGACACATCTTCAGTCTTCTACCAGATGCTCTTTGATACTCAGGGACCTGGTGAGAATGGTCAGGAGGGAGACAGTGAGGAAAGGGTAATCACTTGCTAATAGTTGTCTGGCTTTTTGGTTAAAAATATTGGTGATTTATCAGGTCCTTGTCAGTTAAAAATCTCCAGGAGTTTAAAAGAATAAACAGCCATCAAGATAGAAGCCTATATTCAGAGTCTACTTCTAGCCTGGAGGAGAGTTTCTATCTATTACAAATTTCCGTAATTTACAGAATTACAGAAATTTCTAAGACCTGTCTGCTTAAGAGGCATGTTCAGGTAACACAGAAATAGAAACAATGATAAATATGTTGCAGGAAAGAATAAAAAATCACAATATCTCAATAAGCTGAATTACAGGAATAATCTAAAAATGACAACATGTTGTCTTTTACGTTTTCGAAGTTCAAGTTAATAATATCTACCATGTATTGAGAGTAAAAGGTATTGTGCTAATCCAAGGTATTATGCTAAACACGCACATAAAATATCTCTTTTAATTATAACAACCCACTCAACAATTATTTTTTTGAGCATTTGCTGTGGGCCAAGTTCTCCTCTCTCCTTTGTGCTTAAGATACGTCAGTGAACAAAATGGATAAATATCTTGGCCTTGCACAGGCCTAGAGATGAGTATCAATTCTATTATTCCCAGTTTTTGGATGGAAAGACAAGGTAAGACATATTCTGTAAATCAAGTTCTCCAAGCAAGTGAAGTGGCAGTAAATGGGTTCAATCCATTTTCTCAGTACCATGCAAGTTAAATTTTAACAAAACAAAATAATTACATAAAGAAAAGAGGCAGTGTACAACACTTGTGAAATAGACAAATATAATTGACAGCAAACTCAGCATGTATCAGTATTCTAATGAGGTTGCCAAAGATCTACAGGGATAACATAATGGTCAAAAGCATGAACTTTGAGATTAGACAAACTCAATTTTAAATCTCGGTGCCCCCATTAATTAGCTGTGCGACCTTAAACACATGTTTTGCTTTTGTGGCCTCAGTTACTTCAACTGTGAAATAAATATATACCTTCCAAATCAGGGTGAAGATTAAATGAGGTAATACGTAATATAATTAGCATGTTCTAAGCACATTATAAGTGTGCAATAAATGGTAGCTGTTAATCTTATGTGACACCAATATTTGCATATTATTGAGAAAAGAGAGGTCTTAAAACTCCTTTTCTATACACTGCTTAGATGTATTAAGGTTTTTTATTTAGTTCCAAAATTCACAGTTGAAGAAGTCTTAAATTTGAGATACCTGGGGCACCTGGGTGGCTCAGTTGGTTGGGCGACTGCCTTCGGCTCAGGTCGTGATCCTGGAGTCCCTGGGTCGAGTCCCGCATTGGGCTCCCTGCTCAGCAGGGGGTCTGCTTCTCTCTCTGACCCTCCCCTCTCTCATGCTCTCTCTCTCTCTCTCTCTCTCTCAATAAATAGATAAATCTTTAAAAAAAAATTTGAGATACCTAAGGGAGAGACTATGATATTGAAGGAATTCAATTCCAGTTATCAGTTTATTAACTATGCGATAATAATATTCAGGCACCGTGCTCAAGACTATCACATGAGAAATACTGTTGAAAGAGCAAAGAGCCTGGAAGCTCTCTGTGAGTGGACCTAATAAATGCCTTCCACCAACTGTGGGAGCAGTCATGTGAAATATTTACTCCTTTCCATCCTAGGAGCAATAATTAGGTATAGCATTAAAACCACAAGCAAGCAGACAATAGACAGTTGAATTTATATTAGTTAAATTATCTCAGGATGAAAGATAAATCCCAGGAACACATCCTATATGACTTCTTAGAAGGGCAAGAGAATTAAAGCATCAGACATATGGTAGTCACGATCATAGGACCTTTCCTAGGTCTGAGATGCTATGATTCTAATGAAACAATTGAAACTTATACATGTGACCAAGTATGGCATTTCAAGTATATGAGATTCTCATGACCATTGCTTCATATTCTCATAGCATGCTATACTTACTCCTAACTAGTGATCAGTTTTTCTCAAAAGCAGATACTGAAATGGAGTTAGGAACACAAGAGGTTTATCAGGGAATAAAGTAAAGATCAAGGAGAAGGATGCAGGATTTAACAGATCATACTGTTAGCCAGCAGTGAAAACCTGTCAAGTGTGGAAATAAAAGAGGAGAGAAAAAAAAATGAGCAGGGAGAGTCTCAGACAGTGAAGATCTGACCAAATCCTCACCAAAATACCAAGGAGAGGCCTCGAGCAAACATTAGAAGAATTTCATGTTGAACATAAATGTCCCCAGCCCCACCACCCATGACATTCATGCTCAGTCTTTGGCTGGTGGTTGCCTTGAAAGAGTGTAGGGGCTTCAGATTGGTGCAGACTGAGGCAGATCCCAAAGGCACTGTAGCTAGAGGCTGTGAGCTTACTGCATTCCTCACTCAGTGAGAAATAAGTTCCTACTTATTGGAACCCTATGACTTACCTCTATGTCATCCACATCCCTATTACACCAAATTGAACATTTTCTGTTTCCTTCCTGTGTTCATGGATAAGCTACAGGATATTTGAATGTGATAACTGTGTTTTAATCTCCATTGTGTCTCTCACACATATAATAATATCCATAGATACTCTACAGTGATTGTATCAATTCATAAATATAGGATGAGCTATTTTGAGAGCTTTGGAAGGACCTAAAAAGGGGACCTACCAAAAAAATAAGAGCCAATAAACCCATTAACCTTTAGAACCTTCTGGTAATATACATTTTTAACCAAATTGGGTAACTCTTTAATAGTCAGATTTACTTATATTTTTGGCTAAGGAATACTTTTTACAATTATCATCTCCTAGTATAAAGCAGAATTTAAAGTAAAAAGAAAAATGGAGATAAGGACAATAGGGAAAGGGAACTGAGAAAAGTTCAATAATATGGCTGCCAGAGGTGATGGGAGGGCTCCTCGAGAGCCTTGATGGAAAGTGTAGGATGATAGAATGCCAGACAGCATTTATGCCAAAGAGATATTTTAATCCCTCTAGATCATTCCTCCACTCTGTTTTTTCTTCCAGGAAGATGAGCTGTGTGAATTATGGCAATAATGCCCTGTGTCTTCTCACTCCTAGTTGAGGAGCCTGGCAGAAAGGTGGAGGGAGGGAAGAGAGTTGGTTCAGGGAATTTGGCCCTTGGTTCTATCCTAGTGGAACTGCCTTTCCCTCAGGGTGACCAACTCTTATCACCTCTCCTTCTGGGTTTTGATGACTATTCCCTTTACTTGTCCATTTAGGCCTACAACTGTAACAGCCCTGGGTTCCTGTACTTTCAGTTTGCCTACACATATGCAACCCATGCCTTTGTACTTAATATGTGACTATGACCCTCACTGATACACAAGTTATATATATCAACCCTTTTCCCCACAGATCTGACCTTCATGTATTGCAAGGGACTAAAACAAGTTTATGGCCTATTTCATCTCCTTTGTTGTTGACCCAAGAGGTCAGACAGTTCCATCACTGGCTCACATTGACTTGTCCCAAATGAATGGACTTGGCGAGCTATAAGTCAAGAGCAGATTGGCTTTAGAGTATAATTACAGTCTCTGTAAAAGGTTAGGTAGATTGAAAGGCTGGGGCCAACACTAAAGCTCTCCTGAATGCTAAAGGAGTTCCCATGGCTCACAGTACAACTACCCTCTCATGACCAAACTTTCTAGGGTTTAGCACTCACTTTTCAAGACAAAGCCTCTAATGGAATTGAGTGATATCTTCTTTTCACAATATACTTACAAGTTCTATCCACTCACATGTATAGAATGAGAGCTCTAGCTTTAATGTTAATCTGGAGTTTCATACTCTTTGATGTGTGGACTCTAAACCCAGTATGAAATTCCCTTTTATTACAATGAAAAAAACCCACTATACTCCCAGAAGTCATTAAATCATTAAAAATCGGGCGCCTGGGTGGCTCAGTTGGTTAAGCGACTGCTTTCGGCTCAGGTCATGATCCTGGAGTCCCTGGATCGAGTCCCGCGTCGGGCTCCCTGCTCGGCAGGGAGTCTGCTTCTCCCTCTGGCCGTCCCCCCTCTCATGTGCTCTCTCTCATTCTCTCTCTCTCAAATAAATAAATAAAATCTTAAAAAAAAAATCATTAAAAATCATCGAAGTTTCAATATGGCTCAAACTCTTTAAAATAATTTGTTCCTTGTTAATTCAGATGACAGTTTAGTCTAAATTGTTAGATAAACAGACAACAAGCAAACAAAAAAACACCCACAGACTGTAGCTGAATGTACATTTGTTTGCCTGATTCTAGTTTTTGTTGTTGTTGTTGTTATTTCAGACCATCCTTATGCCTGTGGAAGTCAACACCATCTGACTTTATCTTCATGCTTAAGTTTTTATGTGTGTGTTTCATCCCTAGACTAATTTATAGAAGCCATCTGCTAAGTTCTGACTGATACTAAAAAGTTAATGATTTAAAAATAAAACAACTAATTTCAAGTATCAATATGAAATTCCTAGTGATCCTCATAGACTGAATATCAACAGAAATAAGTGACAGAAATTACATTAATGACCACCTGGTGTATTCCCGCCCTGCTTGACACTTGGGGCATGTATTATCAAAAGAGCAATGGATTTTAGTAGATAGGCCATCTCATAGTTGATGCTTATTTGTTCAGCCAGGCTGTTATTTATCTATTATGTTAGGAAAAAAATCTTAAAAACTCTTTTTCAATTGACCAAATGTCATTGAGAGGGTTTTTATATATTATTCACCAGAGAAGAAAGAACACCTTATTTCTTTTTCTAAAGTGTATTTAAAAAGAAATTCTGTGACAAATTTCAGGGAAAGTAAAGAAAATAAAGGGGGAGATGTTCCTCCTACACAGATGCAACTTAGCTAAGTTATTTCTGAACTAGAGGCAGTTTAATAGGAAACAGTGAAATATATCCTTTTTTTCTGCTAATTTAGGTATATTTTCCCCCCAAAAGTATCCAGACCATAGTGGTTCCAAAGCCAGGATTAGTCTCCATCAACTATCTTCAAAGTTTAAATACCTTAAGGAAAACTGGATATTAGCCTACAAGAATGCTGTTAAGTACCATTAGATAATTGGAACAGAAATTGATACTTAGAAGTGGGTGTCAGTCATAACATATACCTAAAACATGTCTTTGTCTTGGGACCTAGCAGTGGGCAGAATCTGAGGATGTTAGTGTAAGATTGAAGACTGTTGAATCACAGACCTGTACCTCTGAAACAAATAATACATTATATGTTAAAAAAAAAAAAAGAAGATAGCAGGAAGGGAAAAATGAAGGCAGGGAAATAGGGGGAGACGAACCGTGAGAGACTATGGACTCTGAGAAACAAACAGGGTTCTAGAGGGGAGAGGGGTGGGAGGATGGGTTAGCCTGGTGATGGGTATTAAAGAGGGCATGTACTGAATGCAGCACTGGATGTTATATGCAAACAATGAATTATGGAACACTACATCAAAAACTAATAATGTAGTGTATGGTGATTAACATAACATAAAAAAAAAAAAGATCAAAGAAAGGAGACTGTAATTTTTGGATGCTGGTGGAAAAGCAATACTTGCTATGTTGTGACAGAAAACTCAGCAGACTGTTACCTGCACTAACACGGAAAATTGGAAGAGGTCATGGATCTGGCTAAAGAGATTTCCAAGCAGATGTTTAATGTGCCAGATCCTTCCTCTAGCTATCTATGGTTAGACATGTGGAGAGAAGATATCCCAAAGTAGGGACTGTTCATATTTTAAGCATAATTTACAAGATATACAAATGAACTGGGGTCAAAATGATTTTTTTCTTATCCCTAATCCCTTCTGGCTTCAGGAAAAAGATCTGAAGACTGTGGGTAAAAGATTATTGAGACATCTGAAAGATTTAAATCATGCCTATTTGGGCTTCTAAGAATACTCAGGATGAGCCTCTTTGACATCTGTGATAGAGAAGAAGAGATTCTCTAAAAAGAGTGAGAGAGAGAAGAGATTCTCTCAAAATATTGAGTATGAATGATAGACATTTTAGATTCTTGACAGAGTTTTTAAGAATCGTGAAGATATTGTCCCACGAAACCCTGCATATCAGTGCGATCCAGAGAGGGGCTTGTTTTGAAGATATTTGTAAGTGTGGCCTTTGTCTAGCACAGTTTAACCCAATAAGGTTCAAAATAAATCCCAAGTATTTTATGAAAACTGCATTGGGAGAAACACAAACGATTAAAACTAAAGCGAATTAGAAACATTTTTAAATGGGAAGAGCCCCCAGGATCCCCCTGGGTCTTACAGGAGATAGTAGTCTTAGAATTTTGTTCAGGTGCAAATTCAGCTGTAGTTTCTGTGAGAAAAGAAGCACAACTCAGAGGGCAGGCAAAGCCTCGAGAGTGGTGCCAAAAGCAGTGGCAAAGAGCTCCAGAGAGCAAGACTGGGTCCTACTGAAGGAACTGGCAAAACGTGCTCAGCTGGGTTCAAAGCCGCGAGGACCAGTGCCTGCTATGTTTTTTTTCATCCAGTCCTTTTTGAATTGAAGTACTTATTTTTGTTATGCTATCCATGTGTCACCTTGGTATGTTGGCTGTATGCGTATTTGAAGGGGGTGTGTAATCCATCTCTTTAGTTGACAGATTCTTCCTAGCAAGGAGACTCATTCTTGGGTGGCTGCACCTGAACACCTCACCTGAGGAGGCTTCATCTTTGCCTAGATTTTACTTAGTTAACTCAATCCTGGGTTTGGGGCTTATGCCAAAATGGATGAGATATGGAGGGACAGGGTAAGTGCATTATATATGTGGGAAAAATATCAATTATTTTTGACTACAGAATGAAGTGGCAGATTAAAGATGGCTACAAATTCTTTGCTACCTCTCCCACTGAGTGGTGGACTCTCATTCTTTTCCCATGAATCTATGATGGCTGTAATGACTTTTTTGAATAATAGATTATAGAAGAAATGACATTCTGGAAGTTTTGGAGCTAGATCATAAAATGTCTCACAACTTCCACCTTGGCCTGTTGGAATGCTTGCTGTTAGGATACTTCCTCGCCGACCCATCTGTGTGATGAGAGAAGCCCAAGCCACATGGAGAAGCCTGGTCAACAGGCCTAGTTAAACTGCCAGTAGATAACCAGCATCAACTGCCAGCCATGTAAGAGAACCTTTTTGGATGTCCAGCTTTGTGGTCCTTCGGATGACTCAAGCCATGACCTCCATTTGATAGCAACCATATAAAAAATTCCAAATGAAAATCTCCCAGTTGATCCCAGTCAGCCCAGGGGGCTATGATAGATAATAGTAAATTGTTTTAAGTCACTAAATTTGGGAGTTGCTTGTTATATAACAGTAGATAGAATATAGAAACATGAAAGGAATTGTAACACATTGAGTCTGCTTTTTAAGGAAAATCTTTGAAAACATGGGGCAGTGGGAAAACTGAAAAGAGTAGGTTGGAAACCTGTGTAACTCTGTGTCCTTCTGCATATAAATAAAACATAGAATGAAGTTCATAGATTCTGAGACACCATTGATTACAAAATGTTCCTTTCTTTTATATATCACAAAGAAAGGAAATCATGCTTTAAACTGTGACATAATGCTTCCTTTTGAATTAGAATTTCATGTTATGCTCATAAAAAGGTTTTATACTGATTTGGGTATAAAGTGTTTAACCATGTATCACTTTTATAATATAGAAAAGTGAAAATCTAGGCAAAATAAATTATTTAACTTTTTTCTAAAACATACGTATGTTGAGTCTTACATTTCAGAATCACTTTCCAACTCAAGTCACTGATGTTTGGTGATTTTCCACATTTTTTCCTGTTTCATCAAGAGCATCTGTGAAGCAGCATTTCTAAAACATGTTTTCCACTAGTGTTTCCATAATTTCTTGTAAGTCACTTATCCTCATTAGACAGATTTTGATATAGAACCTCTCTTGACTTATACCAGAAGTTAGCAATAGAAGGCTTTCCACATAATAACCAGAAACCACATTCCTTCTTCAAATGAATCTAAAATGGTTTTATAGGGGCGCCTGGGTGGCTTAGTCGGTTAAGCGTCCAACTCGGTTTTGGCTCAGGTCATGATCTCAGGGTCGTGGGATCAGCCCTGAGTCAGGCTCTGTCCTCAGCAGAGAGTCTGCTTGAGATTTTTCTCTCTCCTTCTCCCTCTGCCCCTACCCATGCTCTCTCTCTTCCTCTAAAATAAATAAATAAATCTTTTAAAAAATGGTTTTATTGATTAGAATAATAAGGGGTCACAATTGCCCAGCAGGACTAACAACCACGTCACAATATTTTCCAGCAGGTTTAATCTTCAGTGATTCAAATAAATCTTCACAAAGTACAACTTGAGCAACATCCTTAGAATTCTATCAGATTCCTGGCTGGCTATCTCAGGTAGCTTAGCCAGTCTCTCTTCTTTCTATTCCCCTGAGCACTAGTGGAATCTCTGTCTTGTTTGAGGGGAATCATTTTCCCCTCATGTTTATTTGAGAGGGTTTTCCATACCTATGGATTCCCTTCTCCTCAAGACTGAGGCTTTTCTTGGAAACAGTGTCTATAATTCAGTCGAATTGCTGTCTGTGTGAACAGCTGTGACCAAGTTTACACATGTACAAGCAATGACATTTATGTATGACCACCACCTTACTAACAGTGATTGAGAGTTGCTATTGTTGCATATTTAAGTTTCAGAGATGTTAGAATGCAGAAAAATTATGTATCTTAAATTTGAGGAAATACAGCAAATTAATATTTTATATGTATTTGTAATATATTTGCAAATGTATGAAAATAACTTTAGATACATGTAATATGCACATATATACACATATATAAATAGCATATATAAGTATGTATACTATTGCACATATATATTACACATATACATTGTATTAATGTATTGTTGCTGATATTGCTCTCGGAAGACACATAAGTGTTAAGAAAAAATTCTCATAACAACAATTCAGACAGCATACTAATCACAGATTTCTAGAATCTTTGATTTGGAAAGAATTTTAAGGAACCATCAATCTGGGTGCTTTGAGTTACAGATAAAGAGGCAGTTCTAGTGAGGGAAGTGGTTAGTTGATTATCACACAACTTATGAATGTCAAAGCTGAAATAATTTGTTCTGATACCTGGCTCAGTGTTCTTTTAACCACATCAGTGATCCTTTGGTGATATACAGAAATAGTCCAAATAGATTTTTTTCATAGAAATTACTTGGTTTTATCTAAGTGCTCCATTGTCCCTCTAAGTAAAAGAAGGCTTTTACTGGGTAGAGATCCTTTAATAAAATTTTGGATGGGAACTGAGATAGGTATATAGTTGGCAATACACTGCACTAAACCTTCTTGAATTTGTTGATGTTATTGCCTTTCTTCAGCCTTTTTTTTCCCCCTAAATTGGTTCCAAATTGCAAATTGAGCCAGGGCACCATGTATTTAGAAAAAAGAAGACAGGGGCCCCTGGGTGGCTCAGTCATTAAGCGTCTGCCTTCAGTTCAGGTCATGATCCCAGGGTCCTGGGATCGAGTCCCACATCGGGCTCCTTGCTCAGCAAACAGTCTGCCTCTCCCTCTGCCTCTGCACCTGCTTGTGCTCTGTGTGTGTGTCAAATAAATAAATAAAATCTTTAAGAAAAAAGAAGACATCTTTACTAAATTATTGTAGATATAAATCAAGACTCTAAAGTACTGTAATTGCAACTTTTACACAACTGTTTCCACATGTATGTATTCAAATCTGTATCTGCGGTGACCCCTTCCAGGCAGTCCTTCTGAGAGACTGTGCCTTTTCTCTATTTCTGTTGTTATGTCAGAGTTAGGTTTTTAATTCCTTCCTGATGTTCTGTAACCCATGACATGTTTTTCTGAATATTCCCAGTGGTGACAAATTTCCATCCTCTGAGGGTAGATGTATCATTTTGCTTTTCTTCCATAACAGGTCATCCCAAAGGTTAGTGGTTTAAAACAATAACCACTGATTTAAATTATGATTCTGTGAGTCAGCAATTTGGGCTGGGCTCAATTGGCTAGTTATTCTGGTCTTGGTTTGGTCTTGTCATAGTCAGAGTCTGGGTTGGCTGGAGTTGTAATTTAGGTTTGTTTTTGGTTTTTTGTTTTTTTAATACAATGGTGTCTCATTCCAGTTTTGAGACCAGGCTAGAGGCTTGTCAGTCCCCTTTTTGATCAGATAATTAAGTCCACATCTCACCACTTCCCTTACGAGGGTGATCACACTCTAGGCGACTGGAGCCCAGGAAATTATTCAAATTAGCCAATCCTCAGGGATCCTGTGACACCTAGCTAACCCCACCCCACTTTGCCTTACATAAACGACTCCCCACAACTCCCTACCTCCAGGTGCAATCTTTTGGCCCTGCCTGACAGCCTTCCCTTGTTTGGAGCTGTAAGTAACAAACAATTCTGCCTTCTAGCTACCTGAGTGTCACTGTGTGGTGTTTTACCATGAAAAGAATCTTTTTTTTTAAAGATTTTATTTATTTATTCATTTGAGAAAAAGAGAGATGGAGAGAGCATGAGCAGAGGGAGGGGACAGAGGGAGAGGGAGAGGCAGGCTCCCCGCTGAGCAGGGAGCTAGATGTGCCAGATGTGGGGCTCAATCCCAGGACCCTGGCATCATGACCTGAGCTGAAGGCAGCCGCTTAACTGACTGAGCCACCCAGGTGCTCCACCATCACAAGAATCTTTAAATCTTATGAAAATAGGGTTTGACTGACCTAGCATGGCTTCAACTGGGATGGCTTATTTGTTCCCATGTAGCCCTAGATTTTTCAGTAAGCTAGCCTGAGCTTGTTCAGGTTACAGTGGCAGGATGACAAGAGAGAAAGCAATGCCTCTTAAAATCTAGGTGTGAAACTGGCATTATCTCCACTTCCTCTGCTTTCTATTGGTTAAAGACATCATAAAGTCACCCCTTCTCAAGGGTTAGGAAAATGACTGCACCTCTGCAAGAGAGAAACTGCAAAATCATATTTCAAAGGCCGTGGATACAGAGAGGATGGAAGAATCGGAGCATTTTTACAGTTGACAATAGAGGCTTTGATTTTGGTGATCATCAAGACGTCATTTAGAGGTGATCATCAAGACGTCATGGGTGATGAATAAGGGAGCTTATCAATTTAGATAGTACCTTTTCAAATAACAAAAAATTGCCCTTAATTATAGCTTATGTATTCACTTACGTATTCACTTTTTATCACCCATAATTGTGACGATTTCAAAACCTGTTTTAAGTATGTTTTGAGACCTAACTATTGTGGCTTAATGAATACTTTTTACAAAGATCTATTCTGCTTGCTGCTCAGATGTTTCATAAAATGTTTGCAGAAATGAACTGTCATGGGGATTTATCACTGAAAACTAAAAATTACAACAGAAAATCAAGTAACTATTAATATACTGATCTATATTCTGGAATGCATTAACGAGAGGGTTTTAGGTACATCAGCAATAAATTGACAAATTTTACTAAAAGCTATTCTTTTAATCAGAATTAATGTCTCAAATACCATTTAACACTTTGTAAAAACTAATATTCCTTTTTGTATGTGCATTGAATTGGGGGAGTCATTGTCTGTTCAGGTCACACTAATGTCAGACTCTTTTGGAGATAATTTCATTATTTTTCATCCATTGTCCCCATCCCTTCCTGTAATATAACATCATGTGTGTGTGTGTGTGTGCATGTGTAAACAGATGGATAATTACTTTCCTAGTGACTTTCTGGCCATATGTTTTTTTCATTTATAAAAATGATATCATGGGGCACCTGGGTGGCTCAGTCGTTAAGCGTCTGCCTTCGGCTCAGATCATGATCCCAGGGTCCTGGGATCGAGCCCCACATCGGGCTCCCTGCTCCGCGGGAAGCCTGCTTCTCCCTCTCCCACTCTCCCTGCTTGTGTTCCCTCTCTCGCTGTGTCTCTCTCTGTCAAATAAATAAATAAAATCTTTAATAAATAAATAAATAAATAAATAAATAAATAAATAAATAAAATATAAAAATGATATCATTATGTTTCTTTTTTTGCTCATTTTGTTTTGCAGATCTATTCATGTTTCTATATGTAAATTTAACTTAGAATTTCTGGTAGCTTACCCCCAAACAATGTTGCAAAGAATAATCAATCACATGTCTCCTAATGGACTAGAGCAAAAATTTGCCAGAAATGCATGGCCCAGGGCCATGATTATATGTATATATGGGTATGGGTGGGACAGTTATATTCACTCCTATTTTTCACTCTTGACTTTGTCTGCTCAGGCTGCCATAAACAAAATAGCATAGATTGGATGGCTTAAACAAGAGAAATTTATTTTTCCATAATTCTGGAGACTGGAAGTCCAAGATCAAGATGCTGGCAGGATTAGTGCCTGGTGAATGCTCCCGCCTTGGGTAACAGATACCTGTCTTCTCTCTTTGTGCTCACATGACCTCAGTGTACATGCACAGAAAGTAAGGGCCCTCTCTGTGTCTCTTCTCATAAGGACACTAATTCTATCAGATAAGAACCCCATCCTTATGATCTCATTTAACTTTAGTTACTTTCTTAGAGGCCCCATCTCCAAATACAACCACACCGTGGATTAAGGCTTTATTTGGTAGGGACACAAGCATTCCATTCATAACAACTATTATTTTGTATTATATTTATTTTAACCTCTAAAAGTGTTTCAGTTTAAACAATAAATCATATGGTTATCTTAGGCATATGCATACCTAAATTCTTTAAATTTTATTAAGTTACTCTCTAAATAGACTATTGGATCTTATGCCCCTACAAAAAAATGCATGAGATTTCTCGTTCTTCCATATTTTATAAGGAATTTTTATTATCTATTTTTTCATTTTGTCACTCTTAGAGATCATAATGGGCATAGTTGGAACTGAATATTATGTCCTTTAATCTATAGTATAGTCCCTGTGACAGTTTCCGTTTGGAGCAGAGAAGCAAGGGTACAGTAGTATTGATAGTTTATAATCTCAGATATTAATGAGTCCTACATGCATTAAATGGCTAATATACTGCACCTAGTTAACATATGATAAATGAGACCTATTATTATTGTGTAACATAGAAGAAAGATGCATTTTAGTGGAACCAATATACTGCAGTTGCATGATTTTGTGCAAGGCTGCAATTTTGTACTCATAGGAGGGATATTAATCAATAGCTGGTAGAGAGCATGAAATGAAGTCCTAGAGAGTGCCAGTGGGCTACATAGCCAGTCTCCCATACTGTGGATTCTGTTCCCTCTGTCTGGAGTCTTACTGACAGTAGGTCAATGAATTACTTGGCCTTTTACATTTTGCTTCTGGCTCTTATTTCTCTGACTTTCCTTTCCAGATTTTTTTTCTTCCTTGCTAAGAAATTTCATTTTAGTTTTCTGACTTCTCTTTGAAAGACATGGCATTGGTTCACGTTTGTTTTCTTCAATCTCATAGCAACATGAGAGGCTTAAATGTCTTACAGTTGGGAACTGAGGAAATGGTAAGAAAATAGCCTCACTAGCTGCTCTGGAGGAGAGCTTCTCCTGAGGCTAAACCCTCTCTCAGACTCAGAGTTTAATGTCCCCGTTGCTGTTTGGAAAAGCAGCTGTATTGAGCTTTCTTTTATCCACAGTAAAAAAGACATGGCTTTCTGGGGGAATCAAATAGACTCTCAGTAGAGAAATGGTCCCATGTCCCAGGGGGAATGGGCAGCAGGAAAGGACAAGTGGGAGTTGGACAGGAGCTAGGATGTGGAGAAGGTGGTGGACTGGCACAGTTTCCTAGGGCATCAGGTTAGGTTGTGGATGGCTCTTCGTAAAATTTCTTCCGCCCACCTGATGTCTTGGGTTGGGCCAGGCTCTCAGTGAAGTCTCACCATCTCTGCCATATGACTTTCAGGGATCTCAGGCATGGGATCTCTTTTCTCTTGTCAATTTTCATCCCAGTAAAGGGCCTTTGGAATGACAAGGCATAGTTGAAAGTCGACAAATGTCACTTTAGATAAAAGATCAGTTTTAGAAAAGAAAAAAATATTGCTTCTGTATAGATTTAGGCAGGTAGTCAAATCTAGTAAGATGGGCTGTAATGGATATTGGTTTCAACATTAGTAACAGCTTCACTTGCCTCAGTTTACTCGCTTCATCTCATGGACCTGCCACTGAAACCTCACCAATGATTAAACCTTAAATCTTTTGTCAGCTTCTGAAAACCCAACAGCATAGAAGAATGATAGTTATTTCCAACAACATGTACATTTGAAGGCTTTTTGTTATTACTCTGCCAGAAATAAATGTAACTTGCGGAGCTTAGACAATGGTTTAATGTATACACCCAAAATGTCTCTGTCCATGTTAGATTTTTTTTTTTAACAATGAATTAATAAAGGGCCACTTGGGTGGTCAAGCTGGTGTAAAAAGAGGGGTTGACGTTAATTACTCTGAGGACCGATTAAGAGATTCCAGTAAAAAAATGTCCTATATAGCTAAATTTTGGATTTCTCTATTTAATTTAGTCCCTGCACACAGTTGTCATAGCTGCTAGTGAAAGACAATAACTTTCTTTTAACAATTATAGACACAGCTAGACATCATTACTATGAAAGAACCACTCAAACTCTCTTGCATTTTCTCCATAGGATACCTTGTGGATTTTCAGACTTTGACCGTATCAGCAGAGGAGAGGTTAAAAAATTGCTATGATTTTAATTGCTTTCACATTTTTTTTCCTTAACCAGATTCAGTCTGTTTATTAGAACTGATGGATTTGAATTGATGAGTTTTATTGATTTTTGTCATGCACAATTTAATTCAATCAAATTGCCTTGTTCCAGGTTGTGAAAATAAGCTTTGTTTTCTAATCCAGTTAGGAACAGCCTATGGAATGTGGTTCACGTAAGAACTAAGGAATAACCAATTTATTTGCTAGTAGCTGAAGCCAGAAAGAAATAAATAGAACGCTCATGGTGCAATCCTAAATAGTACAAATACCTGTGCCTAAGACTTTCTGAAATAATGCTATCTTTAGGAGATGGTGAATCTCAGAAAACAATCAACCAAAGTTATGTACATTAAGGGCTTTACTTTTCTGTAGGGCCCAGGAATCTGACTAGTGACTCAAGGTATTAAGAGTCTGCCGGGCTGAGCCTCAAAGTCATAAAATCAGCCCTCACACTCTCAGTGCTTCCAAAGGCACAACGTGGAGGGAATGTCCTTCCTTGGTCTCCCACTCCACGCCTCTTTCTGAAGCCAACCACAATGTCTATTTTAACCTGATTTTGCCCACAGAAAAATGTTAGGTATTACAGCACTTGTAGGAAGCTCCATTATGATAAAATCTGTTATCGGCATCCCATATACGTGGGTTTTTAATCTGGAGATTACAAGAGGGCTTTTTGCTGGATGGTATTGAATGTTTCTGAAAATATCCTTTCAGATTTTGGCTCAACTTGGTTGTTGGGTAAGATAGTGAGTTCACTATCACACTTGCCCTGATTCATATGCTATTTTGTTTCAAACCCAGACATAGCTGTATTCTGTAAAAACAGTTCTCCTGGGTTTTGTGTAAAAGCACTCTCCCATGAGTCAGTGAATCACATAAAAACATCCTGAGTGTAAATATTTTTTTCTCTTTCATTTAATTCTCAAGATGAAGGTACTCAGGGAAAATATTACCTACTTAATATTGTTACAGATATTAAGCATAGGTGTATATGCTTTGTTTAAGCATCCCCTAAAAGCTTTTAAACACCTTTGATCCACTAGAAAATGCCTGATGATTACATTGTATTTTATTTATTAGTAACTCCAGTGATTTCTCATTAAGTCCTAAAATCCTCAAAATTATAGTCAATATAAACTTACATATAAAAAAGGCAAAACGACACAAAAGAATAATTCATTCCTAATAGCTTTATATGAGTCATTTGAATAAAGTGTGAGACTGTGTTATGCTCTGACTTAACTGCCTTACATTGCATTAAACTACAAAGTGTAAACTATATTACAATAATTATAGTTAAGAGCTCCAAATTAGAATTAAAGAATGCCACACAGATCTACACTACTAAATAAAAAAATGTGTAGCAACATGTCTTCCTTTCTTTATCTAAATATTAATTATCACGAATTTCTTTGAAATTTCCTTAACTGGCTTAAGGTTCATTGATTGAATCAAAAATATTATTTATACATTTTGGTGTATAGAAAACGATATCAAACAGCTATGCTCATGTTCCTGCTTTCTGATTGGCACTATTAAATTTTCCTTTCAGTATATTTTTCTCTTGACCAGCTTTTAACTTTTTGCTTATTTCTGAGATAAATTTATTTTCTTCTATTTTCTTAGGTTTTATCACACTTTTCTTTTTTTCCCCTGTGCTTTAAAATCCATTTCCCAGGGCGCCTGGGTGGCTCAGTCAGTTAAGTGACTGACTCTTGATTTCGGCTCAGGTCCTGATCTCAGGGTCCTGGGATCGAATTCTGTGTGGGGCTCCCCACTCAGCGGGGAGTCTGCTTGAGGATTCTCTCCTCCGTCTGCCCCTCTCCCTGCTCAGTCTCCCTCTCTCTCTAAAATAAATAAATAAATCTTTAAAAAATTAAAAAATAAACTCATTTCCCCTCTTAGTTTTGGAATTTCTGATTCAAAGTGGCTTTAGTATACTCAAATTCAAGTTTAGATATATTTAAAATCCAGTGTGAAGTATTGTCTTACCTCTCCCTCTCTCTCTCTCCTGATTCTTGCTTACTTTTCAGGGGGAGTTTTTCTCAGTTGCTATGAATTTCCCTTGTCTGATTTTTTTTAATAGCTCTTTATGGATCTGCTAGACTTTTTTTTGTATTCACTGTTGTGGAATTGGGACATATTACATGATTTCTAGTTTAATGGTATCTTCTCCTATCAGTACAGCAAAGGCCTCATACACTAGAAGATTTATTTTTTGTTTTTTGTTGATGAAGGAAGAGGTTACATGTCCTTCAAATTATTTGGTATTCTTTGGTTTTCAGGACCCTAAATCTCCCTTCTGGCTACTTTTCCCTCCACTACTCTCTCTCTTTTGACATTTTCTTTTCCCAGAATCTTTGTGATTTAGAGACCACCACTTAAAATCACAAATGTGGTATATCTCCGTGTAATCCTCGCTCTGGTTCACCAGGATATCTTTTTAATGTTCTCAGACTTGGGATGGATTTAATATTGTTAATAGTAATTTGAAATGAATCTTGGGCCCTATTCCCTCCTCCCTTCTTCTCTTTCAGCTACAATTTTTCTTGGTCTGATTTTTCTCCCTGCGAAGTGATGCCATGGGTTGAGGGTGGGGCAGGACCATGAGAGATTATGTGTCAGAAGTGTTTTCACTTTCCTCCTTTTACTTACGTTTTCCTTAGAGCTATTTGGAATTTATACCTTCTCTATCATCAAGTTATGCTGAGGACATAAGTTGTGCATAGTTTAATTTTTTTTCTTGCTAATTTGTGTTGGTTTAGGAGGAAATACTTAGTGATGAAGACCTAGGCAGGAGCCACCATTGTCTACTAAAATTAACCTAACCAGGTTGCTTTTATGGATATGATGACTAACCACAGATATATTTCATTTTGCATGCATGGTTATATCTGCGGAATTAGTTCCCAAAAACAAAAGTGCTGGCTCAAATAACCTAAATTTCTAATTTTTATGGATATTGCCAAATTGTTCTTAATTACCAGTGGAACAATATGTACTCTCACTGGAATGGGAAAATATGAGAATGCTTGTTTTTCACATGTTGCCAATGTACTGTGTCACTGAAATATTTCCCAGTCTGATATTTCACAATTGCTTTTTACATTTTTATTTATGAGTGAAATGGAGCATCTTTTTTTTGATGAAGAGCCATTTTTCTTTCTGTGAGATGTCTAATAAATGATATTCCTTAAACAAATTCATTTACTTTAAATATTTGCCAGTCTATAGAAATACAATGATTTTAGTACACTGATTTTTTTAGCCATTAACCTTCATAAATGCTGTATTATTTCTTGTAAGTATAGATTCTTTAGAACTCTTCTATTGTCATCTGCAAACAATGACATTGTGATTGTTTTGTTTTGCTTCTATTCTTTACAGTTTTGATATATTCTTTTTGTCTTATTATAACATCAGGAATTCCAGCAATATGGTTAATGGAAATGGTAATATACTGCATCCATCCTTGTCTGGTTCCCAATCTCGAAGGAAAGATTTTTTAAGGATTCTTTTTCTATACACAGTTTGCTAAGGGATTTTATCATAATTGGATACAGAACTTTATTTTCTTTTCTGCATCTATTATGATGATCATATGATATTTCTCCTTTCACCTTCTAATGTGATGAATTGCATTATTTTGTTTTTCTATTATTATGGCAACCTAGCCTTCCAGGACATGCCCAGCTCAGTCACAGTGTGTATCATTTTGTATCCTTTAGGCCTGGATTTGGCTTGAAAATATTTTGTTTGAGGATTTTGCATCTATTTTCATGGCGATGAGGCAGTGATTTTCCTTTTTTGTTGGATTTGAATTTACATTAATGCTAATCTCATAAAACTGCTTTAGATGTATTCCTTTTTTTATTCCCTGGAAGAGTTTCCATAAAATTGCAACCATTTCTTGCTTGAATTTGTTTAACTACCCCATGAAACCACTGGGATTGAGTTTTCTTTTGTGGGAAGATTTTTGGCCACTGGGTCAATTTACAGGATGGCTACTAGAGATTTCTAGCATTCTGTTTCTTGGATTTTATGTTATCTGAAATTTCAAACTTATAATAAAGTTTTTCATAAAATTTTCCTACATGTATTTACTGTGTGCATTACCTGTAATTATGTCTAATTTTCATTCCTAATACTGGTTGTTACTACTTTATACTTTCATTGATCAAACTTGCCAGAAGATATCCAATACATACAACTTTTAAAACAACAGTCTTCCTGATATTTATGCTGCTTATCTCTTACCATTTCAAAAATTTTTGTCCTTTTGTATTGTTTCTTACCTATTACCTTTTTTTGGTTCATTTTGTTGTTCAAATATAATTTTGAGATGGATATTTAGCTAATACATTTTTAAGGCTTTAAGTTTTCTCATATATGTGTTTAAGGCTGCTACATTTTTTTCTCACAGAACTGCTTTTCTTTCATCCTTCATATTTTCATATGGAGGATTTTCTTTTTTTTCTTTTTTTTTTTTTTAACCAAATAGCTTTTACTTTTATATTTCATACAGCTTAGCAGATTTATCTTTCTTAGCTATCCTGTCTTCTAATATATTGGAGCTTAAGTCTTCTTTCCTAGCCCCCCTTTTTTTTTTTTTGAAATTTTTTAGATGTATTTTTTTTTATTCTTATGTTAATCCCCATACATTACATCATATGGAGGATTTTCTTAATATACATACAAATACTTTCTAATTTCCATTACTATTTCTTGGGCATCTGGGTGGCTCAGTCAGTTAAGCATCTGCCTTTGGCTCAGGTCATGATGCCAGGGTTCTGGGATCCAGGCCCACATGAGGCTCCCTGCTCAGCGGGGAGTACCCTTCCCCCCCCCCCCCCCCCCCCCCCGCCCGTGCTGTCTATCTCAGAACAAAATAAAAGAAACAGTTAAAAAAATGGATTGAGACCTTCTTATAGCACTGTATGTGGTAAATATTTACAAATATTGTCTGTGCTTTAATGAAATTTGTTTTCTGAAATTGTAGCAAGCAGTGTTCTACATATATCTTTTCAGTTGTAGCAATTAAATTTTCTGTATTTTTCATCATATGTTGTCTGTTTACATTATCAGTTACCAATGGGGGACATTAAAATATCATGTTATGATGGTAGGTTTGTCTGTTTATGTCTGATGTTCAGTTGATTTCTACCTTATCCATATTGAGGTTACCTTATTAGTACATAAATATTTAGAATTGATATCACTAAGTAATTTTATTATATTGTTGCATTAATCCCTGTACCATACTGACTATTTTTCCCTTTAGTAATGCTTGTTGACTGTTATTAATGTTAATAAACAAGGTTTTTTAAATTAGTATTTTCATGGAATATCTCTTTGTGTTATTTTCATTCAAATTTTCTGTTTTCTTAAGTTTTAAATTTTCCTCTTTTAAAAGTCATTTACCTGTATTTAATATTTTAATCTAGTCTGAAAATCATCTTTCATTTTGAATTCACTAGAAGTGAGGAAAGTAATAACCAATATTTGTTTACCAGATTTGTGACAAATGCATGACTACAATGCATTAGGGAGAAAATAGTCTTTAGTAAATTATGGTGAATCAATTCAGTAAAAGTATGGAAAAAATAAAATTCACCTCTATCATAACATACAAGAAAAAATTAAAAATGTATCTTGTCAGGAGATCTTGGAGGAAACACAGGTCTTTATGACCTTTCAGTTGGTAAATATTTTCAAGAGAATTAAAAAGATGTCTGTACATGTAAAAGAAAAATTTGATAATTTGAGCCAATTTAAAATGGAGAAGTTCTCTTCATTAAAAGTCATCACTAAAAAATTTGCCATGAAGAGAGTTAAAAGCCAAGTCATCAATTAGGATGTTATATTTGAATACACATATTTGACAAAGTGCTCATATGCAGATTAAACAAGAAGCAACTTCAAATCGGGAAGAAAAAGAAAATGAATTAAGATAGGCAAATTTAAATATACACTTCATAGAATGAGTATGCCTCAAATTATATGAAAAGTTGCTCAACGGCACTAGTAATTAAAGAAATGCAAATTAACACCATAATAAATTACTACACTTATTAATATGTCTTAGAATAGAAGGGCCAGTGTTGATAAGAATGGAGTGACTAAAACAACATATATTGCAGGTAAGAGTATATATTGATACAATCCCTCAGCAAATGGTTTTGGCCATATCTATGAAAACTACATATGTCCTACCCTTTACCAGCAATTTTTTAAAAGATTTTTTATCTATTTATTTGACAGAAAGAGAGAGAGAACAAGCAGGGGGAGCAAAGCAGGGACAGAGGGAGAAGCAGGCACCCACTGAGCAGGAAGCCCAATGTGGGGTTTGATCCCAGGACTCTGGGATCATGACCTGAGCTGAAGGCAGACACTAACCAACTGAGCCACCCAGGCACCCCTGTACCAGCAATTTTAACTTTAGATAGAAAGAATGGGGTGGAATGAATGACATCAAGGGAATATTTATAGCACTTTATTCATAGTAGTAAAAAAATATGTCAATTCAAATGTGCATCAAGTATATAAAAAAATCATATAATAGAGGGGCGCCTGGGTGGCTCAATCATTAAGCATCTGCCTTCAGCTCAGGTCATGATCCCAGGGTCCTGGGATCGAACCCCGCATCGGGCTCCCTGCTCAGTGGGAAGCCTGCTTCTCCCTCTCCTACTCCCCCTGCTTGTGTTCCCTCTCTCGCTGTGTCTCTCTCTGTCAAATAAATAAATAAAATCTTTAAAAAAAGCATATAATAGAATTCTATGAAACAATAAGTAAAAAGAATAAATTCCTGCTATAGCAACTATCAACCCATTTGGGCTGCTATAACAAAAATGCCATATACCGGATGGCTTAAACAACACTTATTTCTCATGGTTCTGAAGGCTGACAAGTCAAAGATCAAGATGCCAGCACATTGGTATCCTGGTTCATAGATAACTGTCTGCTCCCTGTGTCCTCACATGGTAGAAATAACAAGAGAGCTTTCTGTCCCATTCATGACGCTTCCACTCTTATAACCTAATCACATCTTAAAGGCTGCACCTCCTAATAGCACCACATTGGAGGTTAGGATTCCAACATATGAATTTTAGAAGGCCAACACATTCAGTCCATAACAGCAACAGAGGAATGATTCTCACAGTCATAATGATAAGCAAAGAAATTGGAAAAAAATACTTTTATCTGTGGTGTGATTCCATTGATATGAGGTTCAAGAACAGCCAAACTTATTCTCTGATAATGAAAGCTGGAATAGTGGTTACCTCTGTATAGAATTATTACTAGATGTGCAAGGGAACCTTTTGATATTGAACCTATTCCATAACTTTTTCTGAGTTGTGGTTATGTGATTGTGTGCATACACATAAACCTTTCACATTTTACACTTACCTGTATGTATATGTCAATAAAGCATTTACAATATAATAATGTAATTTTTAATAACAAATTAAAGGTGAAAAATATATAATCATATTAGTAGATACAAAAACAACTTTGATAACACACAGTTCCCTTTTATGACTGTTATAAACAAAACTGATTTTAAAAATTCCTCTTAATAAACTATAATAGAGGACAAATTCTTGAATCTGATAACAGGTAATTACTAAAAACCTGTGAGATGCCTCATATTTAAGAATGAAATATTATACTGTGATTTACCTAGTAGTGTTAATATAGAGGCCACTTTTAGGCAAATAACTTGAACAAAGGGAACCTGAGTAGAAGGGCCCACAGTGACCTCCAACCCCCTGTCTGAATACAAACAGGCCCATTAGGTGACCCATCTCAAAATACCCATAAGCCCTAGCTGACCAGTGGGATACTTACACCCAGACACAGGTCCAAAAAAGGAAAATTCCATCCATCCCCATTCCTCCTCACCCTCCCCTTTTAACTATGGCCCCCGACCATTGCCTCTTGGCAGGCAGTCTCTGCTTTGCTCTCCTGGCTGCCACTCCCTTGTGGTCTATTCAATAAAGTTCTATTTCCTTTGTTCTGCCCTGGGTGAATTCTTTCATAGCCAGCACATGGGCTTCTACCCAATCGGGTCACCCACATTTGGTGGCCCCCATTCGATAGGGAGAGACACCACATTAACTACCTTGAGTTTACTTACTAAATTCAGAAAACAGATAAGGATGACCTTTAAAATTAGTATTTTACTGAACGTTCTATCTAACCCAGTAGGACTAGAAAAATAAGTAAATGTATAAAGTTTAGGAATAAGAATTAACATTATCATTATTTACAGACTATAGAATTCTTTATTTAAAAAAAACAAAGTTAGAAAAATTGAGTTGCTGACTCTGATTTCAATAAAATATACCAATTGAATTATTATTATATATTATCAACAAATTACTAGAAAATGTAATTTCACAAAAACATATTACAAAAGCAACTAAAAGTGTAAGATTTCTAGGAATTATTTTAACAAGATTTATTTAGAATCTTAATGGAGAAAATTATAAAAAATTTATTTAGTGAATTTAAAACAGATCCATATAAATAGATACATTCAGCTCAGGAATAATGGAATAGAGGGCTAAAATTATAGTTCTTATTCTGAAAGCTTTAATGGGGCTTTCAAATTTATTCTAAAATTTTTGTGGAAGGACAAAGGAGCATGAATATTTAGGAAAAATTTCAAGAGCATTGTGTGTATGTGTGTGTTGGAAGACAGTGGGACCTGTTCTTTCAGATAAATATCAAGTCTCACTTAAATTTAAAATAATGAAGATTGTGTGGTGAAAGTATAATTATGGAAAGATAGACTTGCAAAATCAAATTTTTAAATGTATAAAGAGATGCATGCATTTATGGAAACTGGATAAATGATAGATGGAAAATTTGATACATGATCGAGTGGAAAAGAATGAACTCTTCAGAAATGGTACTGGGGTAAATGGTTATCATAGGGAGAATATTAAATGGAAAGATGGAGATGCCATAATTAATTAAATTCCAGAATGATAAAAGAGCTAATTGTGAAAAAGGAATATAGCTTCATGAACTTGGTCTAAGAAAGTTGTTTTGTTTTTTTGTTTAAGATACTGGAATATTTAAACCATATGGAAAAGAAAGTTAACTTTTTACATTAAAATGTCAAATTTCTGTGTATCCATGCATAAGAAGCACTGTGAGTGAAACAATAACTTGCACATTGACACTAGCAGATTCCATACACGGACTTACTATTTATTGAGCAGATATTATGTGTCAGGCATGTTCAGAGTCCTAGGTATAGAACAGTTAACAAATGAGACAAAAATTTGTGTCCTCATGGAGGGAGCTTGCATTCTAGCCCTACAGCTGGTGTGTGGTAAAAGTAGGGTTTGAACCCATTTCTGTCAACTCCAAAGCTCTTACCTTATGAAGTAATGAATACATTGACATTCTATGTTGATGTGTCACTTTATAAATTTGAGCTTGGTAAATATGGGTTCATCCCTGATGTTTGGATCCATGCTCAGTTAAGACAGAATCTGAACCTGCAAAGATCAAGCTTTTACTTATAATGAATTCTCTGATGAAGTGAATATAATCTTGAAAGGATTCAGTCTTTCCAGAAGACAGTCAATCTTGTACTATATAAAGATACAAATGTATTAGGAACTCATACAAATAAATAAGAAAAGCAATGGGAAAATGTGCAAACAAAAGGGAACAGGCAATTGATTAATAAAAGGATCATTAATAGTATAAAACATACTTCATCTCACTAGTAGTCAGGTAATTTGACATTCAGAGCAAAAGGGGATACTATTTCTTACTCATCCAATTGGTAAGAATTAAAGTCGGTCAACTCAAGTGTTGCAGTAGATGTGGAGGAGTATGAACTCTTATGCACTCCCGGTGAGAGTGTAAAGGATACATTATTCTTGAGAGAGAGCAGAGTGTTAATGTTTAATAAAGCCGAACCTACCCATACCTTATGACCCACCACATCCAATTCTACATGTGTAGCTTAAAGACAAGTACAGAAATGTTTACTGTAATCTTGTTTACTGTAAACTGAAAAAAAGGCCCATTAGCCACTAACAAAAAGATAGCTATATACGTTATAATTTATCTACCAAATAAAAAAATAGATAACCATGATAGTGAATGACCTAGAGCTCTTTCTATCAAAAAGATAAATCTCATAAACATAATTTGGAACAATAGCAGCTAGAAAAAATTCTTGAAATGTCCTATTACATGAATTTGAAAACATGTAAAACATTACTATATATTGACTATGGATTCATGCATATGTAGCAAATGTATTTTTTAAAAGAATGAGCAAAATAAGTCAATCAGAGAAAGACATGTATCATATGACCTCACTGATATGAGGAATTCTGAATCTCAGGAAACAAACTGAGGGTTGCTGGAGTGGTGGGGGGTGGGAGGGATGGGGTGGCTGGGTGATAGACATTGAGAAGGGTATGTGCTATGGTGAATTGTGTAAGACTGTTGAATCACAGACTTGTACCTCTGAAACAAATAATACATTATATGTCAAAAAAAAAAGAAGAAGAAGAAGAAGATAGCAAGAAGGGAAAAATGAAGGGGCAGAAATCGGAGGGGGAGACGAACCATGAGAGACTATGGACTCTGAGAAACAACCTGAAGGTTCTAGAGGAGAGGGGGGTAAGGGGAATGGGTTAGCCTGGTGATGGGTATTAAAGAGGGCACGTACCGAATGGAACGCTGGGTGTTATATGCAAACAATGAATCATGGAACCTTACATCAAAAACTAATGATGTAATGTATGGTGGTTAACATAACATAGTAAAAAAAAAAAAAAAAAGAATGAGAAACTCCTAATTACGACAGTGTTTTCCTTTTTGAAGGAGGAAGGTAAATCCAATTGAGGAAGTGAATTATAGAGGTTTCATGTGATTAAAATTTTTTTTTTCTTAATCTGGGGAACATAATGCATATATTTATAAACATGTATAATTTACATTATTCTTTATATATTCTGAATGTCAGAAATATGTTGTATTTTTGTATAAAATCATAGATATCTCCAAAAATTTGTTTTTATTTTCTCTTCCTAAATGCACCATTTCTTAGATCACTATGATAATCATATACCCTAGTATTACAGACACAAAGTCCAGTGAGTCAATTAGGCAAAAAATATTTACTTGCTGATCTTTCTATTTTAAGATATGAAGCTAATATTGTATTTTGTAATGTGCTGGGATTTTAAACTGTAGCCACAGGAGATGTTTCAAAGGGTGATACTGCTGACTTATTAAGCCATAAGTGTTGAAATATCCCACAAGTTACCTATTCTGATGATGAAACTAATACAGAGGGATATTACTGTTACCCTTGAAGAACACCACAACATACCCAAGGTTATCCAAATCTAATAGTCCCTGCTGTCTTTCAAAACAAACCATTTCATCCAAAAATAAAGAGCTGTGATATGTGTTCTGAAGGAATAATGTTATATCCGCATTTTAAAAACTTTGTTATAAAGTTGAACATATGGGAAGCTTTTACAAAATACACCTGCCCCATGGGAGGCCCATTAAGTAAATCACCCAGGTATGGATTCTCATTATAAATATGTTGAAATACATAATTCCCCAGGTGTTTCCAATGTGAAATCCCAATTATGAGTGACTGATTAATGCTATCAATGTCCAATAAAGTGAAATTACGTTCATTACCTGTGCTTACATTGATCTTTGTGTGTTCTTTGGAGAGATTTTTGCTGGACTCAACACCATGATTATGTAAAGGGTCATGCTTAGAAAGAAGAGCCTGAAGAAATTCAACATACCCTATGTATACTTTTGTTCTTTTTCCTGCATTCTAGCTTCCTGTCTTTTTACATAGCAAATAATTCATAGAACATTATTCAGAGACTATTTCACCATAAGAACTAGAGTTTAGAATTAATTAAGGACTCCTTTGGAAATTAATATCTCATTCTGATAATGCAAGTATTGATTTATTCACCTTCTATTTGTCATTTTTAGGAGTGATTGATGACCTTGTTTTTTTTTAATTTTATGGATTATAACTTTAGAGCTGGTAATAAAGCACTGATACATAATTTATAGGGAAAAAGAAAAATCAGTAACCTCTCCACAAGGTGAATACATTTAAGCCTCCTCAAAAAATTTAGTTCAATTTCCCAACCAAGAAGAAATTAAGGAACAGAAAATAATACATTTTAGCTTCACATTAATTATTTAGAATCACCAGAGGGACAAAACTCATCATTCTTTTCATAACTGTCTAAGTTCATAAAGTTTCAAAAGAATAGCCATTTATTCAAATTCAACCTAGAAGCTGTTTTCACCATAAAGGTAATGGGAGTTTGTACCTAGTTACATTTTAGCTGAAAAACAAAAAACAAAAAATACCACTTCTCCCTTTTGCTTCTGTTTGATGTTCTGTGTATCAAAGGCCAAAAGGTCCACTTCACTGGAAGTCTATCTTGTCAGTTAATTTGTATTACTGAATGATTATATATTTAAACAATGTTTCTATGAGAGGCATCCTATCAGTAAATCCTTAAGGGCATCAGATGCCAAAATAATAGCAGTTGTGATGATACACAGTCAACATACATTGGGGGGTAGATGTCATTTATTTCTCCTAAAAACCTTGTACGATAATTTTGAATATATAGCTGGCCCTTGGACAACATAGGTTTGTATTGCAAGGGTCCACTTATATGTACACTTTTTCCAAGATACAGCACAGTACTGTTAATGTATTTTCCCTTCCTTATGGTACTCTTAATAACATTTTCTTTTTTCTAGCTTACTTTATTTAAGAATACAGTATATAATACATATAACGTACAAAATATGTGTTGTTTATGTTATCAGTAAGACTTCAGGTCAACAGTAGGTTATTAGTAGATTTTGGGGGGTCAAAAGTTATACATGGATTTTCAACTGCACAGAAGGTTGGCACCCGTAATCCCCATGTGGTTCAAGGTCCACTGTATTAGTTTTCTGAGGGAGAGACTGGGGAAAAAGAAGCATACTAAAACCAATATCATCCTTTGGGAGACACATATAATTTAGGGAAAGGAAAAAGAAAACGATTTTCACAAAATGACAATAATAGATACAAAATAAATTGTCAGAAAGAAAGAAAAGAGAACTGTATAAGAGAAATGGTCTAGAAGTCAGAGGAGGAACATCAATAAATGAGCTTTGGGGGTGGGGATGAACCAGCATTCTACCACAAGTCGGCCATGTCCCAGGTATTTTAGATGTATCCTGTCAATGAATCCTTATATCTAACTGCTCTGTGTGGTAGGTAATTTTTCTCCATTTATAAGTGATATGATTTTGGTTAGTTAAGACTTTCAAAATCTGTTTAAATAAGAAATACATTGTGTCATTTTATCTATTCTTCCATTCGTGTGAGAAAAAAGAAGTACCAATGAGCAACTTCTGGCTTTTCAAAGAAAATATCCAAATATTTATACCTTTGAGAAAACAGAGATATAAATTTAAATATTATTTCAGGACACTGTGTTATAAAGTAAAGCAATCAATTGGAATTACACACCTCTTAGAGTTTAAGGGTTAGTTTAATAAGACACAACAACAATATCAGAAGTCTGGTGGTTTTACAAGGTCTCATTATTGAATTTAAACTACTTAAGAATAATGCTTTGATGCAGAATATTATCTGCTTTTCTTGCAGAGGTAATATTTTTATCTCACCTTTTATAACCTGTTTTTAAAACCAATAATTAGAAAGTCTTATATAAATTTCAAGACTAAAAATGGGATTTCTTTGGTTAACCCCAAGGGGAAAAGAGGATGGCTGGAAAACTCAACCTCTATGATATGGAAAGGAAAAGGTCAGAACATGGTAATTAAGAAACAGCAGGTGGAGCATGTAATGGTTTAGAGCTGTATTATTTTGTATCTATGTAAGCAATGCACAAATGTCTGTAAGTGACAGCACTGTTTGGGGACCTATGTCTGCCTAAAGTCGAAGCTTATGCTGGTTCAGTTATCCCTTGCCCTCACGCATCCAAGGAGATAATCAGTGGACATAGCCCAGAGAATATAACACGAATAGAGGGAAAAAAGGAGAGAGTGTCAGAAATTTGACATGGAGGAAACAATAATGGGGAAAGAATTTAGATTCATAACCAAAGGGCAAATGGGAAAATAGTAGAAACTGTAGTTTCATCAACATGGCAAAAATACTATAACCTGAAAACCCACCCACAACCTAGGAAATGCTGGATTCCATATGAAAATGAATGTATAGCCAAGCTTGCAAGAAAGAAAGGAAAATGCAAAGATGACAAAAATCAAGCAGAAATGAAAATGAAAATGGAAAGTAACATGAGGTGATGCTGTAGCAGCCTTGGACTTTGGCTTTGGAAACTGGGGGCAGGAATCTTAACTTTCTTTAGGAATAGATGCTAAGCCTACATGAGGGGGAGATTTGAAGCTGGGCCCCCCTTCCATAAAGTCAGGACTTCAAAGGGCTTCACACTCCATGAGAGCTTCCACAAAAAAAAAAAAAAAAAGTTTTCTGTGCAGAGTGATAGTAAGAAGCTCCATTGTCTCTGTGAGGGCTAATGGTGAGAACGATTAGTGAGTGCCCTGAGGAAACATGGAACTCCAGGCTTGTGTCTTTTTGGGGTCTGAATTCAAATTTCTAATATGTAAGTAGAATGAGCACCCCCATACCAAGAGAATAATTTAAATATTGTTCCCATCTTTCTTTCTCTTTCTTCTTTCTTTCTTCTTTCTTTCTTTCTCTTTCTTTCTTTCATTTCTTTCTTTCTTCTTTCTTTCCTTCTTCCTTTCTTTCTTTAAGAGAGAGAGAACGAGCAAGTGTGCACATGCAGGCACGCACGAGTAGGGTGAGGGGCAGAGAATCTTAAGCAGACTCCATGCTGAGCATGGAGCCCTATAGGGGGCTCCATCCCATGACCCTGAAATCATGACCTGATCGAAAATCAAGCGTCCATGGCTTAACCAACTGAGCCACCCAGGCACCCCTGTTCCCATGTTCCTAGTTGCTCACAGGGTCCTAGAGGAACTACATACAAAACCCTTTTGAGTTAAATACTTATTTTGAGTTAAATAACCAAGACCACAAGGAATTCACAAAAGGGGGGGAAATATCCATTGAAAATGAACTCAAAGAAAAAAATGAAGAACAAATACACATATTAAAGAATTAGACACCACGTAAAACAGAAACCCAGAACCTGAAGCACTAAAGCAGCATTGTGAAAGAATAAAGATTTGTGTTAAAAAATGACTAATGAGTCAAACCCTAAAGGATAGGTTATAGAAGAAATTAGACACCAGCTGAGGAGGTAGTTATTGAAGTGGAAGTAAGATTTGAGAAAACTTTACAGAATGCAGTGTGATGAATCAAAAAGATTTTTTAAATATGGAAAAGAGAGTAGAAACCTGGATGACAGGTTTCATATCACTAACAATAGTTTAATAAGAAAAACTAGAGTCTCTGAAAGAGAGTGAGAGCAAAGAAAGAAACATATTTGATAAGAAAAAGGCTTTTTTTCAGAATTCATGAAAGAAGAGTCCTCAGATACCAGATATCAATACCAAGTAAGATAAAAGTAAGGAAAGTGAGGAAAATCAAAGGCAAGAAGAAAAAAAAACCTCTTAACAGGAACTAAATTAAAGGAAGAATTCATTCATAAAGGAACGATAATTTCACTCAATATGAGCTTCAGAGTAGCAAAAACATAGGAGAGAAGACAATAGTGCTGAAAGAAAAATACCCAACAAAAACCATGTACCTGGCTAAATCATCATCTGAGAGCAAGGGCATAGAGACAAATATAGATTGAGGTAATTTACCGTTTTGACCCTCACTGAAAGAATGAATAATGGATAGACTTTCTGAAGAAGGTATTTGAATCCAGAATGAGGGAGAGGAATGTCAGACACAGTGGTCAATAATTGAGACTGGTGAACATATGGGTAAATCTAAATAAGTATTAGCTGTGTAGAATCACAGTACTTGTGGGAGAAGGAGTCCATGTATAATATCCCTCTTCTCCACCTGAATTGAAATATGAGAAATATTAATAAGATCTAAGTAGATAGAGATGAAAGCATCAGTGTTCATTAACCAATATATCTGCATATTGGAATATATGCCTTAGGTGTAGAACTAGACTAGTTTGAAAATCTACTCTGAAATAAACTTACTCCTCAAAATGGTTGCTGCTCCGAGATTTACAACTGGCCAAGAGTGCATGTATACTTTGCAGGAAGTCTGATGTCAAAGAACAAGGAGTTTATCAGACCATATTCAACTCCTCCCAAATTCACTAAGAGTACTTTCCACTTCTTCTCTTGGAAGGTATATCAATCAGCTAAGTTATGTGGCTGTAACAAATAATGCAGAAATTTTCTTGGATTAAAACAGAAAACCTTTACTTCTTGATCATATAAAAGGACTTCATCCCTAGTCTCATTAGTGGCTGAAGCAGAAGTCCTTCTTTGGGAGATGCTATTCTTATGGCTGAGAAGGTAAATAAATTGCAACCATATGTTGGGTCTTCCACTGGGAGGCTGCCCATGTCACATCTACTTATATTTCATTGGCTGAAATTTCATAACCCAAGTCTGATCTGAACAAATAACATAATCTACCAAATGAATGAGTGAGGGGGTAAGGCAAGAGACATTCCATAGTGTCAGTTTGTCCATATGGAATAAAGGTGCAAGAGGAAGGATCTGCCCCCAAGATAACAGTGACTGATTTTTGTATTCATGTGGATGTGTGGGGAGGTAGATGGTTATAAAATGAGATTAATATTCCAGATAATACAATGGAATGTGGAAAAGTGATTAAAAAATATTTTTAAGAGAAGTACTAATTTTTGACAGTTAAATTTTTATGCATTTTAAAATTTTAAGTACAATAAAAATTCTTAGAAATTAAATATAGGAAAATTTATAAGAGGAATAAGTTAATTTAGAGCAAACAAATAGAATATTGGCACTAGATGGAGGATATAAAAGGAAAGCAAGTTAACTGAAAGCATAATACTAGATGGTAGATGTAAACTCACATGTATTAGGAAGCATAATAAATGTAAATAAAGCAAACTCAGAAGTTGAAGTCCAGCGATAACCAGACAAAACAAAAGAAAAAACACCCTATGTTATTTTCCTGGAATGCAAGAACATGGAAAATTAATATCAGGCAAAGACTTAACCCATGTAAAGATAGGAAGCTATGCTAATATCAGACAAAATAGACTTTAAGACATAACTACTGTGGATAAAGGTATACTTAGTTATACATTCTGAACTTGTACACACTAAACATAATCACAAAACATTTACAGGAAAATTTGACAGAATGTCAAGGAGAAATTAACAAATCCATAATGATTATCAGAAATTTTAACATCTATTTCTTATAATTTTTAAACTAGATGACATATCAGTAAAGGTATAAAAGATTTGAATGCAATTATTTTTACATCCGATGGCTGCAATAACAATTATCTAAACACCTACTTCCAACAATTAATATACATTCTTCTCTTTTACACATGAAACATTCAGAAAATCAATATCTTAGGACAAAAAGATTCTCACAGTGTTCTGAAAATTGGTATTATTCAGACCATATAATCTCATCATAACATAATAATGATGTAAGCCAATTTAAAAAAAGATAAATTTTAAAACTCATACCTGAGAAATTAAAAACATAATTCCAAATAATTTATGGTTCAAAGAATAAAGCATAATGGACATTTTAAATACTCAAAACTGAATAATTCATAAAATACAGCCTCCGTTAGCTTCCTATTGCTGCTGTAACAAATTGCCAAAAGCTTAGGGGCTTGAAATAGCATAGATTATTATCCTACTGTTCTGGAGGTCAGAAGTTTGAAATGGATCTTGGCTAAAGTCAGGGTGTAGCAGGGCTGCAGTCCATTCTGGAGGCTTTAGGGGAGAATCTGTTCCCTTGCCTTTTCTGGTTCCTGGAAGCCAACTGCATTCCTTCATTCATGGCCCCTTTCACCTTCAAAGAGTCTTGAGTCTTCTTCATGTCTCATTACAGGATTCTAATTTCTGACTTCTCTCTTTTACTTATAAGGATACTTATCATTACAGTGGGTCTACCTAGTTAATTCAGGATAATCTTCCCAACTGAAAATTAGCTGATTAGAAAACTTAATTCAATCTGCAACCTAAGTTGCCCCTTGCTATGTAACATAACATATTGACAGGTCATTAGCATGAGGACATCTTTGATGGGGTTGGGGTTCTGCCTACCCCAAAGGTGAAGTATTATTTTGAGGGAAAAGTAAAGGCAAATACTGTAAAGAAGAAAGGCTAAATTAAAAAAAATTTTTTTTTAGGATTTATTCACTTATTTTAGAGAGAGAGAGAGAGTGAGCAGGGAGAGGGGCAGAGAGAGAGGGAGACAAACAGACTCCCTGCCAGGTGGAGAGCCCAATCCAAGGCTTAATCCCTGGACCCGGAGATCATGACCCCAGCTGAAAGCAAGGGTCAGATGCCCAACCAACTGAGCCACGCAGGTGCCCCAGAAGGCCAAATTTTTGAGGTATATATCCATTTTTAAGAAGATAGAAAAAGAAAACCAGAATAAACCAAATAAAAGATAAAGGAAATATTTATGATAAGGAAAAACAATTAATGAAACAGAACACATAAATGTTAAAGGATTGCGAAAGCCAAAGCTGCCTCTCCAAATAAATAATAAAAATTAAAACGCTTTTGCGGGGTGCCTGGGTAGCTCAGTCGTTAAGTGTCTGCCTTAGGCTCAGGTCATGATCTCAGGGGATTGAGCCCCACATCGGGCTCTCTGCTGAGCGGAGAGCCTGCTTCTCCCTCTACCTCTGCCTGCCACTACACCTGCTTGTACTCTCTCCTGTCAAATAAATAAGAAATCTTTTAAAAAAAAAAAGCCTTTTGCAAATTCAGCCTAGAAAAATGAACTACTCAAACAACATTAAAGATGACAAAACAAACAACAACAAACAAACAACAACAAAAAAAGAAAGTTTAGAGTACAGATCAATTTCTTATATTAATATAGATATAAAAATCTGTACAAAACTAAATCAAGCAATGTAGAAAGTCATAAAATGTATTAAAAACTTTTGTGTCTCACAGGAAAGCAGACAATATAAAATTAGAATCTTTATTATAATAAAGAATAAAAATATAAAAATGTAACAAAAACTGGGTGACTTAAAAGAACAGAAATTTATTGTCTTACTGTTCTGGAAGCTAGAAGTCTAAAATCAAGGTAATGGCATGATCTGCTTCTTCTGAAACCAATAGGGGAATCCTTCCTTGCTCTTCCTAAGCTTCTGGTGGTTTGTCAGCATTCTTTGACATTCACTGTAGATGCATCCCTCCCATCCTCCATCTTCACACGGCCTTCCCCTCGTGTGTCTTCATATCATCTTCCCTTTGTGAATGGTGACTATAGTTAACAATGTTGTATTGTATATTTATAATATTTGACTTGAAGTCACCATAAAACTATGTAATAACAAACCATGTTATTACACAACTCTGCTTCCATGATTTTAAAGAATCTGCTCAATGAGATGAGCACCTCATGTACCTAATCTCATCATGCACTAAAGAAGCCACTCGTGTTC
Organism: Mirounga leonina; assembly: GCF_011800145.1. NCBI lineage: Eukaryota > Metazoa > Chordata > Mammalia > Carnivora > Phocidae > Mirounga > Mirounga leonina. Next base: position 50,775,591 of record NW_023270854.1, on the reverse strand, counting down.
AATGTTTTCTATGTTGACAAAATCCATATTAACACCACATCTTAGAAAGAAACATTTAGAGCTATGGGTTTCTTGTGGGAATAGTTCTCTTTATATTTCCTTGAATGGCAATAGGAAAATCAACTCTTGTCCTTTCTCTAGGAGCTGAAGAGGGAATACACTTGCAGGTGAAATACACTTTCTTTCATTGAAATGCAGCTACAATCTATGTGCTCAGTGACATATGCAAACAGCAGATTGAACTTGGTTGCAGAGAATTTTCTGTTCCCGACAACATCTGTTGTACTTGACAGATGTTCTGGTGCCAACTTCACAGCAAGTAAAGTGAGACTACAAGAAAGTAGAAACTCCCAGTGTTTTAGCCTCTTTTCTGAACAAAAACACCATTAACCCAGACACTAGGCTCTGAACTGCATAAACTCTATATAATGTTTGCACCCTGTGGATGCAGAAGCGTATGTGATTTCAGTGATTAAAATATCACATTCCTCACTCCCTGCTTCCTGACAGACAGAAGTTCTGGTTTCCTTAATCTTCCATTTGAGTTCATAACATTTCAAAATGTTTTCCCTTTTTTTCTATGACTATCAAAGAAATAGAATATTTGAAAAATGTGAAATGTTTCTTCCCAATCATAAGAACAATATCATGATGATAGTAAATGCATATGCAAGGAACATGAACAGTAAAATGACTGAAAAGGACATGCAAATAATAAACACATGCTAGACATTATTGGAATTTGCTAGTACTGAAATGAATGCAAGTTAAAACAAAAATGAGGTATAATATATAAGGCATACATTTTAAAATATGATTCCAAAATCTAGTCTAGTAAATAGTATATTGATCCCAGAGTACCTACTGCATCAGTTGCGAAGTAGTACATTTATATGCTCATTTGGAAAATATTTTGCATATCAAAGATCATTGAAACATTTTTTTTAAACTCACTTTAGGAAACTGCTGGTTAACTTTGTGCTGAAAAACAAATACCAGTTAAACACTATTGTGCTTGTTCTTCCACAAAATTTGACCATAGAGAAACTGGAGAAACCAAAGGGAAACACAGATCCCAGAAATAAAAAGCTGAGCAACCAGTTCAGAACACTGAGTGTATTTTGAGTTGTTTATATCTAGAAAATCAGTGTAAATAAGCATATGAAAATATATTTCACATCATATGTTTTTGGGGGGAATGCAAATTGCCAGAATCCAGGATATTAACAACACCAAATGTTGATGACAATGTGGAGCAATAGGAACTCTCATTCATTGTTGGTGGGAAGGCGAAATGGTGCAACCACTTTAGTTTGGCAATTCTTACAAAACTAAACATACTCTTAAAATATGACTCAGCAGTCACATTCCTTGGTATTGACCCAAAGGAGTTGAAAACTTGTGTCCACACAAAAACCTGCACATAGGTGTTTATGGCAGCTTTATTCAAATTGCCAAAACTTGGAAGCAATCAAGATGTCCTTCAGAAGGTAAATGGATAAATAAATGGTGGTGCATATGGACAATGGAATATTGTTCAGTAATAAAAGGCAATGAGTTATCAAGGCATGAAAAGACATGGAGGAAACTAAAATGCATATTACTAAGTGAAAGAAATCAATCTGAAAGACTACTTACTGTATGATTTCAACTATATGCCAGTAGTAGGGGGACGGGGTGGGGAGATGAATAGATGATAAGGTTTTTTAGAGCAGTGAAAATACTCTGTATGGCACTATAATAGTGGAAATATGTCATTACACATTTTCCAAACTCATATAATATACAACACCAAGTGTGAATCCTAAGGTAAACTATGATGATTATGATGTCAATGTAGGTTCATCAACTATAACAAATGTACCACTCTGGTGGGGGATGCTGATAATGGGGGAGGCTCTGTATGTGTGGGGCAGAGGATATATGAAAAATCCCTATACCTTCCTATCGATTTTGCAGTGAACCTAAAACTGCTCAAAAAATTTAAAGGCTAAATTTAAAAAGAAAAGAAATTTTATAAATAAATAAATAAGGCATAAAAAGGCAACAACAAAAAAACTCCAAAACATAAGGATAACTAAAATATCTCATATGTTTGTAAACTAAAAAATGTCTTCATATATAACCCATGTGTTAAAAAAAATTCACAAATTAAAAAAAATCTGTAATGGTTTCCTGTGAAGCCTCCACTGAAAGGGACTCAAATATGCAACACCTAAACTATTTTCCAAGGGCACACGCCCCTTGAATGGTGCTTCTAGACTGGTCAGGGTTATTTATTAAATTTTATATATGAAAGTATTGGGGAATTATGTAAATTCTTTATATGAAACTAGTTCATAAATCATAGATTTCATATTACTCAGTGCAACTGAACTGAACGTTCAGAAGAGTCATTCACATTGTTCCAAATTTGTAATGGTTGTCGCACATCACATACATCTTCTTCAGTAAGTGCCAGAGTGTTTCCACTGTTTCTGCCCGGTGCTCGACTTCTCGGCCCGGAAGAGGACCTTGTTTTTCCTGGTTCCCCTCTGGGCCTGGCACACACAGGGCTCCTGTAGTTCTTGGTCAAGTCGGGGAGCGAGCCCTGCCGCAGACGCGGTAACCAGACCTCTTGCTGCCCCTCAGTGACAAGTATGCTATGAATTCAACCTTTGGACTTGCTTCCCAAGCCTTTGGTTGCTGCCCTGACTATAGTAAGAGGTAAACTTACCTGGTTTCTTTGAGAATGACCATTTTCCTAATGTGAAAACCATCTCTCTCACCACTTTTATTAGTAGGGCTAACATTTTTTTCCGTTATAAATGGTTGAGCAATTTGAATGACTTAACACAGTGTCATTATCTTGCAATATAAACTGGTAACCTCACAAGCCCACACTTCATCACCATATGAAGTAAACGAAGCTAGCTAAGCGGATGCTGTATCAACTAGTAACTTGCCATTAAGGATTATTTTATAGCATGAATTTAAGACTATTTATTCAAACGATATTTTACTCTTGTATTCCTTTTGTTTTAGATTTGTGACATGAATATTTCAGTGCTGCTTAATTTTGTTCTGAATTCTTGTTTCTTGCTTGTAAATGGCTTTTTTATGGTATAAAGTCAATGGAAATTGCTGTTTGTAAATAAAAATGCACCTAGAGCAAAAAAAAAAAAAGTGATTCATAATAGAAAACACTACAGATCAGTGTTTGTGCATCACAGCTACAATAGTAAAAACTCATTATGAAATCCAAATCAAGATTTTAGTTGAATATTATGAGAAACTTGATTAATTTTCTCTAAATAAAATAAGTACATTGCAAAAGGAAACACGTTAAAGCCTTTAGGATGGTAGTCTATGAGAGTTGGAAGAGAGAAAATACAATGGAAAATACATACTTTGCTTCTGCAATTAAACTAATTTAAGTAAATAATTTACAAGAAAAATATACATGATTTTTGTACTTATATTAATTCGGAAGAAAATGTATGTATACAGATGGGTTTATTACAGTGTTATCTATAGTGAAGACATAGTGTTACCCTTCTCAATGCCCAACAACAGAGGAATAACACAGAAGAACACAGTGTAATATTATGCAAGCATTAAAATAATAGGGAAAATTATGTACATTTATCTGATAAGAATTTTTAAAGAAACAATTGTTTTCATTAAAAATAAATTTGTTTCATTAAATAGGGGCTCCTGGGTGGCTCAGTTGGTTGAGCATCCGACTCTTAGTTTCGGGCTAAGGTCATGATCTTATGGGCTCTGCGCTCAGTGTGAACTTTACTTTGGGTTTTTTCTCCCTCCCCCTCTGCCCCACCCCCCCCAATAAATAAATAAATAAATAAATAAAATCTTTAAATAAATAAATTTGTTTCATAAAATACAATGTAATTTGTGATGTTAAAGACTCCAACTATATGTAAACCAGATGATATATGTGTGAATAAAAATAAAATAAGTCAGAGATAATATAAAGCATTATATCAGAGTGAGTTTAAGATAATAACATAACATATACTTTAGTTTCCTTAAATACTGTATAATGTTGTCCCAAAAAGAAATATAGTTTGAAATTCTAGAAGTTTGCTATAAGAAATTTATGAAAGAAAACATGAGTTTCACAATTTTAAATGGAATTTTATTCAGTTATCAACTATCCATGCTAATGATGGAATGCCAAAATATGGTCACTGTATATGTAGAAACTTCAAATTTCATCTTCACTATACTTTGTATCCATATATTAGTATCAGTCTCATAACTTCGGTTTACCCTGACCATATTCTCTTTTTATTTTCTCTGCCCCTATCTATTGAATTCAATTCAGTAGGAGCTTATGGAGAAGCAAGTGAAAATGGGCTTAATTAGACAAGATTGCTTTCCTGATGAAATTTCCAATCTATCACGTACTGAACACTTAGTATGTATCAGGTCTTATACAAATATTATACATGATATGTTCTATTTATATTATATAAAACCAAGTACAGAAGAGTATGGCATGCCCAGTGATAAAGCATGTGAAATTATGCAAGCCTTTTGTACAATGAGTATGGTGTTATGTGTTGCATAAACAAAACAAGGAACTTGAGTAATGTATTGGCTAATACTGTATCATGGCATTATTGCTGTGGTCCTCAACTCGTGTGCCTAGGACACCAAGAACCCTCAGAGATTTGTTTGCATATTTTCATTAATGTATGCAATTTAATTTGCTGCAACTGATACCTATTACCATGGCAACCAATCAGCTGGAATGTTGTTCTGGGAAGCTTATATGACCTGGTATATGTATATCATGGACTTATAAGAAGGTGTGTGAGAGAACTTTGCTTCTTGAGGGAATGAAACTGCATTTGGGCAGTGAGTATTTCTAGAAAAACAGCAAAAACAGGTTTAATGAGCAATGAAGAAAATTTATTTTCTAGACAATGAGACATTCCTATATTGTAATAATGACAGTGAGATAACTATTGCTGATCTGCTTAGGTGTTTTTTTCCCCCCTCCTATTGATCCTGTTGAGAGTGTCACCCAAATACTAATTTTGAAAGAGAGTTGTCAGCCTAAGAAGGATAACCACTGCATTTATGAATTCCCTAAATTCATTTTCTTAAATTATCAAGCTCCTTGCTAGCCAAAGAAGAAGAAAAAAATAAAATAAAATCCAACAAAAATGATGCCAATAAAATTATTTATTTATTTATTTATTTATTTATTTATTTATTTATTTATTTATTTATGTCCTGTTAATCACCATACATTATATCATTAGTTTTTGATGTAGTGTTCCACGATTCATTGTTTGCATATAACACCCAATGCTCCATTCACTACATGCCCTCTTTAATACCCATCACCAGGCTAACCCATCCCCCCACCCCTCTCCCCTCTAAAACCCTCAGTTTGTTTCTCAGGGTCCATAGTCTCTCATGGTTCGTCTCCCCCTCTGATTTCCCCCCCTTCATTTCTCCCTTCCTACTATCTTCTTCTTTTTTTTTTTTTTAACATATAATGTATTATTTGTTTCAGAGGTACAGGTCTGTGATTCAACAGTTATCTTTTTGACCTGCAAAGTCTTCTTCCTTTTGTAATTTACTAAGCTCTTTTCCTAGTTTCTCAATTCCTAGGAAAGCCATCTCTTGTCCTGCCTCTCAAGGCTTCACAGTAGCTTTCTTTGTATCTAGAAATGTCCCATTACACACACGCACACACACACACACACACACACACACTGAACTAGACTGATAATGTAGGCATTTCAAGAAGTCCTAGTTGGCAACAGCACCATTTGGAACATCTGCAAACCCAGAGGCAGCTCCAGAATTGGCATGAAATCAGTTTGAGGTGAACAGCTGGATGGAAAAGTTTGGGTAAATGAATTGCTTTGTAGTTGGTTTGAGAGGCAAACACACTACCTTGTGGTCTATTTCAGGTGGCTAATGAGGTGTCTGATGGAGATTGTCCAAGGGGCTAGAGCCACACACTTACAAGTAACCCACTGTCCTTACTCCTAGTTAAAATCTCTTCTCCTGTTGTAGCAGCTGGATGTCAGATGGCCCTTTCAAGATACGATCTTCTAGAAAATATTGTGACTTCAGAATAGTCAATATAATAAGTAATTAAAGGTAGCTGTTGCTTTAAAATATATTCTCTTAGAGAATATTTTAATGTTTTTAGGAGTAATATTTTGGAAAAGATACTGAAACCTGGCAAATGGTACATCTTCCAGAAATAAAGAAAAACAACGAAGTTTTTCTCTGCCAGAGGGAAGACTACAGCCCGAAGTCCCTAAAACTCTATGAAAACGTTATCAAAGCCACAAGGCAATGTGGATGAACAGAAATATGCTGAGAAATATAGATCACACTATTGCCAAGAAGCACTTAGGGTATCCAGAGCAGAGGTTCTGGTGATAATATATCACCAGCATAAAATCATTAAATAATGACTATCACACCTTTTAAATTACATTGCAATTCTAAAAGTGAAGCAGAAGCCATGATTTGACCTTGAGAAATAATTGAACATCTTTGGAGAGCTTCCACATGTATTGTATAAAGTGATTGGATTGTATTTGGGGTCAATAATGTTACTGAGAACCTAGGATATGCAGGTGTTTTTAATATAATGTTTTAAAATGTATATTTTAATAATGCTTATTAAATATTTATTAAATATGCTAGTATGGAAGAATGACCATGGTTCAGCAGTAGATTGGGTTGTAGTTCTCCACTGGTGCCAGCCCAAGACAGGTGACCAGCCCAAAGGTGACATTAAATGATATTCACATCAGAAGATGCCAGTGTGGACAGATGCCTCCTCCCAGTGCCATAAGGCTACCATTATAAAATAAGTGTCACTCTTGCACTAATTTAAGATCTTAATAAAGTGTATAAACATGACATGTTTATATTAACACTAAGTTTTCCCATAAAATAACAATAACCAGTTACCAGTACAAGAACAATCAGTCAATTGTAAAAATAAGGAAGTGAAAACTGATAAAATACTTAGGAATATTTTTAAATTAAATTTACATCTTCTTTAAAGAAACTTGTAACATTTCACAGTCAGCTATAAATGATGAATAGTGATTATTGAGAAGACTGATCAAAATGCAAATTACCGTCACATCAAATTGTAGATTTAACACATTTGAAGTCAACTTATTTATTCTTCTAAAGAATTTATTTATTTATTTGACAGAGAAAGAGAGAAAGAGCACAAGCAGGGTGAGTGGGAGAGGCAGAAGCAGGCTCCCCGCTGAGCAGGGAGCCCGATGCGATGTGGGACTCGATCCCAGGACCCTGAGATCATGACCTGAACTGAAGGCAGACACTTAACGACTGAGCCACCCAGGCCCCCCAAATCCAAGAGTTTAAATTAAGCCATCAAGACACTGTCACTTCCTACTTTACTGGGTCTCTTTTTCTTTGTAATGACTTTATTCTCAGTTAGGTTCCCCAACCACATATGAGCACAAATATGACTATAGGCAGCTTCAGGCCAGCATTTGACCAGTAGAGCAACCCCAGAAGTAAAGGTAACTGATTCCTCACTGGACTGCACAGAAGTATCTGGTTGACTTTCACTGGACTGCTCCACGCACTAGGTCACAATCCCTACATCACTTACCTCACTTCATCTCATCACACGGGCATTCTATCATCTTACAGCATCACAAGAAGAAGGGTGAGTACAGTACAATAAGTTATTTTGCGCACGCAAAAGAAATCACATTCACATAACTTTTATTACAGTATATTGTTATGATTCTTCTATTTTATTTATAAGTTAAACTTGCATTTATAAGTTAAACTTTATCATAGGTATGTATGCATAGGAAAAAACATAGTATATATAAGGTTTGGTACTATCTGGTTTCAGGCATCCACTAAGGGTCTTGGAACATATCCCCTGTGGATAAGGGAGTACAGCTATATTTAAAACTAGTGAAAAACATTCCATTGATAAAGCCAACATTCTAGGGGAGGAGACTGATAATAAAGAAAATAAATGTGTAAAGTAAATAATACACTGGATACTGATAAATGCCAGGGATAATAATAAAGGAGGGGATGGGGCATTGAGAAAGTGAAATTTGAATGAAAGTCTAAACTAATTGAAGACCAAACATAATTACAGCAGGAGGAAGAACATTTCAGGCAGAAGAAATTGCAAGTGAATTGCTTGCATGCCTGACACATTTGAAGATTGTAAACATAAAAAGTTTGTAATAATAAAACAAAATGAGAAACTAGTTTTAAAAATGTAGTGAAAAGAATAGGGCATATATTTGTGCACAGTATGTTCTCAGAAATGTGTAAATATGTACAGGAAAAGCCCAGCTGGAAAAACATAAAATGGTTAAAAGTAGGATTAAGGGTGATTTTTGTTTGATTTTCACTTTTCTGTGATTCTATTTTTTTCTAACAGCCATAAGTTCCTCTCACACTAGAATTTGCATTTTTAAAACTCATTGGACTGGAATGGATTGAGCAGCTGGAAGAACTGTACAATTATAAAATGTGGAAAATAAACCACACATCTGATGTTAAATACCAAATTTTCCACCTAAAATCATGCCAAGTTCTTAGTCTTGTACAAGTGATGAAAAGAGCCCTATCAATAAAATATTTTTTATTCTCTTCCCAGAAGAATTGCTCAGCCAACAAATACCCAGACAAGAAACTTACTGTCTCATAGTGAGAACATCAGCCTTATGCTTAATTTAATTTATGACTTCATAGCAACTCACCAAATTTGAGATAATGTCTTCACATTCCTTATTAGTTTAGTGAAGTATCTAAAAAGGCACAGATGAAGCCTTAGCAGATGGCAAGCTTCAGTCCCTGAAATGGGATTACAGTTCTTTCTTTGCTGGGAGTTGACAGATGGGTCTCATCAGATGGGTATCATCACATACCTCCAGGGCAGAGAATGAGTACACAGAGATTTCATGCGGACAAATGTGTTTAAAGAGCACATGCTGGTTCTGCCAGCTAAATCAATAAGGGACAACTGATAGTTGGAACTATCAAGTCATGTTGGGTCTGGAAATTGCTCTTAACCTTGGCCTTCATTTGTAGACTGCCAACGCTGGAAAGAAACATCCAAAATGTAAGTGAATCAGATGGGATGCTGCACAATGGCATTCTGATGAGGCTGCTATTTTTTTTTATGAATGGCCTATCAGGGTTGTTAGATTTTAAGCTGAATTGCTTTCTCTTCACATTGTATCTCCAGCACATTACCTAGAACATAGTAGGTGAAACACATGTGGTGAGACTTGTTCTTTCACATGTTGAATGCCTTCTGGCCCACAGAGACAGCTGCACATGCTGAGCACTCTAAATGGTCAGCAGAACATTTAGCAGAAGCCTAACCTTCAATGTGTTGAGCTAGGATTAGACTGAGCTCATGCCTTTGCCCTCAGTTGTGTAAATCTGTTAACTCAACCTGGAAATACATCACCATCACAGGTTCTTGTGATTCAGCTAAGTGTCCACTTGCATATTTGCAGCAGACATTTTCTTCTTCCAGTTCTGTTTATTCCTTACTATCATTGGTGATGTTTTAATTATTTTTGTTGATTTTATGTTTCAGGGTAACATCAGCTGCTCTAACCAGCAGTGATTAATACTTTAAAAAGTTTATATTTAGTCCCAAGTTTTCAGTGTGATATGGAAATTCCTAGTCAGTAGATGGATTTCCTCCTCATAGTAATTTAGGGATTTAGGCTTCTGCCAACTTGTGGACCTGTCAGCTGCTAGGAACCCAGAACCCTCTGCATCCAACCTGTGAGAGGAAAACAGTAGAATTAAAATGCCCCAAATGATTCTTACAAACTCTAAGTTGAAACCTATCCCTTCTAGTCTCATTTCAAGGGCAAAACTGTCATATGGTCACATTTTCCAATCCCACTGAGCAGTTGGTCACTTAGCATCTTCTGGAAGGGGGAGCATTACTTTGATGAATAACTAGTCATTTCTGCCAGAGTGTCTCTGATTAGGTTCTTGTCAGTGTCTGGAAGTCTTTGGAAGATGGTGTGTCAAAGTTCCAATCTCTTTCCTTCTAGCTCCAGAATTTTGCCAAGATAAAGACATCAGAAGAAAAAGAACAATGGATGACTTTCTTCCAACCATCTCAGATCCTAGAGCAAGTATATGGGTGGTGGACCTGTCACTTATCTGTTCATACAGTCAGTGAAGAATCCATTGCTGACTCCCTTACACAGCACCTCTTTAGAAACAATAGGCTCTTGACCATTGGTACTCTCCACCATCATTTTCCTTTTTAGATATTTCATACTAGTCATGGTCTTTTTAATATTTGAGGCTGCTAAAAGATTTTAAGACCATGAGCTTTGAGATTAAACAAGGACAATAATAACAACTTGGTTTTGAATCCCTGTTTCACTGCTTATGAGTGTAGAATCTTGGGTGATTAAATGAAACTGAGCCTTGAATTCTCGATCCTCAAACTAGTAATGTATCTGACTTCCTTGAACCTGACACATATATGGCACTCAGTAAATGGTCTCTATTTCTTACTTAGATAATAACTACAGCAAATTATTCAAAAGCTGAGCATTAGTCAGATAACCAGGTAATAAATTCACTTAAATTCAGTACAGGGCTCATAATCTCAGAGAAAATGTTGACATTTTGGTAATTTTTTATTTTTATTTATTTTTATTTTTTAAAAGATTTTATTTATTTATTCATGAGAGACAAAGGCAGAGGGAGAAGCAGGCTGCCCGTGGAGCAGAGAGCCCGATGCGGAACTCAATCCCAGGACCCTGGGATCATGACCTGAGCCGAAGGCAGACGCTTAACAGACTGAGCCACCCAGGTGTCCCTTGGTCATTTTTTTAAAAAGATTTACTTATTTATTTTAGAGAGAGAACATGAGGACAGGGAGGGGCCAAGGGGAGAAGGAGAGAATCTCAAGCAGAGTCCGCATTGAGCTTGGAGCCCAACTCAGGGTTTGATTTCATGACCCTGATATCATGATGTGAGCTGAAATCAAGAGTCGGATGCTTAACAGACTGAGCCTCCCACGTGCCCCTTGGTCATTTTTCTTTTTTAAAGATTTTGTTTATTTATTTGAGAGAGAGAGTGAGAGTGAAAGAGAGAGCACAAATTTCAGGGTGTGGGGGAGAGGCAGAGGGAGAAGCCGACTCTCCACTGAGCAGGGAGCCTGACTTGGGCCTCTACCCAGGACCCTGAGATCATGACCTGAGCAGAAGGCAGACACTTAACTGACTGAGCCACCAAGGCACCCCGGTCATTTTTTAAAAGGAGAAAAATGTTGTAAGGTCTACCTTAGCCCTCTTGAAAATATTTCTAGTAAACTATTTTGGGGGCTAAAAGGATAGAAGAATCAAGAAGAAGGATGAAAGTGGATATTCTCCAACAATGCTACCTGGGAATAATGAGAGTGATTTGGAGTCCTAGTTCTTCATGGACAGCAACTTACTTCTTACTTCTTAGGCAAGGCAACTACTATCACTTGCACTTTCCACAGACAGTGTCCAATTGTCCCACTTACTACTTTTGTCCCACCAGTCTAGAGGCATGGATTCCTGGATCAACACAACAGGCTCTTAAGTATTCTTTTGTGGGGTCATTTACTCTCTTATTGATAGTGTATCATAGAATGTGAACTTTATAAATTAAAATTTCATACAATATTTTAAAGACCTCCTCTGACTTTTGGGATAAAGTCTAGATTCTTACTACAGCTTATAAAACTCTTCATGAGCTAAGTCCTCCTAGTTCTGTAGTTTTGTCTGTTATCAGTTGTATAGTCTATGCAATGCATTAATCACACTAGATTGTGCTCAGTCCTATTATAATAATTGCACCCGTTCTTTAGGTCCCCACTTACATTCTCTTAAACCAAGAACTCACCTGTTCTTCACCACCAAAAATCATATTAGATGTTTTCCTATATTATCCCAAACATATAGTTCCATGAACTATTATAGCATGGATCCCACTATATTCCAGTTGTCTATTTTAATTTTATTTATTATCCATACAATTATACCCTTCAGAATTTGGTTAGAGGCCACATTAATCAGAATTACCCAGGGAACTTATTAAAAATGCAGATTTCTGGACCCCACTCCAGTCCTAATGAATCAGAAACTAGAGGATGAAAGTTAAAGTGCATCTATCTTTTTAACAAGCAGCCTAGATGATTCTAATGCACTCATATTGAGAACTACTGGCTAAAGGGTGTCTGGAATCAAATAAGCATACAGAAACTCATTAAATTAATGGACAAATGATACGCTTCATCAGAAATGATTTTTCTAAGATTCTCCTACCTCTGTAGCTGGCTCATATCTCCTAGAACCACACAGTATTGAATTTACCTGGAATAATCAGAGGCATAGAAATATGTGAATGTGTGGAGGTTGACCATCTCCCTGCAATATTTTTAGCAACAACAATTTGGTCTGAATTGCAGCACGTTACACGAGTGAAATCATTGAAAAAACAGATGCAAAAGAAAATGATAGTATTAATATTCTTAATGTATATTGGCCCTTCATAAATACATAAGAAAAATTATCATCCCAAAAGAACCATAAGCAAAGGCATGAACTAGAATACATAAAAATCATCGACTTAAAGGTCCAAAACATGCAGAAAGTTTAATTCCCCTACTATTCCAAGAAATACAAAGTTGAATAATAAATAGACACCATTTTAAACTGATAATATTTTTACTAAAGATCTATTTTTTGTCAATAGTGCATGGAAATGGGCATTTTCATACACTTCCTAGGCGGGTAATTGGTCCAAGTTTTCTGGAAGATACTTTGAAAATACACATACAAATTTTAATAATATGTACAATATTTGATCCAGTAATTTAATTTTTAGGCATTTAAGAAATATCACAGCATTTCCAGTTTCTGGTTCAGCATATAAGAAGCTTGGAGGTCTCTACTCCATCCTAACAATAAGAACAGACTGAAAAACCAACAGCACTTCTTGAATCCATAAAAAAGGGGGGAGACACAGAGCAAACCACTGCCTCTAAGGTGAGAGACATACAGGCAAATACAGGAAGTTAAGACTTACTGGATCAGACTCACAAGTAGAAACCACTGTGGGAATCAGCAATGGAGTAGGAAAACCTGACCTGTAATTGATGAATTGCTGGAAGCTCAGTGTGAACAAGTCTGAGAGTTAAAAACTCCAGAAGGATCCAGCCATAGGAATCCTCACACATTTGTGAGTTTTACCTCCAGGACCTCAACGAGGTTCTCCCAGTGAATATCACAGAAAAATGCTTCTGGCAGGAAGAAGGGAAAAGGAGCAGTTTTGAAATACACTAAAGCATTCTTCTTCTTAACAAGGTATGCCCTTAGTAGAAAATTGTTAAGCAAAGCCTAGCTTGCTGGGATATTTTCAGAGCATAACTCACTTAGGGACAGGGAATTACCCAAACTGGAGTCCCCTCCAACCTTCTAAGTCTAGCCTACTTTACCCATCCTGTTTCACTTAAACAGAGAAGAATAACCAATAAACACTTGGGAAGTTCATATTCCAGAGGCAAAGACTTACTAAAAGATGGAAACCAAATCATAAGACTATGGAATACTCCCCCACATACATGTTACCTCTGCAGTAAACAAACCTTATTTACAGTAATCCCTTTTACTCAAAACATCATGTCCAGCTACCAAAAGGCAAAAAACTAACAAACAAACAAAAACAACCAACTAAACAAAAACATCCCACAATCTGAAGAGACAGAACAAGCATTAAAGCAAACATGGCAGGAAGAGAACCCAGGCACCTACATCCTTTAGCTGCACTTGCTGCCGTGCCCAAACAAAGATCCCAGCCAGTGTCTCTGCCCATGTATAGAGCTGAGCCAGTGACCACCGCCCCCTAATCTGGCCAGTGAGCAGTTTTATTTGATTTGAGTCTCCAGCCAACGAACCATACTGACTATGGAGACTGCTGTATGCCCTCACCCAGGCAAGGAAGCAAATTACCAGCCCTGCCCAACTACTGAGTATAGCTTCAGGACCTACCAGGCCAGGAACCCTGACCAGAGAACTCAGGAAGCCATGTAGTCCATCCTACAGCTCTTAAGGCGGGAGCCAGATCAGCAGTATTGTCCAACTGTTAATATAACCTTCAGCCCACATAACCAGAGAGTCCAAATAGTGACCCTGACAGCCTGATTGCAGAGCAATGTCTGAGACCTTTACCAACCACAGTGCTCTTTTGGTGGCTCTGTCTGAAAAGAGAGACCAGCCAGCAGCACCATCTAGTTGGAGAGCATAGCCAGAAACCCCATCTAAGCAGGCATGATTGCAGAGCCCACTTTGTAGCACTGCCCTATTTTGGAGTCTAATCAGTGGCACCACATTGCCAGGGAACACAGCCTATAATGCCACCTGACCAGAGGTTATTGCTGAGCCAGAATAGTTGCCTCATCTGAATGCAGAGCACAGCCAGCAACCCCTGTTCCCCAATTAGGGAGCCCACTCAGTAGCCCCACTTGAACATGGAGTTCAGCCAGCAGGCCCACCCAGCTGTGGAGCCCAGCCCTGTCAGAGCATGGAAGTGGCCTTACCCAAATAGAGATCCCAGTAGCAATCCCCATCTGCCCTTGAATGCTTTCAACTGACCTATCCAGAACCCCAAGCTGAGCTGACTGGTGAAATTCTGGTCCTGCAGAAGTAAATCTGCGAAGTCTGGAAGAGGAGACTTTACTCAAATGCACAGATACCAAAGCAAGCATATAAGGATCATGAAGTATCAGGTAAGCATGACACCATCAAAAGAAACTAATAAAGCTCTAATAACTGCCCCCAAAGAAATGGAGATCTATGAACTGTATGACAAAGAATTCAGAATAATCCTCTTAAGGCAGTTTAATGAACTACAAAAAAAAAAAAAAACCCAGACAGACAACTAAACAAAATTAAGAAGACAATGTATGAACAAAATGAGTTCAACAAAGAAATGGAAACCATAAAAACAAAAACAAAAAGAGAAATCCTAAAGCTGAAGAATACAATGACTGAACTAAAAAATTCAGTAAAAAGTTTCAACAGCAAACACAATTAAGCAGCAGAAAGAATCAGTGACTAGAAGATAAGTCATTTGAAATTATCCAGTCATTACATAGTAAGCTTTTTTGTCATTTTTTTTTAAGTTTTATTTTTTTTTTAAGATTTTATTTTTATTTATTTGACAGAGACAGCAAGAGAAGGAACACAAGCAGGGGGAGTGGGAGAGGGAGAAGCAGGCTTCCTGCCGAGCAGGGAGCCTGATGTGGGGCTCGATCCCAGGACCTTGGGATCATGACCTGAGCCAAAAGCAGACACTTAATGACTGAGCCACCCAGGCACCCCTTCTTTGTCGTTTTTAACTATTTTTAGCTTAAAGTGTATTTTGTCTCATATAAATATAACTAACCTTCCTTCCTTTTGATTGAAAAGTTTTTTTTTCCATTCTTTCACTCTCAGTCTATGTGTCCTTTAAGCTAATGTGAGCATCTTGTCAGCAGCATCACTGCTGTTCAATAGTACTAGAAGTCCTAGACAGAGCAATCAGGCAAGGAAAAGAAATAAAGACATCCAAATTGGAAAGGAGGAAGTAAAATTGTCTCTGTTTGCAAATGACATGATTTTACACATAGAAAATCCTGAAGACTTCCTCAAATATTGCTAGAACTAATAAATTCAGTAACATTGCAAGATACAAAATCAATATGCAAAAATCAGTTGTGTTTCTATACACTGATAATGAATTATCCAAAAAAGAAATAAAGAAAATAATTCCATTTACAATACCATTGAAAAAATAAAATACTTAAGAATAAATTTAATTGAGGAAGTAAAAAATCTGTACACTGAAAACTGTAAGACATTGATGAAACCAACTGAAGAAGACACAAACAAATGGAAAGATACCTGATGCTCATGGTTTGGAAGAATTAGTATTGTTAAAATGTCCATACTATCCAAAGCCATCTATATATTTTATGCAGTCCCTGTAAAATTCCAATGGTGTTTTTTTACATAAATAGAACAAAAATCATAAAATTTGTATAGAACATAAGAAAGACTCTGAATAGCTAAAGCATCTTGAGAAAAATAAAGGCTGGAGGAATCACACTTTCTGAATTCAAACTATATTAAAAGCCATATATATATGTGTGTGTGTGTATGTGTGTATATACATGTACATGTATGTGTGTATATACAGTACTGCAGATATATATAGTATATATATGTAGTACTAACATACAGACACATTAAATAATGGAACAGAATCCAGAGCCCAGAAATAAACTCATGCATATGTACTCAACTAATATTTAAAATGAGAGCAAAGAATACTCAATGGAGAAAAGAGTTTCTATTTGATAAATGGTGTTGGGAAAACTTGGTATTTACATGTAAAAGAGTAAGACTGTACCCTCATTTTACACCACTCACAAAAGTTAACTTGAAATGATTAAAGACTTAAACGTAAATCTTAGATAAAACTCTTAGAAAAAAAAAGAGGGAAAAAGTTCCTTGACATGGATCTTGGTGATGATTTTATGGGTACGATACCAAATCACAAGCAACAAAAACAAAAATCAGCAAACGAGATGATATTAAACTAAAAAGCTTCTGCACAACAAAAGAAACAGTCAACAAAATGACAAACTCTATGTGATGGGAGAACATATTTGCAAACTCCATATATGACGAAGAGTTTATATCCAAAATATATAAGTAACTCATATAACTCAATAGCAAAATAATTATAATAATAATAACAATAATAATGATAATGATAATCTGATTAATGATCAGGCAAAAGACCTGAAAATACATTTTTCCAAAGACATTTCAACAGGTACATGAAAAGTTACTCAGCATCACTAATCATCATGAAAATGCAAATCAAAACCACAATGAGATATCACCTACACCTGTCAAAATGGCTTTTATCCAAAAGATAAGAGATAAAAAATGCTGGTGGGATGTGGAATAAAGAGAATCCTTGTGCACTGTGAGTGGTAATGTAAATTGGTATAGCCATTATGGAAAACAGTACAGAGATTACTTAAAAATTAAAAATAGAACTACCATGTGATCCAGCAATTCTACTTCTGTGTTATATATCCAAAGGAAATAAAATCACTGTAGCCAAGACATGGAAGCAATCTTTAATGTCTATCAGTGGATGAAAAGATAAAGAAAATTTGATACATAAGCAATGGAATATTATTCAGGCATAAAAAAGAAGAAATCCTGCCATTTGCAAAAATATTTGTGCCATCATAGTTGAAGACTTTCACACCACTGATTCAGAAATGGACAGATCCAACAGGCAGAAAATCAGTAAGGACATAGTTGAACTCAATAACACCATCAATTAACTGGATATAATTGACATCTATAGACTATTTTATCCAACACCAAGAATAGGGACTCTGGGTGATTATGGTGTGCCAATGTAGGTTTGTCAGTTGAAACAAATGGACCACGCTGGTGGGAGATGTTGATAATGGGGGAGACTGTGCATGCGTGGAACGGGGGAGGATCGGAAAAATCTCTGTAATTTCCTCTCAACTTTGCTATGAAACTAAAACTTCTCTAAAAAATGTCTTTCAGATAAAAGAATTTCCAAAACAAGGATGCTCATTACCAAGTTATTTGTAAAGAAATCGTAAAACAGCCTAAAAGTTCCCAGTGGGAGATTGTTTAAATAAATTGAACTGCATCCAGGCACCATATGGAACACTATGCTTCAGGATCAGACAAACCATAGTACAAATAGTGAATGTTTACCATACAGCCTTGCACTGCTTACTTTCATTCTCTAAATTTCAGTAACGGTAGTAGACTTACCTTGTAGATTGATGTGTGGGAAGTGCTATTGAAATAAACTTAGTACAATGCCAAGCAGCTAAAAATTTCTTGAGAAATGTTAGCTAATTATGAATACATTGCAAAAATTCACAATTTATTTGATAGCTTGAGCAAACGTTCATGGCCATAGTAAATGAACCGTCTAGTTTCAAAAGAATATATGTATCATTGCTCCTCATTTCATATTTTAAAAATATGTCCTCTTCCTCTGTTTTCCTTCTCTCTCTCTCACGCACTCTCTTCCTCTTTTCGTGTATTCACCAAAATTTTAGCAGTGTATATTTGGATTGTGGAATTATGAATGACCTTTGTCTTCTGTGTGTCTCTGTTTTCTGCAGTGAGTATATATATTGCTTTTACGAGAAAAAGAGAGCAGATAATCAATCAAGAGTGCCTACCATGAAGTCTGATGTATCTAGTTCAAGTTTTGGAAATAATACATTACCAGGTAGTATGACTGCAAAAGGCGGGGAGCCACGCAGAGACTGGAGGTTCCCAGATACAGAGAATGAAGCCGAGAGACTGTTGACACCAAGAGAAAAATTCTGAAAGAAGGCTTGCATTTTGGAGGACATAGCATAACACTTCATGATAGGAGAGAGATAAATCCTTAGAACTTCCTGCCTCTAGGTCTTCACAGAATCTAGAGATTCTAGATTTTTGCTCTTCTTTCAGATATTTTTGCCAGTCATGTCAGACCTGGACCGCTTTCCATTTGGCTGGTGACACTGCTAACTTACTTCACTTCTCTACACCTTCCATAACTCATTTGTGAAATGGAGATGATGAATGTATCATCACATAAGTTGGTTTTGAGTAGAGTGCTTACTATGTAGTAAACAATAAGTATCATTATTATTAGCATGCATCTCTTTTTATTGTAAGGAGGAAATATTTATTTCCTCCTCTTATCTTCAGAATTAGACAAAGGAAAACATGAGATTAAATTGTCTTAGTAAATATGGCACTAAATAGGGAAATGGATATAATTTGTTTGTATAAGAAATAAACAATTGCGACCTAGAATTACTCTCCAAAAATATATATATATCTTATTTGGTAAGGCAGTATTCACTTTCTGGACAAAATGAGTGATGACTTGGAGTGTTGATGTCTTACCTTAAACTTACATTTAATTGGTGGAGTTTGACAGGTTTTCTAGAGTTCACTAATCTTCACATTCATTTATTCAACAAGTATTATTATATATCTGATACTTCTCTAGATATATGTAACACAAAAATGAATAACATAGGAGGACCTCTTTGAGAAGAAACTCTTGTTTGGCAGGGGTAAAATGTATAGATAAATTATTTTAATGCAATGTTACATAGAATACTTGAATAATGCCCAAGATACAGAAATAGCAGAAGGATTGATTAATCATCTGGCAGTAATAGAATTTAAGGATGATTTCTTAGGAAAGATGACACCTGAGCTAAATTTTAAAGAACGAATAGATATTTGCAGGGTGACCGAGGATAAGAGGGAGAATGTTCCAGGATAGAATGATATAAAAAGTGTCATGAGAGTATGGGAAAAGCACAAAGTTTGGAATAACTGGAGTATCAGAGTAGGGGGTGTTGGAAGATGCTATCAGAGAGACTGGCAGGGCCTGATAAATTCAAGTCCTGAACTGTGTGCTGAAGTTTTAAAATTCACCACAGTAGTAAAGTGCAGTTATCCATGTTTTTAAGTTTGGGGTAATATGGTCATATTTGCATTTTAAATAAGTTATTTGTCAAATATGGAGGATGTTTCAAGTTCACTTTGGGTAAATGTATCATTTAGATTATCTGCATATAAGTGACTGGCATTGCTACTTAAATGATGTGTGACGTTGGTCAGTTTAACCTCTGTGCTTTGGTTTCCTTGGTTATAAAATGAAGATGATATTGGGTCCTGTCTCAGAGAGTAATAATAAAAGTGAAATGGGTTAGTATGTGTAAAGTGCTTCTAGTAGTGCCTGGCATGTAGCAGAGACTCTATAAATGGAAACTAAATAATTAAGTTTAAGTGAATTTATTTCTTTAAAGATCCACAATTTGGGGGAAAAAAAAAAAAACCACAATGAAGATAAGAATAAAGGAACAACTGAGATTATTGGAGGAACCATCTTCCTAAGGAGGACTATATATATAGCCATGAAAATTCTGGAGTTTGGGCGCCTGGGTGGCTCAGTCGTTAAGCGTCTGCCTTCGGCTCAGGTCATGATCCCAGGGTCCTGGGATCAAGCCCCGCGTTGGGCTCTCTGCACGGCGGGGAGCCTGCTTCTCCCTCTCTCACTCCGCCTGCTTGTGTTCCCTCTCTCACTGTCTCTCTCTGTCAAATAAATAAATAAATAAAAATCTTTAAAAAAAAAATTCTGGAGTGAATAATATTACACATTCCATGGTTTTATTTCCTTGCCAACTGTGTAAACTTTGCATTTGGCAAAGAGATATGAAAAGTTTTGCAAACTCTTCTGTAGAAACGTAGACAATTTTTTAATCAGAGTTTGACATTCACACTCATTCATTTGCGTGCCAGAGTGCAGTTTCACCTTTACATAAACACCAGATTATTGTTTGCTCAACAGCTTGGGAACCATCAGGTAGAAGAAGAACAAAGGGCATATTTCAGGCTCAGAGAAACATGAAAAGGGTAAATGAACTTTGTGTGAATCTTCCAACTCTCATGATACTTTCTCTGGCCTCTTCACCAGGATGCTTTATCCAAAAAAGAAGAAAAAACAAAAGCAAACAAGCTCTCAGACCTATCTCATCTATATTGGAATCAAAGTGCTGAAAAGAAAGGAAATTTGTTTTCAATATAGTGAGTGATGCATCTGTGAACTAAAATTTTTAAAGCTACACAATTCAGAAAATTCTTAATGGATAAACTAATTTTGATGGACTTAAATTATACTATGTGTATTTATCATACTATATCCTATGCATAGATAAAAACAAGAAATTGACAATAAATACATTCAGTATAAATATGAACACAATTAAATTTCACCATGTTAAAATTAATTCTGATGTTTCATAACAATTTAGTTAAAAAGAATATATAATGTAGTACTTAGAAAATATGTGGCTAAATACACAATGATTAGTATATTTAAACAGTTGTAGACATCTGCAAGTATTTAACTATTCAATTAAATTAGGATGTGTAAAATGTTATTAGTTTTTATACAGTGCCATATTCCTACATTTCTCTATTTCACAAAGGAAAATATTGCAATTTGCATTTTAAGAGCTAGAATTATACTTTAAAAAATGAAAATGTAATGCAAAGAATTGTTTGGGGAGAATCTATTTTAAAATCCAAAGATTTAAGCATTCCAGTTATTACAGAAATTGATTTAAATTTCAGTGAACAAAGAGATGTCCAAAAGTATGAAGAAAAATATGAAGAGAAAAAACTCTAGTAATTGTGTCTCTAACAATAATGCAAATTCTGGAGAGAAGAATATCATGCTGTGAAACTATGTGAGGATATCAAATTCTGTTTCCAAGCATGTCAAGAATCTATAATTCTGGGGCACCTGGGTGGCTCAGTCATTAAGTGTCTGCCTTCGGCTCAGGTCATGATCCCCGGGTCCTGGGATCGAGCCCCACACGGGCTCCCACTCAGCGGGGAGTCTGCTTCTCCCTCTCCCACTCCCCCTGCTTGTGTTCCCTCTCTCGCTGTCTCTCTCTGTCAAATAAATTAAAAAAAAAAAGAATCTATAATTCCATATAGTTATTAAAATGTAAGCAGGCAGCAAATTTGATTTTCTTTGGACGCTGCTCTAGTTTCGACTGCTGTGTAACAAATCATCCTGAATTTAACATATTTAAGACTGATTTATTATGCTTATGGATTTGGGCAGTCAGGAATTCAGCAAAGCTCAATAAGGAATGGCTTTCCTTTGTTCCATATTACCTGCAGGCTGGGCTGCAAAGACTGGGTGGCTGGAGGTAACCGACAACTTGGGCTTCTCTGGCATATAACCTCCAACACACAGTAAGAATTTGGGAAAAAACTGTATGTAAATGTAACTTTCTAATCTGTAAAACTAAGTAGCATTTTTTCACAGTTGTATATGACATATATGATGGATATGCACGTGTACATACGTGCATATGTATGATATCTCTATCTTTACATTAACTCACAAATCCTACCATAAACTGATCACCTTAACTTATTTGGCAGGAACATTCTATTTGCATATTAATGTGAATTCATCTACCTACCGAAGCACTTAACAGTGTTTCCAGTGTTAATAAATACTGAGAAGTACGATATTTATGTGTATATGTATGTATGTATTTTTTTTAAGATTTTATTTATTTATTTATTTGACAGAGAGAGACAGCGAGAGAGGGAACACAAGCAGGGGGAGTGGGAGAGGGAGAAGCAGGCTTCCCACTGAGCAGGGAGCCCGATGCGGGGTTCGATCCCAGGACCCTGGGATCATGACCTGAGCCAAAGGCAGACGCTTAACAACTGAGCCACCCAGGTGCCCCTATATGTATTTTAACATAACACTCATTGAATTACTTTTGGCATTCCCCATAACTGCCATGTGCCAGGGACAGCAGGATTTAGTGAGTCAGGAGATGTCAGATTAGTCTTTGGTTAGAATTCTGTGGTCAGTCTTCCAACTTCTTATTTTCATCAAATAAGCCAGTTGAGGTAAGAACAGTAATATAAGCAAAGAGATAATTTCATTTTTAACTCCATAATGAGCAGTATAAGTTAATGATTAAAAAGTATTGACTCTGGAGCAGAACGCTTGCATTTGAAAGCTGACTCCACAAATTAATATCTGCAAGACTTTGGACAGGTTAGTTAACTTGTCCACACTATAATCCTCACATTTGTAATATGGGGATAATAATAGTACCTATATCACAAATGTGAGATTTAAATGAGTTAGTATGGGTAAAGTCTTAGCACAGTAAAAGACATATGGTTCACACTCAAGTAAATATTAGACGTTATTATTAATATTATTATTACAATATAATTTAGGGAGGTGGAAGAAAATTTCACAAGGTAAATTTTATTTCACAGATGGATTACCCTATTGAAAATAAAATGCATATGACTGTAATTATAATCCTTCTTTGCACTTTATTTCTCTTTATTGTTGAACCATCCTTACAATGCTTTCATGGATTTCTTGACAGTGTTCTGGCATAGGGTAGAGGGAGGTGGTGTTTTCCAGATACTTCTCTTTACTATGCTTCGAGGCCTTTTGTCCTAATTCTTATAAAAAATTTATTGATTACACGCAATATTCTGAACACGGTGGTAGCCCTGGGAGATATTATAATAATAACACAGTCTATTCCTTCAATGTATTCTCAGTTTTGTGGGAGAGAAAGGCATGTAAAAAGATAAATTTCCACATGACGATATTCCACAATTCAAGAATGAGCATAATGCTCTGGAATTTTTTTGTTTGTTTTTGCACTTCTTTGGCTGTGCATTTCTATTTCCTGACCCTACATCCACTCCTCATTATTTGTGATATCCACTCCCCAGCCTGTCTGAGCAACCCTTATCCTTTCTTTTAATACTTGGCTCATTTGTCACCTTGCTTTGTAGAACTTCTCTGACATCTCCAAGCAGACTTAAAGTTTCCTGGATCCTTAAGACAGAACTCTTTATATGAGAATAGTGATGAATTTACAAGTATTTGTAATCACAATTTTAAGAAAGATATAATTTAGAAAACATACTGAAACATTTTATCGTAATGTCTTCTTTGCTTCTGACACTGAAAATAAATCTGTAAGGAGTTTAAAAAGGTATGGCACTAATTTTGTAATGCATGATTTTGGGGTCGTGTTTCAAATTCTCTCCATTGACAAAGAAGGATTTTGGAAATATTATTTACAAAGTTTTCAGTTTGTGCCAACTGGTTTTCAGATAATAAAATGTTATCACCCATACACTGGTGTATTCATATTTTAAAATCTCAAAACAAGGGGTGCCTGGGTGGCTCATTTGGTTAAGCCTCTGACTCCTGATTTCGGCTCAGGTCATTATCTCAGGGTCCTTAGATAGAACCCCACCTGGGGCTCCAAGCTCAGTGGAGATTCTCTCTCTCCCTCTACCCCTCCCCCGCTCCCTGCACACACACACTTTCTTTCTCAAATAAATAAATCTTTTAAAAAATAAAAAAATAAAATAAAATCGCAAAACCAAGTATAGGTTCTTATTGCTTCCATTTCAGAATACTGTTTGTTATTGAATCCTATTCAGGAGCAATTCCCATAGCTCTGTGCTTAGAAATACATGCCTGTGTCTTTGCCTAACAAATAGGTTTGAGTTCTAAATATACTGTTGCTCTTCCAAGGAATTTAAATCCTACATTAGAAAATCAATTCATAAACTTGTATCAGACACATAGATCACAGAATATGTTCATAAGTAAAAGCAGTAATCGTGGGTGTGTGTATTGAAACATTTTAGATATATATGGCTTGTTAATATTATCTTGCTTCACATAAAGGCATACATATTTCATGATAATTTATTCTAATTTGCTTCTTTCAAACGTCAGCACACAGTCTCAGTTACTTCGTTAATCGTGTTTTACATGACTCGCATGTCCACAGAGATGGTTTTAAATATCTGAGTGCATCTCCTGATATGCTTATCCCGTAATATTAGAAATTGAAATACATATGAATGTTTTAAGAATCCTTACGTAGAGTGTCTGTTTTAATAGCTGTTATAAAATAAAGTGGTGCATGTAGTTGGTGGGTACACAGTCTGTGTTTGGAATGGCCAAAAAGTTGT
The DNA here is from genome assembly GCF_011800145.1 of Mirounga leonina. NCBI lineage: Eukaryota > Metazoa > Chordata > Mammalia > Carnivora > Phocidae > Mirounga > Mirounga leonina. The sequence goes on along the minus strand of NW_023270854.1, from coordinate 50,750,890 downwards.
GGAGCAGGATGGTGGCCATATTGCATAGCAGTGTGAATGCACTGAACAGTACTGAACTGCTCACTTAAAAATGGTTAATAAGGTAAATTTTATATGAAGTATATCTTACCACAATAGAAAAGTAAAATAAAACGAAGCAGTGTGTTTTAGCCCTCGGTAACATCTAAACAGATAGAAAACTGTAACAAATATGTATATATGTCTTTCAACTTTTATTTATAAAATGTGTATATATCTTTTCATCAGTTTTTTTACTCTGGTGCATTTGGTCCCTCATCCTACCTTGAATGACCATTAGTGCTTTATCACAAGCTCAAGTGGACGAGGCATTGTGAAGTGCACAGGCAAAGCCGTTCCTACCTATTGTTAAGGACGTTACTGTGAAGAAACGAGCATAAAAATACTAAAAGGAAGGACAGAGTGATGTAATGGCTACGACTCAAGTATAGAACAATCATCTGGGCAGTCAGTGGAAGGAGGGATTAGTTCTGACCGTGGAAGAGGTCATGGCGCAGCCAAGATGTCAGAGATGAATAGGACTTTTTGGCAGCAGGTTTAGGATGGTATTTAACCAAGAAGGAGCAGGACAAATAGAACAACAGTCAGGAAAGTGAAAAGTCAGAAGTGCGAGCTAACTAGAGCACATGCCATGCGAAGTAATGTATTGAAATGTTAGACTAGAGTCGTGGGAGACAGTTAAATCTTTGAAGGGACTAGATAATTTCCTGGATTTTTCTGCAAGTAATAACATGAGACTGGAATGGGTAGGTAGACCATAATGCCAGATAATTGATCTAACCACTTTTATTGAATAGATTTTTGTGGTTTTAACATTGAACTTAAAATGTTTCCAGTTTTTTCCAAAGAGACCAGGAGATCAAGTTGAAGTGCCAGGCACTGTGATAGGCACTGTGAATACATGTCTTACATTTAGGTAAGTTCTAGATTTAAATTCAGTTAGGCATTTGTTTAGCAATCTGGTCTCTACATGTTAGTGTTAGTGACACATTGTAGGAAAAAACCCTTTTAGGTGGATTCTGCAGGTGCTAGGGATGACACCCCACTTTGCATTTTGAAAATAAAAACTATCCAGGTTACCACACAAGCCTCTAGATAATACTGAAACTTCCATCCAAGGTTATTCACTTCTAACAATACAAAACTATAAATTTTATTTTAGAAAGCTATATTCTTGTCATCATAAGTGCTGTGAACTTTTCTATCAGATGTACATGAATATGGATTTATAATTTATTCTTCATCCCTCGATGCTATAACAAATTTCAGAATTAAAATGTTCTGATAAAATGCCTGCATGTTGCATCTATTGATACCAAACCCATTTCCACATTGGATTTATATTGTAAATTAGAGATATGTTCCTTCTGACATATTTAGAATGAAACTTTTAAAGAGGGTCAAAGTTTTTATTTCTCATAAAATGTTCACAGAACTCAGAATATAAAATACCAAAAAGAGTATCTTCTTTTAATTTCTGCTTTATTGATGCCTAAATATTTAAGCATTTCCAGTAAATGTTGAAATAATGCATGCTTTACAAGGTAACTGAAAGGGCCCTACTGCATAGGATGACTATGAAATATGAGGAATAATGAAAAGTAAAGCAGGCATCTGCACCTTATGTCACCTTATGTATATTGAAATTCATTTATTGGTGGTTAAAATGCAATTTCCTAGTAGAGCTTTCATAAAACCAAATAACATTTATATGCTCTGTCTAGCTAACATGTGAATTTTTCACTCAATCAAAATTACTCTCATGCTGAAAGTACATCTATTTTCAAAAGCACAATTCTTCATGTTGAACACCTCATGTGGGAGAGGTTGGCCAGCACCATGGCTGAGAATGAGGAGAGAGGGAAAAAAAGAAATGTACCTTCTTTTTCGGAAGACAACAGACAACTTCCTGCCATGAGGCCTAGCAAAGAGTAATAAACAACACTGGAAGGAATATAAATGAAATGTTAGTCTGTGCCCCCGGAATATTTTTCTGCTCTTCGGCAAGATGCCAAGCCGGAGCTGTGGGTCCACGGTAGGTAAATCTAAGTTGGCAGGGAGGGCTAGAAACACCCCATTTTTTGCACGCATATGTGCAGGTGCTCGTGGTCTGTGTCAGAATTTCACAGTGGCTTTACCAGACTCTGAATTTGATCCATTTTCTCATAATACCCAAGACAAGAAGAGAGAAACCATCTGTTGGATTACCAAGGTAGAAATCACATTATAATGCGAGAAATTAACCATAAGGTCTGAGTCAGCTGGACCATCACTGCAGATCTGTCATAAGCAGAAAATAAACTCTGACAAATGTGCTCCATCCTCAGGATAACATAGTCAATCTACTTCAGCCTAAATATGTTTACTTCAGTATATGGACTTAATAAAATTGTTAAGTCCTTTCTATAGGGATGTTTAAAATTGTTTGGTGTCAAGTTGGAGCAAGAGCTGCTGTTCATCGTAAGGAAAGTACTTGACGTCACCATGAAAATAGAGTCATCAGTCATCTGAGTCCTGTTTTGGGGAAAAATGTGTGCTCCCTAGTGCACTTAGTTCTACAACCCGACATCTAAAGGAAAATAAAATGAGAGTAGAGCAAATAAACAAGACATGATTTTATGATACGATATCAACTAAACACAGGTGTGGGTTCCAATGGGTGCTGAAAGAGTGCCGTGAGTACAGAATTGGAAAGATTGATTGAAATAATAAGATCTATATCACCTGTAACTCTAGCTCTATCTTTATGTATCTCAGCCTCTGCCCCCGGTTCCCAACACATTGCCACTAAAACCCTTATAAATCCTAAGTGACAGGTGCACTAGGAGCATCTTTCATTCCAATATTTGGTCCCTAACCTGTTTCTGACACAGGGCTCCTAAACCTGTGTAATTTCCTAAGTGATAAGAGCAGTGGGAGCATCTTTTGTTCCAATGAGGAGACTCCAGGTGGGCTCCTGAATGCCTCCTGTATGGGGGCTGGTCACCAGAAATACCAAGCAATAATTAGAAGCTTGAAAGTTTCAGCCCTCCCCTCATCTGTCAGAGAGGGAAAAGGGGCTAGAAATGGAATTTATAATTGATCATATCTATATGAGCAAGCCTCCATATAATCCCAATACTAGGGGTTTCAGATAGCTTCCAGGCTGCAAACACCTCCACACCCGGGGTGGGGGGGGGGTGATGCACCCCAGCTCCACAGGGACAGAAGCTCCTATGCTAGGGACCCTCTCAGATCTTGCCCTTTGTGTCTCTTCAACTGGTTGCTCTTATGTATCCTTTATCATATCCTTTAATAAACTGGTAAACAGAAGTAAGTGTTTCTCTGAGTTCTGTGAGCCACTCTAACAAATTGGTCAAACTGAAGGAGGGGGTCTTTGGAACCTCCAGTCTATAGCCAGTTGGTCAGAAGCACAGACAATGACCAGGCTTGTGACAGGCATTTGAAGTGTGTGTGTGTGTGGGGGGGAGAGACAGTCTTGTGGGGCTGAGACCTTACCCCGTGGGATCTGAGGCTATCTCTGGGTAGACAGTGTCAGAATTGAGTTAAATTATAGGACCCCCAGCTGGTGCCACAGAGAATTGCTTGGTGTGGGGAAAAACCTCCACATGTTTGGTGACCAGAAGTGAAGCGTTTTGTGTGAGTAGTAAAGGAGACACACAGTAGGGAAGAGTGGGGTTTTCCCACAGGAGGAAATACTATTTGTCCTTTGCATCTCCTTTTCTCCCCATCACACACCTCTGCTCCATCTCCCTGTGGTCATAAAACTTTGCTGAAACATCTGCTTTTCTTTTCTGTCATTTAAGTCCTCACTATTCTTCAAGGTTCACCTGTTCGTCTGTGAATGAAGCCTTTGCTGATAATCTCAGCCATACTCATCTCTGACATTCAAACAGTTGGAAATTTCTGCCTACAATATATACTTCTGAATTGTTTTATAATATATTTGATCATCTCAAATTCTACTGATTTCTGAAATCATCCTCCTATTTATCTCCCTCAGGGATAAGTGCCTGTCCTCTATAGTCTCAGAGTACATAGTGACTTTTTTTTGATAGCACTTATTGCCCTGTGTTTAATAATACTGTGAATTTGGGGCGCCTGGGTGGCTCAGATGGTTAGACGTCTGCCTTCGGCTCAGGTCATGATCCCAGCGTCCTGGGATCGAGCCCCGCATCAGGCTCCCTGCTCAGCGGGGAGCCTGCTTCTCCCTCTCCCTCTGCCTCTCTCCCTCCTCATGCTCTCTCTCTCTCTGTATTCCTGTGTCTCAAATGAATAAATAAAATCTTAAAAAAAAATAATACTGTGAATTCCCTAGGAGAATGGGCTATGCCTTTTTCTTCATTATATCCCCAGCATCTAGAAGAGTATGCAACACAGAATTGCTGCTCCATAAGTGTTTGTTGAATGGATGAGTACTCTTTTACCAGACTTTAACAACCCTAAAGATGAGCAGGGACAAAAATGGACAAATTAAAAAAAAATCTGAACTTGAGAAAAGAGAGACTTTATTCAAAAGCATTATTTTTTTTTAAAGATTTCATTTATTTATTTGGCAGAGAGAGAGAGAGACAGCGAGAGAGGGGACACAAGCAGGGGGGGGTGGGAGAGGGAGAGAGAGAAGCAGACTTCCCACGGAGCAGGGAACCCTCACCAGGACCCTGGGATCATGACCCGAGCCAAAGACAGACGCTTAACGACTGAGCCACCCAGGCACCCCAATTCAAAAGCATTATTGTAATGGGGAGGGAAACTCTAACTATAAGGTAAGGTGTCTTTGCAAGAGGGAGAAAGGCTAAGGAGAGGGCTTTTATGCTCCGATCATAAGGACCATAAGATCTGTAAGTGATTCAAATATCAAGCAGGAAAAAAGCTCTTCTTTTATAGGAAGAATTAACAAGGCAAAGAAGATTCAAAAGTGAAAAAGTGGGATGAGCAACGGTCTGATCTAATCATTGAAACTTTTCCCTGAGGTCAGCAGATTCGGGAGGGGCTGTACAGGAAGGGCTGTTCTGAGTTCCTGATACTTATTCAAGGATGGTCAAACCCAGGCCTGGGGAGAGCAGAGAAACTTAACTAAAGTTTGGTCAAGTCAAGTTAGTAGGTATTTTATTTCAATTGCTCACTGGGTACAAACAACTCAGCTAATCATTTATAAGGCAAAGAGGAAATTCAGAGTATCTTTGTTTGGACCAGCCATTTTTAAGAAAGGGGAGCATCTGAGTGTCTTATTTAAGTCACATGGAGGAGAGTAGTTGTTTGCATTCAACTGTTTCCTGGGACACAAAAGAGTTGGGAGATTTATTACCTGTGGATGCTCCAGGAGCATTCAGGTAAAATTTAACATTGTCACATAGAGTGATTGTTTGACCCTGAGACCAAAATAGCTCTCACCACTTGCCTGGCACTGTGCTTACTTCTGAACATAAGATCTCTGACCTGTTAGAGATCTAAAGTACATCTTTGATTTGGTTAAGCTTATAATTGGGCGACAACTGTCCAGCCAGACAAGATACTGGGCCAGAAAGAAGGAAAAGCAAGAGTAAAGATCTCAGGAAAGAAAGCAATGAATCATCTGAGAACTGGAAGAAGTCCAAATGGAAAATATATTCTTAAAAAACCCTAAAATATAACCAAAAAATTATCTCTGGTTAAGGAAGTTATTTTAAAAATGAAGTTGGAAACTAATTGAAAAAAAAAGAGTATTAATTTTGACTTATGAAAAATAGAAACTTCTATAAATCAAAGAAATTTTATGGATCAAATCTTTGCTCTTCTCTACCTTGCTTTGTGTTACCAGAGACTGGCCCCTATTGGTTACAACGTTGGGCTCCCACTGTCTTCTGGCTTCTGGATTATATTGGCCTATGGGTGGTACCAGCAGGAGACCAGAAGGATCCTCTTCTGGTTGGACTCTGGTAACATCATTCCCTCCCATTGATGCTCAGGCCAAGGGGGGCCAACAGCTCCCTGTGGTTGCTAATCCTTGGGTGTTTCATTATCCCTTGTTTGGTCCCCAAATCATGCCCATATCTTTGTAAACTCTTTAAATTAAACCCTTTGGGTGCACCATCTGTTTTCTGCAGTGAACCGGACTGAAACATCACAACCAAAATAGCAAGTGACAAACTTGGAAAGAAAATACGACCTCTCTTACAGAAGAAGAGTTCATACTAGTTTTATAGGTGCCATATTATAGAGTTCCTAAAAACGATTATGAAAATTAAAGATGAATATCTTAAAATAAAAATGAGCAAGTGACAAGAACATTAAATAATTTAACATCACTAGATAACTATAAAACAGGTATTTGTACACCTGAAGGACAGGCAGAATTTTATTTTATGTGAATTGCTGTAGTTCCCAAGTTTTCTACCAAGAATAGCTTTTACTTACATGATAAGCAAAGTTAACATATGTGATATAGAAAGTAAACATCACACAAATTTACTTTAGGTATTTTTCATAAAGTTGAATTTAGTAACAATGAGGTCACTGATCTTCCCAGCTTGGGCAAAGAGTAGTGCAATAGATGGAAGAACAAAAAGCAGGAGAAACATCCAGTGTAGACGATCCATTTAATCCTCTATGAAGCCTGCTTTGAAAAACTCATTCTTTGTAAACTGAGCTTCTCCCTTGTTAGTGAATCCATTGCACCTCACCCATGATTCTTTCTAAACTCATTTTTCCATTATATGACTGCCTCCGTGTTGTAAAGTCCTTGAGGATATATTTAAATAATATCTAGAGCAAAATATGTGCTCATTAAATATTTCTTGAATGAGTAAGTGTATGAATATGGATAGTAAAACAGAAGAGAAAGGATGGGAGGCTGCCCCTGGGACCCCCAGGGGCACTTTAAGCAGTAACTGATTCTGGAAAAATTCTGGAATCCTATTGCATGCAAGTTAGAAATTCAGTCAATTTTAGCCATTCTGACTGGTGTGAGGTGGTATCTCATTGAGGTTTTGATTTGGATTTCCCTGATGCCGAACGATGTTGAATTAACAAGTCAGGAAACGACAGACGTTGGCGGGGATGTGGAGAAAGGGAACCCTCCTGCACTGTTGGTGGGAGTGCAAGCTGGTGCAGCCACTCTGGAAAACAGTATGGAGGTTCCTCAAAAAGTTGAAAATAGAGCTACCCTATGACCCAGCAATTGCACTACTGGGTATTTACTCCAAAGATACAAATGTAGGGATCTGAAGGGGTACGTGCACCCCAATGTTTATAACAGCAATGTCCACAATAGCCAAACTGTGGAAAGAGTCAAGATGTCCATCGACAGATGAATGGATAAAGAAGATGTGGTATATATATATATATATATATATATATATATATATATATAAAATGGAATATTATGCAGCCCTCAAAAGGAATGAACTCTTGTCATTTGCAACGATGTGGATGGAACTGGAGGGTATTATATGAGCGAAATAAGTCAATCAGAGAAAGATCTGTATCATATGACCTCATGGATATGAGGAATTCTTAATCTCAGGAAACAAATTGAGGGTTGCTGGAGTGGTGGGGGTGGAAGGGATGGGGTGGCTGGGTGATAGACATTGGGGAGGGTATGTGCTATGGTGAGCGCTGTGAATTGTGCAAGACTGTTGAATCACAGACCTGTACCTCTGAAACAAATAATACATTATATGTTAAAAAAAAAAAAAAGAAAAAGAAGATAGCAGGAGGGGAAGAATGAAGGGGGGGAAATCGGAGGGGGAGACGAACCATGAGAGACTGTGGACTCTGAGAAACAAACTGAGGGTTCTAGAGGGGAGGGGGGTGGGGGAATGGGTTAGCCTGGTGATGGGTATTAAGGAGGGCACGTACTGCAAGGAGCACTGGGTGTTATACGCAAACAATGAATCATGGAACACTACATCAAAAACTAATGATGTAATATATGGTGATTAACATAACAATAAAAATTTTAAAAAAAAGAAATTCAGAGTTACAGAGTGATGAAGGAAATAGGCTTATGAGTAACACTTAATGTACTCAATGATCATTACCTGAGTTCTTTCTTAAATTCATTCACATCATTGATTCTTTGTGTGTTCTTTTCAAGAAGGCGAAATCCTATCCCGTTTCCCCCCAAACCAGGAAAACATGTGTTTTCTTGAAAATTGTGCATCTGACTGTGAGGATGGGAGTGGTGTGTGTGTGTGTGTGTGTGTGAGAGAGAGAGAGAGAGAGAGAGAACACTCCAGGTTTCAAACAGTGTAACAGTACCACAAGTGATATGGATGAGGGGTTCATTATTGGAATTTAGCATACACAGTTGTCAAAGGAACTAGGAATATGAATAATCAGAATGGGTAACTGGATGTTTAGAGAAAAATCACTACTTGCAGAGAAACCGGAAGAACCAAGTCCGGCTGCCTAAGTGGGCCTGTGACAGGGAAGCTCTCAGATACCTATGGGAAGCTCTTGCCACTCTGCAGTTAGTGCTTCTGTAGGCTCACAGTCAAGAGTTTGGAGGTGGACTTGACTATTGGGTAGCAGGTAGATGAGTTAGATGAAAAGCAGGGCAAGAAAAGAAAACTGGAAAACTCCACTAACCTCTGTGTTTGATCAAAAACACCATCAGAGAGTGATGGCTGCTATTTCATTTCTCTCTTTTCTTTTGAACAACGCAAACCCAGACCTGTACGAGGAAGGGCAATCATGGAAATGCAATTCCTGTCTTAACCAAACTGGCAGTAGAACAGTATGGCAGGCACAGTGCGTACATAAAGTGCCTCACATCTAGCACCATCACTATGAGTCATTATTGTTGTCATTATGAAGGAGGGCATTATCAAAAGGAAAGAGAATTTTTAAAACTACATTGGGATATGTTGCATGTTGAAATACACACTCACTTCCTAACTGTGCTCCCCACACTTGGGTCCAGGCGGTCAATTATTTGTTTTCTGCAAGATCAATTACTTTTGCCTATTCTAGGAGTTCAATACAAAGAATTATATTTTATGTGCAATTTTGTGTCTGGCTTCTTTTGGTCAGCATTATGTTTTAAAATTGGTTTTTTAATTTTTAATTTTTTTAAATTTAAAATTTTAATTTTTAAAATTGCACCAAGTTGGTGCATGTAGCAGCTCATTCTTTTTATTTTGAGTAACAATTTATGAAAGGATATAACTCAATTTGTTTACTGACTCAGTTATTATGAATAAAGAGTCTATGAATATTTCTATAATTCCTTGTGTGTACATATATTTTCATTCTTCTTCGTTAAATACTCAGAAGTGGGATCATTGGGTTATATGGTCATTGTATGTTTAACTTTATAAGAAACGAAAACATAATTTTCCAAGATGGTTATATCGTTTTACACTAGTATATTTGAGATATCCAGTTGCTCCACATCTTCACTAATGTTTGGTATTATGGGGATTTTTTTAATTTTAAACTCTCTAGTGTGTGTGAAGTGGTCTCTCATTATAGTTATATGTGTATTTTCCTGATGACTAATGATGTAGAACATCTTTTTATCTCTTCATTGGTCATTCAAATGTCTTCTCTTGTGAAGTGAGTTTTGCCATTTTTAACATTTGTTTCCTTCCTTATTATTAAGTTTTAAGAGTATATAATTTGGATACAATTCTCTTGTCAGATATAAGCATTTTGAGTATTTTCTCCAGTTTATGGCTTGCCTTTTCCTCAGCTGAGTATTCTAAACAGCAATAACTTTTAATTTTGATAAGGTACAATTTAGCTATTTGTTATGGTTTATTCTTTTGTTCCCTACTAAAAACTTCTTTACCACCTCTAGTGTTCTTCTAATGTATTCTCCTTAAATAGCACACCAGAAAATATCTATTTTACACAAAAGAAGGCAGTAATGTAGGAATAGAGGAACAAAAAGTCAGAAGACATTAAAAAAAACAAATAGAAAAATGGCAGATGAAACTCTTATCTGTAACCCCATTAAATGTAAATGGATTATATGTTTTTTTCAGCAGTGGATGAACCTTGGAAATATTTTGCTAAGTAAAAGAAGGTAGCCACAAAAAACAGCATCTTGCATGACTTCGTTTATTTGATATGCCCAGAATAGGGAAATTTGTAGAGACATAAAAATACATCTTTGAGCTTTAAAAAAAAAATAGCTTTCTATATTTCTATATTTTATAACTATATCTCTATAATTTATACATTCTAAAATCCACCACTTTAAAGTGTACAATTCAGTGTCTGTTTATTTTTATTTTTTATTTTTTTTATTTTTATTTTTTATTTATTCACAAAGTTCTGCAACCTCATCACTACCTAATTTTGGAATATTTTACCACTCTTATCCTATCCATTGTACTACTATTACACATTCTGTTTCTACATATATCATAAACCTCAAAATATATTATGTTGATAATAGGTAGGCTAAGGGAAGTGAAAATTACAAGATTCTTAAATTATAATTTGTGTTGGTTATAGGGAGGAAGGACTGGGGAATGACAGCTCATGGGTATGGAGTTTCTTTCTGGGATGATGAGGCCTTTAGCATGCCTGGTTAATTTTGATGAAAATGTGCCATGAGGTATTAGGTAACAGGAACTGAAGAAATAAACCCATATTATAGAGTGGGAGGTTCTATGTTTATCTGGCTAGACTTCAAACTGCACTTTAATGTTTGCTGCAGGTACAGGTGCTGGAGGTTTCAATTTCCTCTGGTGTTCTGTTTTTGCCCCTCCCGTTGTCTTTGGGTTACCCCTAGAATGCTTTCTTAAGTAGAGTCTTGCAGCTCTTTTGTTTGTATCCACTGTTACTACATTGGGGCACTGCCGGTGTGGTGGTAAGATGCAGGGAGATGAAATAAATCTTCTATAATCCTCTGATAAAGTCCCAACCTTTCAGTGGGGCCCTTTGTACCTGGGCTGTGACCTTCCCAAGTGCTTCTCAGCTTTTTCTCCACCTTCCTTAGGTGAGACAGAAAAGCTAGAGCTTACTGGGTTCATGTAATTGCCCTCCTCCCAGGTTGGATAAGACTCAGTTATGTCTATTCCCCTGCAGAGTAGCCCTTTGTTAATGTTAAAGAGAACGCCCTGAGCAATCTTGAAAGTGTGTACCTTTTTCCTCTTCCAGCCAGAAAAAGGACAGGTTTGTTTATTTATTTTTTTTTAATTTTATCTATTTATTTAAGAGAGAAAGAGCATGAATGGGGGGGGAGGGGCAGAGGGAGAGGGAGAAGCAGGCTCCCTGTTGAGCGGGGAGCGCAACATGAGGCTCCATCCCAGGACTCCAGGATCATGACCTGAGCCGAAGGCAGACACTTAACTGACTGGAACCATTCAGGCAACACTTGACTTTGGTTTTTTTTGTTTGTTTTGTTTTTGTTTTTGTCTCTTTACCATGAGAACCTGGAAGAGTTCCTGAAGGTAAAGCCCATAGTATGGTGGTCCTCAAAATATTGGGCCTTCTGTAGTTTCTCATTCTCATGACAATCCACACTCCTTCTCCAGAAATTCATCAAAATTAACATTCTGGTGTTTCTCTAAATTATGGCTCTAGTGTCTTCTGCTCTCCTAGTTAAGTTATCTTGGCTCTCATTCTCTGTATTCTCCTTCTTTCCAAATTTTCAGGGGGCAGTAGGCACTATGACCTCAATTCTCTGAAACTGTTTTGGACTTATATATCAATTCCAGTGCCCTCCCATCTGTTGAAAAATCTACAATCCAACTGATATTAAGAAAACTGAATGGTATCTTTGCCTTTAATAAAATGTATCGTTCCTAAAACCTAGGAATCTGCTGTCCTCCTCCATCCTCCCACCCTGAAAAGTTGAAGATGCTTTAAGAATGACTACATATATTTCAGGAGCCTGGGTGGCTCAGTTGGTTAAGCAACTGCCTTCGGCTCAGGTCATGATCCTGGAGTCCCGGGATCGAGTCCCACATCCGGCTCCCTGCTCGACAGGGAGTCTGCTTCTCCCTCTGACCCTCCCCCCTCTCATGCTCTCTCTCTCTCAAATAAATAAATAAAAATATTTAAAAAAAAAAGAATGACTGCATATATTTCACAATTAGTTTTAATCTTTAAATTAATCCTGTATTTTTCTATAGTAAGTAAATATGTTGATAAAATCAAAAACACATAGAGACCAGTCTTGGAAAGTCCCTGAGCAGACAAAACCAGTTTAATCATAAAAACAAAGCTTAATTTAGCTTCTTTTTCTTTTTTTTAAAGATTTTATTCATTTGAGAAAGAGAGAGCTAGAGAGAGAGAGAGAAAGAGAGCAAGATCAAGGGGGAGCGATACAGGGGGAGTGAGAAGCAAACTCCCCGCTGAGCAGGGAGCCCAACATGGGGCCCATCCCAGAACCCTGAGATCATGACCTGAGCAGAAGGCAGACACTTAACTGATTGAGCCACCCAGGTGCCCTAATTTAGCATATTTTTCTTTTTTTTTTTATTAATTAATTATTTATTCATGAAAGTCAGAGAGAGAGAGGCAGAGGGAGAGAAGCAGGCTAGCAGGGAGCCCGACGCGGGACCCGATCCCAGGACCCTGGGATCATGACCTGAGCCGAAGGCAGACGCCCAACCATCTGAGCCACCCAGGCGCCCCTGGCATATTTTTCAAGACTAACTTGACCTGTGTCATTTCTTGCATATGTCTCTGGAAATCATAAGCAAAACTTAAATTATTTCCCAAGGGTGATATCAGGTAACCACTGATCAATTCCCCATCATTAAGAAAATTCCAATATTATAACCAATCACTATGAAGAATAAACAGTCACAGCTTTCTTACTCTATAACCTGCTTTAAAACAATATTCCTCTGAGCCTGATTTCATATTTTGGTTTGATTGCTCCTGGTTAGCAAATTGTTTTTTTGGTATGTGCAAAATAAACTTTTACTAATTACTGCTTCACTAATTCACTGGTTTCACTTCTGTTATTTCTGAACTTTTGACAATGTATTTTCAGACATTGCAATGCCTTTTTATTATGCATTAGAAAAATCAATCTGAATTACTGGTGTGATTTATCATGTTAAACATATACAAGCCCATGACAGAAATCATTGCTGTAAGTGTCTGTTAATATGTAAATGAGGATCCTATTGCTTCAAGCCTCATATAGTAATTACTCAGCTCCTTTTAAAGTGCGATTTATTGATCAGCAATTTGTAGAGATGGAAAGATGTTAGCTTATTTTCCCATCAGTTATTCCATTGGTTGGAATTTCAAAATATGTTTTCTCTTTTTATAGCTGTGTTCTCCCTGCAATGTATTGTGTCATTGAATTCCTCTCTGTGAAGTTGCATATGTATTATTACAGATTCTTGGGATTCAGTAACAACTACTTATTGAAATGCTGTACTTATGTTTTAAAAATCTGTCCTTAAAAGTAAGCCATCAAACTAAATACCAACAGAAGGTATGAAGTTAAGAGTTATTGATTGATATAACTCTACCCTAAGAATGGGAGTAATTATAAAATGATTAGCTTTGTTGCTTTCTGTTTTTGATGATTTAAAAGAAATGTTTAAAATGTGTAGGCATGTAGAGTTTGGGGGAAAATTAGGAGGACTAGAGAAAGCAAGGTATCTCTAAATATTGAAAAAAATTAATAAGAAAAAGAAAAGATAATAAATCATATCATAGAGAATTTTGAGGAGATTATAGATATGCTTTTACAGGTTAGTTATACAGAGCCAATAAGGGATAAATTTACTTTCAAAACCAGTACTATTGGGCGCCTGGGTGGCTCAGTTGGTTAAGCGACTGTCTTCGGTTCAGGTCATGATCCTGGAGTCCCGGGATCGAGTCCCGCATCGGGCTCCCTGCTCGGCGGGGAGTCTGCTTCTCCCTCTGACCCTCCTCCCTCTCATGCTCTCTGTCTCTCATTCTCTCTCTCCCAAAAAACAAACAAACAAACAAAAAACAGTACTACTTAATCAAGGAAAGAAAGCTAATTCTGCCCATATAAGAGACAATATTTTCTAATGCCCCAAACCATTCTCTCAAACATTAAACTATGTGATCCTAACTCTCCCTAAATATATATATATATATATATATATATATATATATATATAATACATATATATATACATTATCTAGGTGTTCAGCAGATATAACACAATCTCAAAAATTCAAATGAAAACAAGATAATGATATTAATATAAAATGCGACCTTTATTCCAGGTTCTCATCTTAAAGATACTTATCTATCTGAGTTTAAATCCAAGAAAATAAAAGGATTGGCTAAAGAAATTAAGTAGATTCTTATCTACTGCTGTCAATAAAGAATTTTTTCTTGACCCTAATTTCTTGAGGAAATTAGAATAGACTCCAGGAAATGTCTTAAGCAAGAAAGTATGAAAAAGAATTTTCTTATCTATGCAGGGATGTGCAAACAATGACTAATTGAAGGGAAAAATGAATAATGATAATGGGACGCCAGCGGCACCCAATGCAGCCTCTTTCATCCTTCCCTCCTTTCTCTTGCAATGCTTCTAAAAGTAGACCTGCTTCTCAGTGAGCCATCAAGCACCTGGAGGATTTCCACTCACCACATCGACAGGAAGCCAGGGAGATATTAACCACCTTTCTAAAATGGCAACCTACCTTATTACATTAATTTACTGCACAGATAGAAAATTTTCACCATCCGGAGGATAGAGACGTACACACACGCTCACACACACACAGAGGACCTGTTTGCAATGACAGACAGCTGTTTCTTGATCCAATTTCCTCCATCAATCCCTCTTTTTTATTAGAGGGACTCAAGGATTTCTAGATCACATAAGCAACAAAAAGGTGTGAGAAGAAAGTGAAACATTGGTAGCACTTTATACTGGATAATGGAGTTGGGAGGGAATTAACCTGGAATAGTTCAAAGGTTGAAGTACTCTAGAAATTGTGATTTTTTTTTTTTTGCAAGGAAAAAGAACAAAATGATTGCTTCAGATTATGTATAAGAATAAAAATTCATAGTGAGATAATCATAGTAGAATCGGAATTCTTCAGGCTAAAAAATCCACACAAAGTAAGATCATAAAACATGAGAAAGTTATTAAGAAGTTCAGTACATATAACACACATTTGGCTTAAGACTCAGGTGAATATTGATGACCATCAGTTAAACATTGAAAGAAACGATGGAAAAATCAGAAGGCTCTATCAATGCATTAAATCAATAGGATATAATAGAAAAGTCCATAAATAAGGATGAGTAAATGAGTAAATAAAATTAAGAAATTGAAAAATTTAGCAGCACACAAAAAGAAGGAAGAATGAGAGTATAATCTGAAAATGACTTGCCAGTGGAAACTGAATTATATTTTAGAATGTATACATAGAAGCATTTCTCATTTTGTTCCATGATCCATTTCTTACTTCATTGCCCTGTGCCCTGAGACCTGTCCTGACCCCTGTCAATTGCATCATGCAAGCATCCTTGACGTCTGACTTCCACTTGTCCAGACCTATGAGAAGCACAGGCAGGAGACTGGAGACTGAGATGAAAGCAAGGTCTCTGGATATTTCTTCTCCCTTTTCCTGCTTTGGCACTGCACTCTGGCAATGGCTTGGCTAAATCACTGCATGACTATATAATCTATCATGTTGGTCCCTTCCCTAAGGCTCCAACTCTCAAGAGGCTCTAGAAACACTATTTTAATCTTGGATCTTTCAGGGCTAAGAGACAGTAATGGTTTCCCATGGTTGCTAGTTTCTGGGGGCCTCACTGCATTTGACTGTTTCTTTTACCTGCCTACTCTTTGGAGGTACGACTTCAAATTGAGACTCTGTTACCTAATGGGACCCTAAGCGACATTGCCCCTTTTTGGTATATTCAACAAAAGTAAGGAATTTAAAACATGAAAGAAGTATTAAAAAGAGACAAGAAGACAAAACATGAGAGAAAAAGGAATCCAGCTAAAAGGTGTCTGGAAATGCAAAAAGAGTGGGATCAGATAAAAAATTTTAAGGAAACTAAAAAAAATTGCAAAATATTTAAAAATCTATAAGAATGCACAACAAAGTGCATCAAATCTGCACAAAAAATAAAGATCAAATATTAAATCAAATATTTCAAATTAAATGATATGAAAACCAACCAGAGCTTTTTCAAAATACAGAAGAAAAAGACAAGGAAATGATGATTGCATCAGAAACACACATGTATGCCCATATGCATGCATACATAAATATACTGTATATATTATACAATCTAAAGAGCAAAGGATAACATAAAAGTAACTAATGTGGGACAAAATAAAATGGAAGCCATAAAGAAAGGTATAATAGAAGAAATGCTTCCTAAAGAAAGATCTATTTTGTATATAGTAATCACTGAATAGGTACTAGTCAAAACTGACTTTTCAAAATCTAGATATATTTCTAGTTTAATTTTTAATTTTATGGATCATATAGGGGAAACGATCAGGTTACCTGCAAAGGGAAGGAGAATAAAGCAAACCTTAGGCTACAGGAAATGACAGAAGAAAGCAAAGCAACACCAAAATATTCTGGAAGATGAATAAAAGATTTAGACACAAACATTCTATACCTAACTGAATAATTGTTAATGTAGAAAACTCCTTCAATTACCTAAGTTTTAATTTCTTCATCTGTAAATGTGGTTAATAATAATTCCTTTTTTCATAAGGTTGCTGTAAAGACCAATTTAAGTACTATACATAAATGCCTGCTTTGGGACTTAAAACTGCTTTCACACAACTCAGAAAATTATCTCATTGTAAATAGCAATAAAAATATTAATATTAAGTTAATAACCCTAAACATCATGTAGGGCTGAAATTTTAAAATAAAAAAACTTCAAAATAGTCTCAACAATATTAAAATATTGATGAAAGTGGGTATTCTTTTCCTATTCCTGCTTTATTTAATAAGAATTTTCTTATGGTTTTACCATTAAGTATATAGAGTCAGATTATTATGTCTCCAATATATTAATTAATTCTTACTTAAAATAAGAGCTAAAATACAGGCATATGTTTCAATGAGACAATGCAAACTTTGAGTGAAGAAGTTGTTGAGATGTGATTTTTGAGAATGTAAAGCACTGAGTTGACCATTACTCTGGGTGGCTCACTCTGTTAAGTACCTGCTTTCAGCTCAGCTCATGATCCCAGGGTCCTGGGATCAGCC
Organism: Mirounga leonina; assembly: GCF_011800145.1. NCBI lineage: Eukaryota > Metazoa > Chordata > Mammalia > Carnivora > Phocidae > Mirounga > Mirounga leonina. The sequence goes on along the minus strand of NW_023270854.1, from coordinate 50,733,736 downwards.
CCATGTCCTGTAGGGTTCCCTGCTCAGTGGGAAGCCTGCTTCTCCCTCTCCCTCTGCCATTCCCCCTGCTTGTGCTCTCTCTTGTGTGTGCCCTCTCTCTCTCTCAAATAAATAAATAAATAAAATCTTAAAAAAAGATAACAGACTACATATTTACAAGACAGTACTAAAAATTAAGTTAAATTTGTTCTTATTCTGTATTTTGATACCTTAAAACTGAATTTTAGACTAATGCAAAATTATTCTGACTTTTGTCACCAAGAAGTTGAATTCTGACTCAGCTTTGCTCTTTGCTTTAGAAATTATCGGGTCAAGAACTGATAATTCCCTGGTGACCTCACTGATCTTAACTGCAATTAAACATCTGCATCTACAAATATGTATATATACACATACATATACATATTGTGGTTTCTCTTATCAATTTAGTAAAAGTAATCAGAAAGTATTTCCTTTTGCAGAATTCATTTTATCCCAGTAAAATAAATGTAATTAATTCTGAAGCTACACCTCATTCTTCCACCAGAATTTAATGCTAATTACGGATTTAAGAGAAATCCCCAGTTACAGTAATGGAGCATCTTTGTATTTGGAGTTGTTAGTTCCTCTCTAATGGCTTTTCCGTAAATGTCACAGAGGAAAGCTGCGGAAATTGTTTCCAGCTGTGAATTTTCCTGTCCATTTCAGAAAGCCCAAAGTCTCACTTTCCCTTTCCCTCCCACCACTACTTCCATTTGCACAGGAAGAGGGAGGACACTGCAGCTTCGCTGATTTTGTGTGGGCCTAACTTTTACCTAGACGGCTGAAGCAGCTTAATGCAGTTTTATACTTCAATTTTCAAGGTAGATTCAGATTTTCAGTGTCTTGATTATAGAGCCTCCTTGTGAAAGACTTGGAACATCATTTGTAGCTCTTTTTCCAAAAACCTTAATTTAGATCATCTGAGCATTATCAGATGGGAGTTTTAGTTGATTTCACTGGTTTCTACCAAAAGCATGATAATTGAGGTTGATCCAGATAGCTATGTCTGAACAAAGGAGTCCTACTGTTTTATTACCAAGAGGTTTTATTTAAAGCAAGCTGGAAAAGTTCTGGGCTTGCAAGGAGCATTTCCGCTACCAACTTCTACGAGGAAATTAGGTAGCAATACACACAATTAATGTAACAGAGAGCCCTCTATCATTTCTTCCCTATCCTTCCCTTCTTTACTTTATGCTCTCCTCTTTCCTTCTCCTATGCAGGAAAATGAATTTTTTTCCTAAGCAAATGTAACATGATGGAATATTTAGCATATTAAGTTTAAGTTAGTCTTAAACAATTATAAATTCTAAACTGAATCTTGTACTTTTGCTCTTTAGAAATACATTTGCCCAAGAAATCTTAGGAACGTTTATTCATTGTATTAAAATTAAATGCTCCTGGTGACTTTCATTTGAAAAATTTATCTTCGAAAAGTATTGGAGAATGATGAATATTCTGCACTTTAATCACATTCTCAGGACAATGGGCCCTGATGGAAGCAGGTAACCCTATTTTATATTCAGCTCAGCTTCCCGCCGTCCCTATTCAAGTGGCCCGAGGCCATCCACCAGTTTGCCACATTTATCACCTCCTTGCTCGGGAATGGAAGTCAGGGGCCTGCGTTACAAACACTATTCTGCTATAGATGGTTAAGTCACCTCTGACAAATCTCTTTACTTAGTTTTCTCTTCAGGAAGAAAGAAACTATACATCTCAGGCTTGGGATAAAGTCAAATCAAAGACAGTAGTCCCTCTTTATCTATGGTTTCACTTTCTGCAGTTTCAGTTTCCTGGAAGCAGATGATTCCTCTTCTGACGAATCATCAGAAGATGAATAGTAGCCTAACTTGATGTCACATTCCCTACGCCATTCCCTTCATTTCATCTCATAACATAGTGTTTTATCATCTTACAGCATCACAAGAAGAAGGGTGAGTACAGTACAATAAGATATTTCAACATACACACAGACTACAGTCACATAACTTTTATGAAATATATCCTTATAATTGTTCTATTTTATTAGAGGTTGTTGATGTTAATTTCTTACCATGCCTAATTTACAAGTTAAACTTTATCATAGGTATGTATGTATAGAGAAAAAATAGTATATATAGGGTTCTGTGCCATCTGTGGTTTCAGGCATCCACAGGGAGTTTCGGAACGTATCCCCCGCAGATGAGTGGGGCAACTGTAAAACATGCAAGCAGTTCACAAGCTGTACTTGTCACACATCTGTATGGAATTATTATTAGGCCACTCTTAATGGCTATCCATATAGCTTTCTGTGACTGGTGAAAGAAATTACTAATTACACCCTTCAAAAAACTGGAAAATCACTCTTCCAAAATTTTTCTACTTCAAAAAAATGATAGTTATTTTTCCATGATTAACTCAATTGTGTCTCTGCTATCACAAACAAGTAAACTTTAGAATATAATAATATTTAATAATGAAGTATTTCTATTATAAAATGTATGATACAAGCCTTTTAAAAAACACTCTTGATGACTTAAATTACCTTAAATATTTATATCACAAAATAGTAATTAAAGTAGCAGCTGTAACTATAAAATATTCAGAGTCTGCCTGACTGTTCAGGTGGGACATTGGTCTTCTCCTGCCCTGAGATGGGACTTACACCACCTGCCCCATGGTTTTCAGGCCTTGAGACTTGGTCCAGAAGGCACAGCGTTGGTTCTCCTTGGTTCTCAGGCCTTTGGACTGTGACTGACATGATGCCACTGGCTTTTCCTGGGTTCCCAGCTTGCAGACAGCAGCAGATCATGGGATTTTCAACATCTGCAATCATGTAAGTTAATTTGTATAATAAATCTCTCACCTTTCTCTTGCTTTCTCTTGCTCTCTCTATATGTATATATGTATACATACATGTATCTCTCTCTGTACGTGTGTGTGGAACAGAAAGTTTGGCAACTTTCTCACTAAATGCTCCTACAAAGATCATTATTTTTACCCAAGATTAAAATATTTCCTACAACAAATATTTTGTTTCCAAGGTTTCTGTGCATGTTTGAGATGAAAAAGGGGGTCAATAGTAGTTTTATTTCTGTTAAAATAAGATTAATATGTAAGAGTAAAGTCAAGTCCTATGTCTTATTTTCTTGAACTTACTTTATTACGTCTAGATTCTGTTCTCCTTTTGGAGAATGAAATAATAAAATAAGGACACTTTTTTTTATCAACTTCACTTTTCTAATCTTATTCTGTCATATTCATTTCTGGCCTGCCATCATTGTTTATAAAGGTTTTCAATGAATTTGAGAATGAAAATATCTATCAAGGTCAATTCCACATGTGCTACACATACTTCTATTAATAATGAAGGGAGATCATTGTGTCATTTAGCATAAAATTTATATAATTCAAAATTTCTTACTATTCAATATTAATTTTTTAGTGATTGTACTTTAAAATTAATTGAAGAAAAACTACTTGGGAGTGTAGACATAGAATTGATAGTTCTTTTAAAAAGTATGAAGTGTTCTAAAAGCTTCACATGTGACATGATGGATTTTATAATTTATTTAAAGTAGCATGCCTAAAATATCCAATAATCAAAGTGAGCAACTATTCCTTTTATATAATTCCTGAATTCAGTTACTTTGTTTCTTTACAGAAGCATCTGTAGAATTAAAAATAAAATAATTAGTATTAATGATACTAATATAAGCACTACTAACTATAAAGGCAATTATTACTTTTCATTTATTTCAGTGATTTTTTTTCATTAATTTCCTCTTCTGTCATGGAAATCTAAGCTCTGAGTCAGTGAGTCAGTGTTTTTCTTGCTCACTTTATAGTTCAGTATCTACCAGAATGCTTGTCACACAGTAGGTACTTAATATTCACTTAGTAAATAAGTAAAGAAATAAACCCTTTATTTATGATTATTAAGAACCAGGCCCTCTGCTTTGTGCAGATTTTCTCTAATCCTCACAGCAACACTGTAAGGTAGGTGTAGTTTTCCTATGTAGCAGATGAGGAAACTGATGCTCAGAGAGACTGTTACTTCCCCAAAGTCAGGTAGGTAGGAAGAATTTCCAGTCAGCAGTCTCTGTTTTTACTCATTCATGACTCTTTGCACACATAAATCAATGATGCTTCATGGAAAATCTTGTCCAAATTCTCTACATCATTCTTATTTTGTGCTTCTCCTCATTTATATTGTGTCATTTCATGAACATTGATTTTACCTCTATTATTACCGGTGGCTGTGGGTCTGCATGTAATCTGACATTCATTCTTTCATTCATTCAATAAATATTTATTGAGTTCCTACCATGAGTCAGATACTATCCTGTTCATTGGGATATTGTGCAAAATGAGTCACATTTTTGCCTTGCCTTCACTGAACTTATATTCTAATGAAGCTGATTATATTCAATGTATTAGGATTTGAAGTCATGATCATCCCACAAGCTCTTTCTTGGCTGTTTCAGGAACTTTTCCAGAGCAAGGTAGGGTTTGCAGCAGAATAAATCTCACAGTCTCTAAGGTAATGAATGTGTGTGGTACCTGGCACAGTGCCTGACCCATACTAAATATTTAATCATTAGTATTTGCTTAATTTAGTTCCCATCGGTAATTATTTGAGCGTAGCAGTATAAAATGGCAATGGATCGTAGACTTCAGAAATGGGTAATAAACAGTTAAGCGGTAGCTATAGGCAAGGGAAATGTGTAAGAGTGTGAGAGGACTGGTGTCGTCTGCCTAGCATAGTGTAACTTTTCATAAAGTTTATCGTTTTAAGGTTTTTTTCCCTCAGAATCAACCTTGGGTAGCCCTTCCCACTGGTACTGCATTCAGAGTGTACACATAGCAAGCCCAGAGTGCAACCAACAAAAAAAAGGAAGTCCTTTCAGCTTGATCTTAATGCCAATACTATTCTGATGTAGGCAAACAAATCCAACTAAATGTTAGCATTGGTATCTGACAGAAACAAAGGTATTTTGTGGATATATGTTTTAAATTGAAGGCTAAGGTCCATAGTCTGAGCTGAGGAATCACAAAGACACCTCTAGTTCTCTGTTACTAGTAAAAAGTACCCATTCTGATTCAGCTTGAATTTGCTTGTAAAATAGCCCGAGACTCAGAAGAGGGTCAGTGAATGAATGATAAGGTACAAGAAAATGAAAAGAAAGGTTAGGAGGATAAAGACAAAGATCTGTACCCACAGCTATTTATCTTTGGTGGAAGGATTCAATAAATGATTAGAAAGGAGAAGGAAGTAAAGAAAGCTGGTATCAGAGCCACATTAACTAGTACCTGTTAGATGCTAATTATTTTTGGTAGACTGCAGAAAGAGCTCAGATCAAGGATCATATCTTCATGGAGTCTACGATCTGGTAGTAGTTTGTTGTAAATCTGCTTATCTAATGTAATTATTTAATAATCTTATATGGATCATTCCATAGAGAAGATTCAGTTACTCTCAATTAATCCCTTTCATGGCTTTTACGAAATTTCCATTCAGGAATTGATAATATATCTATTATATAAGATAGTCATGTTATCAACTCCCACACTGACTATATATGACTTCTCAGCTCAACAAGTCATCATTAACTTACTCCCATTTGGCCTCATACTTGTAATTATTGAGAGAAAATGATTGTACTTCCATTCCCACCGCACCCCCCAATCCACAGTTGTAGTTGGGATCACAGAGCATTCTGCCCAAGCATCAGTGGCTTTGGGAATGATCATCTGCCAGAAAAAGAGGCTGTGAGTGAATGAACTGCCTATTTTCTCTGAAATTTATCAATTTAAATTCCATTTAAAATGTTTACAGTTCCATCATCCTATGACATCACATAATCATTACTTTACCAATTAGAAGAATCCCTTTTCTTTGCCTCCCTGTAATCTTTATTCTCTTTAAAGCACTCTAACAGGATTTTTATTTGCTATACCCCACTCTGTGGTGTCAAAATTGTTTGGGTTTTTGATCCTTTACTTAGTGACATTTCCTAGTTAGAAATGAGTAATGGAACTATTTCAGCTTTTGAAAGTTTTTAATAGGCTGTAAAACAAAACCAAATCATGTGGATGAGGTAACAGCTTATAATATTTAAGAATAAGTGAGATTATACACCAAAAAAAGCCAAAATGATGTAAAGAACTGTTTCTTGAAAATACATAAATTAAGTTGCAGGGCTAAAAGTTCTTTTTGGCCTTCTGCTGTTATATACAGCCGAACTTTAAATTTAGTAACTTTGCTTTTCAACAGAAATTTAAAGTTGAAAGGTGGCTTCAGTGATTTCAGAGACACAAAGCGGCTTTAAAAAATGGACATCTGACTATATCTTATTTTGTTGTAAATTCAGTGAACCAAATCCATTTATTCTAAAATCCCTTATTTCTAACAGTAAGTGTTGCAAACTCACTGGTTTATAGAATCTTGAAGTGTATAGAGAAAAGAAGGGTGTTCAAGCACAGATCTAATCTGTTGTCCATACTAGATATCAAATCCTTTCTCTTCCCAAATTAGGTGACTGATGATTTTATATGGCAGTCAATATTTGCTAGTAAAAAAAATTAAAATGTATGAATTTATATACAAACAGATATCAAAGAAAACATGAGGGGATGAACATTGACCCTTTTAGTGAAGAAAACAAAAGAATTGCTAACTAAAATAATTTAAAAGGCACATTGTCATGATGATGAAGATATACAACTATTAGAACAATACAATGACTAATCTTCAAGGAAGTTCACATTTGCAAAGAAGATTCTTTGATGAAAAAGATTGTTTCATCAAATCAGGGCTGCACAAACATCTACAGCTGTTTTCTCACCTAAATCAAATGTCATCATAGATGATATTTTCATTTTATTTCCCCTGTTCTCCCTATTATTTTGAATGCCTTTATGGTTTCTAGGCAACCATGCTAATACTTCTGTTTTAAAAATCCACTGCGCAGGAATAGTATTCTTAAAAAAGATTGGTGACCTTCCCAGGAAAATATAAAGTTAGAAATAAATGCTAACCAGAAAAGAAGAAAAAACTCAGTTATAATCATGAGTTTTGAATGCTACAGTGCAGAGAATTAAACAATGTGTAGCCTGTAAAACATAATGAGCTCAACAATGTCACAAGAAAGAGGAAGAAGGTACAAGTAAATTTATTTCCAAGAAAGGTGCACAAACAAACTCTGGCCAGATCTTTTGGTATTCATGCTCATTACTGATCTGGTGAGGGAATAAGGGGTGCTCATCCAGGAACAACCATTTAAGCCACTTAAGATGAGGAATGGTAAGAGTGGAATGCTTAGCCTGGGTAAGAGAAGATCAATCAGGTAAAATGATCTGTTTGCAAATTTGCATAAGGCTGTAATGAAAGAGAAATTACGTTTCCTTGTATTTATTCTTCAGAAAATAGAATAATGATCATTAGGTATAAGTTAGAAGTGGGATAGTTTTGGCTTAATAAAATTTTCTAACATTTAGTATTGGCTGCAGGGAATTAGACTAACTAAAAAGTAGCAAAATCTCTAACTATAAATGTTTAAATAAGATGGCCATCATTATGTATCCCACTGTATACCAACATCCCTTCTTGGATGTCTAATAAGCACCTTAAATTTAACATGCCCCAAACAAGCTCTGAATCTTTCCAATCTGTTCTTCTTCCTACTTTTCCAATCTTAATGGTAATTGTTCAGGCTGAAAATTGAAAAATCATCCATATCTCTTCCCTTCTTTTTCTTACCTTTCATATCCAATACAACAGCAAATCCTACAGTTTACCATGGATGTTAAATGCAGATTATTTCACCACTTCTCTCCAGTTCTCATCACTTTCACCAAATAAAACACCATACAGCTACTATCATCCCTTGCTTGGGTTGTTGTGATGGCTTCTTAATGGTATCCCTGCTTCTACATGTGACCTTTGAAGCTGATTCTCTTCAGACCAGCCAAGGAAATCTTTAAAAAATATATCTGATCATGCCAGTCCTTTGTTCCTAACCCTCTAATAACATTCCATGTCAGCTAGAATAAAACCCATAATTCTTACCATGTCTTCAAATAAAGCTACCTGCTCTTGCATGTCTGGGTAACTTCACCTTCTACCCCTCTTCTCTTCCAATCTGTTCCCAACTCAGACCACATTCTTGGTACAGTCTTTGTCCTCATTGTGCCTTCCACTTGGAGTGTCTGTTCCCAGTTATCTGCATTTCAGTTAAAGCTCTGCTCAAATATTAGCTGATCAAAAAGACCTTCCCTGCATCCTCTTTTTATCATAGTTCTGTCACTACTCATCACCTCTATTTCCTTTGTCTTCACAGTGTCACCAACTTGTTATACTTTTGTTTATTTGTTTAGCATCTGAATCTCATCACTGGAATATAAATTTCATGATTCTTTTTACTGACTATCCACAGACCTAAAAAACGCTGTCGCATAAAAGATTCCCCCAAAATATTTTTTTGATAAATGTTGTGGGAAGTATTTCAGCATGCGATTAAAATACAAAATTTAATAAAGTTCCTCCTAAATCTGCTTTGTTTATTCTTCAAATTGGTTATCATTTGAAAATTAATTTGGGTGTTCTTTTATTCTTAATTTTTTCTGGATATACTTACTCTTCCTATTCCAAAACCCCAATGTTTCTCATGAAGCTCATTAATTTTATTGAAAATGTTTATAATGTACGAGGTTGTTATGTTACAAAATATTAGATTTTTTTACATCCCCTGTCATTACCCTTTTCACCATCTGATTCTTCCTGAGAAACGTTTTGAGCACAATTATAAGAAAGTTATAATGACTCTTTAGCAAGCAACTTTACTAGTAGGATTGTCACTCAAGACCATTTGTTACAGTAGTTTTAACTCAACAAAAAAAAAAATGTCATTATTATCCCTCCAAGTTTTTACTACAGAGGATATATAAGACTAGTTTTTGTTTTCGAAGTTAACAATTTCTCCCATCGGCTTATGAAGGCTCCTGTTTCAGGAGGATCCCTAAAACCAGTGAAACAAATTTTTCATATAGATCAGCAAGTTGTTTTCCAGATAACTAAAAGTAGAAGTCGTATTGTTTGCATTGTATTTTTAAAGCCCACATGACCTAAAGATAAGGAAATGGCAGATAATAAAGTAACTAAGTATTGCTAAGTGGTACCATAGATTTAGTCACCCATTTTTTAAATTCATATTTATTATAAATAAATAAATATAAATAATCGACTATGGACCACAAAAAATCCTGGTGATACAGTGACTTAAAAAAGCTCAGAGTATCTCTGGGAGACACATAAATGGATCCAACACATTGTGTTGTTTTTTTTTTTTTAAAGATTTTATTTATTTATTTGACAGAGACACAGCGAAAGAGGGAACACAAGCAGAGGGAGTGGGAGAGGGAGAAACAGGCTTCCCACAGAGCAGGGAGCCCAATGCGGGGCTCGTTCCCAGGACCCTGGGATCATGACCTGAGCCGACGGCAGATGCTTAACGACTGAGCCACCCAGGCGCCCCTAACACATTGTGTTTTATGCCATGGTTATAGTGAGCACAGGCTGTTGGGAATGAATGAGGTCATTTTTCTCTAATGACTTAAAATTCATGCTGATTTTTCAGCTCCATTAGGGAGATTAAACTCTACTTGTTTATAAGCAGGATGCAAAAAAAAAAATCATTATTTAGAAGATGGCAGCTACTGTATATATAGTGCATAATTTGGGTCTGGAGATGTGCTATTTTCTGATCACAATAGAAATAACTTCAGGTAACGTAATTAACCAGTAACCGATGATTTCACATTGATGTATTGCCAACTTGGTAATTTACCCTTTTGTTTCTCTGGTAGTAGTAAAATATCAGGAGTGAAATAAGTTAAATGAGACAATGTGGTTTAGTAGATTAAGAAATTAACTTTACTTCAGGAGACTTAAGTACCAATTCCAGCTTTACCACTAATTTGCCAACGATCCTTGGGTTGTCCAATCTTCATTTGATTAATGAAAGGGCTGGACAAAATAATCTCCAAGTGAGCTCAGAGCCCATGTACTGTTCTAAAATATGACATTCAAAGTAAAATGAGTATAAATAACTTAAAAGGACCTTCACTGGTTTCACTTCAACGAAAAGCATAAATTTCAACTGCAATCTGTTTCAAACTCTAGTCAGTGCTGTCTAAAAGAACTTTCTGTGATGATGGAAATGTTCTTTATGTGCACTGTTCAATGTAACCACTAGCCACATTTGGCTATTGAGAACTTGAAATGAGGCTAGAGCAACAGAGGAACCAATTTCTAAATAGTATTAATTTTAATTAATTTAAATGTAAATAGTCATGTGAGGCTAGTGACTAGCTTGTTAGGCAGCCCATCTAAAGCTACTATGCACTGTTAGTACAAAAAGATCTTAGAATATTGTAAATTTAAAGGAAAAAATTGCTCATTGGATCTGCTCTTAGATGTTCTGTTCTGCATTTCCACTTTAATGAAACACAATCATTTGTAGAGATGGACTACTAATGAAAACCAGAGTGCTAGTAAAAGAAAAGCATTGAGAGCACATTGTATGTAATGGAAATTATCATCCACCAATGCTATGCTTTTGTCCTATGCTTTCAATGACATTTATATAAACTGGAAAGGATCATTTCTTTCATTAACCTTTTAAGTCAGTAGAGTAATACTTTTAAAGGTGTTCCACTCATTTTTTCTTGAACATGCAGAAATGTCATTATAGCTTAAATTTAGGAAGGTATTTTAAAGGGCATGAAATTAGTGTATCTTTCATTTCTGTTTGGGTAATCATGTATTCTATATTTCAGAATTTTAATTTATATTTATTAATTTTTAATAAATTTATTATAATATAAATTATAAATTAATTTTAATTTAATAAATACACATAAAATAAAATCAACTTTGAATAAATAAGTTAAAAATGATTCCATATTTCAAAAATATGACAATATCATGGAGATTTATCAGTAGCTTTGAAAGAAATAAAAATTAATTTTTCCTAAGAGACAATTATACACTTAATAAATGAGTAATAAATTATGAATACAAATACCTAATATTATTGAATCTGTAACAAAACTTCTATTTTCTTTTTTTTTTTTTTTGCAAGAGTATTGTTTATGCTTTAATTCTGAGATATATGGCTGGGCTTTAATTCAATAGAGGAGAATAATAAACATGAACATTAAATGTACAGAGTTGCCTATAATGAGAAAAATTAGAATAATTAATAAATGTTATTACAATAAGTATAAATAAATATAAATAACTAATAAAGATAAATAATAAATAAAATTGATCAGCTACACTTATATGACCAATACAATGGTTAGGATTCAAAATATATAAAAATGAAATTCTTATAAAGATCACGTATTTTTTTTCATCCATCAACAAATATTTACTGAATGCCTAACTTGTGCCTGGTATTCTAAAAGTATGGAGAAAAACATCATAGTTCCTTCCTTCAAGAAGTTCACAAGTTAATGAAGAGACGAAAAGGAATTTTTCAATAACATGCCATTGAGATATTTCCTGTGCTCTAGGTTATATAAAGAGGTTCATGAATAGCTGCTGTGACAATCAGGAAACTTGAGGGGATTCAAACATAAAACTAGTTTCCCTCTTTGGATATTTGCTGAATCCTGGTGTTACTACAGTGTTAAGGAACTAGGCCAATTGTTTCTAAAAGGCAGAGTGAGGGGCTTCTGGGTGGCTCAGTCCATTGAGCTGCCACTTTTGATTTTGGCTCAAGTCATGCCCTGAGGAGGATTCTGTGCTCAGCAGGGAGTCTGCTGGAGATATTTTTTCTCTCTACCTCTGCCCCTTCCCCCACTTGTGCTCTCTCTAAATACATACATACATACACAAAACCTTTAAAAGTCACAGTGAGAATTTCTGCAAGGACTTGAAATGATTAGGAAAAAGAATGGTTGGCAATCAGGGCATTTACCAGATTTTGAGGATAGGAATGCCAGAGAGCTAGATCTTGCACATTCTACCAGGAAGTTAGCTAGAGAGGGTCTGGACTCCCCTCAAATGCGCTTAATCCCTGAAGGTCAGGGATTAAGCATGGTAGAGCGAGTGTTACTGACATTACAATTTAGCTCTGACCCATGTCAATTTCCTATTAGACCGAGAGGTTGATTGAGGCGGTCAACCTGTCACCCTATCTGTATAACATAAAAAAAAGGAAACCCTGTCTGATAGAAGATATTACTTACCGCCTCTACTTCATTTATACATAATGTTTAGTATTCAGTAGAACTTTACCAGATATGTGAAGATGAAAGTAAATAAGACCAATAATCAAGAGGAAAGGCACATAATGGATGTAGACTCACAACTGATGCAGATAGTGACATTAGCAGACAGGGGCTTTTAAATGACTATGATTAATTATGTTAAAGAAAATTGAGGGAAAGAGGGACAAAACAGAAGAAAGGATGAAGGATTTTAATAGAAATCTGGAATTTATAAAAAAGAATTTTATGACCATTCTAAAACTAAAACATTATTTAATACTGAGAATTCAGTATATGTATTTAAATGCAGACTGGACAAAAGAAAAGACAGGACTAGTGAATTCGAAGACAGGTCAATAGAAAATAACCTAAACTGGGAAAACTTATATTTTTATTTGTCTTATTCTGGAATAATAGAAAAGGAAAATGGGGGAAAAGGAGAAGGAAAGAAATATAGCAGATTCCAGCAAGTTAAAGTGAATTCACTAAGACTACAAGGATCCTCTATATGAAAAGGAATGAATCTTAGACCCTGTCCCCAGAGAGACAGAATAAACCGCAGTATGGACTAGCCAACTAAATCATAGAAAAGATAGCACAGACTAGGTATTTTATTCAGTGAAGACAGGGCTTTGTAGCAGCTGATAGGGGCTTTTCCATATGCATTGTACTCAGAAGGCAGACATGCATGTAGGAATATGTAGCCTTCAGACTGGAGCTCAGAAGAGAAAACAGTCTTAGAAGCAATGGGAAAGCACATAAGAAGTCAGCAGCAATAATGGATCATGTAAAAGGCCTGGGCAGAGCTATCCATATTCAGTATAAGATTTAAAAATGACCACGGGAAATAGATAAATATACTAAATATAGTAACACTTTTTTACAAAGGAAGAAAAGAAAGACAAAAGCAAAAAGTTTAAAAGGAGAAAAGGAAAGGCAAGGCAAGGCAAGGCAGAGAGAAGAAAGAAAAGAAGAAAGCCAGTATGGTAAAGGTTGGTATAGCAATAAAAGAACTAAGATTAAGAACAGAAAAAAATACTCCATCCTCCTATCAGAAGGCTATTTAATAACAAAATGAATTGCCCTTCAAAAACAGAATAGGAGCTCAAAAATGAAGTGAAAGAATAAGAGAATGACATGAGAACAGAGAAAATACATGGATTCATCATCATTTGAAAAGGAAAAATTATTTCTAAGCAAGTAATAGAATGAACACAGCTGAAAATCAAATAAATGATATAGAGGAAAAATTTATAAAAATTAAAGTGAATGCAGAAAAAATAAAATGAAACTAGGAATAGAAAGACAACAAATACGGAATCCATAAACGGATGATTCAGTAAAATGTCAATTGGTGAACTGAGAGAAACATAGCACATAGAAAGAAAAAAAAATATTCAAAGATATCAAACATAGAATGGCAAAAGGCTAAGGAAATCCGAGACAATCCTAAAGAAGACCAACATAGACGTGCTTGCTATACTAGGTACTAAGAATTATTATAAATATACCATACCATAATTAAGCTGTGGAGAGAGAAAAAGAGAAAGTCCATGTTGTCATGAAGATTAAAAACAGACAACGGAACAGAAGGAAAAGTTAAGAATATATATAATGGTTTTTTCCATAAATTGTGAAATGGCATTCAGAGAACTGGTAAACCAGTCAGGTAAATGATCAGTTCAGGGGAATTATATATGTGAAAGATGAGGCTAAAAAAATAAAGCTTTTTCGAAAATAACTGCGTGAACTTTACATACACTTCTTTCCTGAAGACATCAAAAGCATTAGTTAAAAAATGATTTCTAAATTAACAACATTAATAAAAGAATCCCTCCTCATTATAAGAGATTATAAAGTAAGAAGCAAGGCAGGCCACAATAAGGAAATGTTGGTGCAGGAAGTTTTACCAGCAATGGTGAGAGATACAATGCGTGCTACACACACAACAGAGAAAGAGACAGGCTACCCAGTGGGAAAATGGAGGAGACTTGATTAGGAACTTTGTTCAAAAGGAAGAAAACAAGATGGCTAAAAAGAAAAAAGATGACAGATTCTCAATCTAACTAATAACCAGGGAAATGCATTTAAAATCACAATGGGATACCACTACACATCTGCCAGAATGGATAAAATTAAGTCTAACAGTATCAAATATTTGGGAGGATGTGGAGCAGGGAGAACGTGCATATACTACCGGGAATATAAATTGATACAGCTGCTTTGGAAAACTGTCATTGTCTAGTAAAGTTAAAAAACATATTACTCATGACTCAGATAACCACTCTGAAATATATACCCTGCAGATAGGCATGTACATTTACACTAGAAGACATGAACAGGAATGTTTAGAGGCGGCTTTGTCATAATATGCTCAAATTGGATACAACTCATATCCTTTAAGAGTAGAATAGTTAAGCTGGAATATCATAAAATGACATATTTAATACAGCTGTGAAAAATGAGTGAATATTAATATAACACTAAGTCAAGAAGCACAAAGGTCAAAAGGAGGTAAAACTAAACAATAATGTTTAGGGATTAATGTGATGATGATAAAATTATAAAGAAATCAAAGACAGAATTATCACTGAAATCATAATTGTGTTTTACTTTAGCAGAAGGGAAGGATTTTTGATTGAAAAGGACATACTTGTTTGTTCTAGGATGTTGTCATTTACTCTTTCTTAGCTTAGATAATTGAAGGGACTCAGAGGACTCCAGGGTGTGCACACAAATCAGCCTTTAATGAAGGTAAGCATATAGTGCAGTATGACAGGAAAGCATGTGTAATCATCAAGGTACTAGACTTCCAAGCATAGCTCGTAGAATCCCTTCTTAGCACAGGATTCACTTTGTTTTTGAAGTATGAAGTACCAAATTAGGTGCAAGAAATAAGAGTTTCATGAGAAACCATGTAAAACCAAAATTTTGTAATTGGGTCTTTAAAAAAATTTTTTTTTCTATTATTTTTATTTTTTAAATTTAAATTTAAATTCTTATTTACTTTTATATTAGTTTCAGATATACAACATAATGGTTTGATATTTGTATATGTTACAAAATGATCACCACAGTGTTCTTTTTTAACATCTATCACCATACATAGGTACAAATTTTTTTCTTGTGATGAGAACTTTTAAGATTTACTCTATTACCAATTTTATTATTATTATTTTTAAATTTGAGTATAGTTGGGAACACAATGTTACATTAGTCTCAAGTGTACAACATAATGATTCCATTAGTTTATACATTATGTTCTGTTAACCCCAAGTGTGGCTACTATCTATCCTGATACCTCACTATTACAGCATCATTGACTATGATCCCTATGCTGTGCCTTTTATTTCCATGATTTATTCATTTCATAACCAAAGCCTGTACCTCCCACTCTTCTTCACCCATTGTGCCCATCTCCTTACCCTCTCCCTCTCTGGCAGCCATCAATTTGTTGTCTGTATTTATAGGTCTGATTCTGCTTTTTGTTTGCTTATTCATTTGTTTTTTACTATTGTTGTCTGGTTTGGGTTTTTTTGTTTGTTTGTTTTTTAGATCCCACTTACTATTGAAATCATGTAGTATTTGTCTTTCTCAGTCTGACTTAATTCACTCAGCCTAATACTCTCTAGGTCCACCCATGTTGTCTCAAATGGCACTATCTCCTATCTCATACTTTTTATGGCTGTGTAGTATTTCTGTGTGTGTGTGTTTGTGTGTGTGTGTTTGTGTGTATACAGAGTTGGGTCTTTTATACTCTGCTGATTATGTGACAAATCTAGGCCATGCAACTGGTTAAACCAGGTGAAACTATGGATCCACAGAGCCCTAAACAATATGAACAAGCCATCTCAGGTTCCAGGGAGTTTCTGATTTCAAATGACACATATATACCTCTAGCTATCCCATTTCATTCTTATTGTAGCCACATGTCAGTACTAAACTTCTAGATGTCTTCAAAGAATATAGCTGTTTCACTTAGCTGTAACTCTGTCTTGCACAGGTTGTGGTTATAGGAGTATGTACTTAGACTCCACATATATATTATATATACTTTTTATAATTAATAGATTATTTTTAGAATAGTTTTAGGTTTATAAGAAATTGAACAAAAAGTACAGTAAGTTCCCATATATCCCCACTCCCCTGATCCCAACTTCCTCTACTATGAACATCTCGCATTAGAATTGTACATTTGTTACAATTAGCTATCCAGTAGTGGTACATTATTATTAACTAAAATCCATAGTTTACTTTAGGGTTCAGTCTATGTGTTGTACATTCAATGGATTTGACAAATACATAATGTCATGTATCTGTCATTGTAGTATCATACAGAATAGGGTAACTTCCATAAAAATCCTGTATGGTCTACCTGTTCATTCCTCGCCCCATCTCCCCCAACTTCTGTCAACCACTTATCTGCTTACTGTCTCTAGTTTTGCCTTTTCCAGAATGTCATATAGTTGGAATCAAACAATATGTAGCCTTTTAAGACTGGCTTCTTTACTGAGCAATATGCTTTAGTTGCCTCCATATCTTTTTATGTTTTTTTTTTTTTTAATTAACTTATGTTTTTTAAGGGCATTTTAAATTGCTTCCAGTTTTTGTCAATTATGGATTAAGCTGCTATAGACATTCATGTGCAAATTTTTATGTGAACATAACTTTTTAACTTATTTGGGGAAATATCTATTAGCATATTTGCTGGATTATATGTATAGTTTTATAAGAAACTGCCAAACTGTCTTTCAAAGTTGCTGTACCATTTTGGATCCCCACCATCCATACATGAAAGTTCCTGTGGCTCCATGTCCTTGCCAGCACTTGATAACGTCAGCTTTTAAAAATTTTTTACCCATTCTAATTGGTATATAGTAGTATCTCACTGTTTTGTTTTGTTTTAATTTGAGTATAGTTGGCATACAATGTTGCATTACTTTCAGGTGTACAACATAATGATTCAACAAATTTATATATTATGCTATGTTCACTACTAGTGTAGCTAACATCTGTCCTGCTACATCACTATTATAATATTTTTGACTATTTCTTTATGCTGTGTCTTTTATTCCCTTGACTTATTTATTCCAATACTGGAAGCTTTTTTCTCATTGCTATTTTAAATTATAATTTTCTAGTAACTTGAGAGGATAAGCACCTTTTCATAAGATTAGCAACCACCTGGATGGATGGATAGATAGAAGGATAGATAGGTAGATAGATAGGTAGACAGTAGGTAGATAGATAGGTAGATAGATTTTTTTGGTGAGATATCTGTTCAGATAATTTGTTTACTTTTTGATTGGGTTTTCTGTTTTCTTATTATTGAATTTTAATAGTTCTTTGTGCATTTTGGATACAAGTCCTTTATCAGATATATGTTTTACAAATATTTTCTCCCAGCATGTGGCTGGTCTGTTCATTTTCTTAACAGTGTATTTCACAGAGCAGAAGTTTTTTGTTTTCTTTTTGTTTCTCTTTTGTTTTACCAGAGAACAGCATGTTTTATTCATTTTTGGAAACACCTGCTTTTGATTTTATTTTATATTCTATTTTTTAAATTTAATTTTATTATGTTATGTTAGTCACCATACAGTACATCATTAGTTTTTGATGCAGTGATCCATGATTCATTGTTCACATATAACACCCAGTGCTCCATGCAGTACATGCCCTCCTTAATACCCATTACAGGGCTAACCCATCCCCCCACTCCCTTCCCCTCTAAAACCCTCAGTTTGTTTCTCTGAGTCCATAGTCTCTCATGGTTCGTCTCCCCCTCTGATTTCCCCTCCTTCATTTTTCCCTTCCTTTGCCTAATGTTCCACGAAAAAGTGAAACCATATGATAATTAACTTTCTCTGCTTGACTTATTTCACTTAGCATAATCTCCTCCAGTCCCATCCATGTTGATGTAAAAGTTGGGTATTCATCCTTTCTGATGGCTGAGTGATATTCCATTGTATATATGAACCACATCTTCTTTATCCATTCATCTGTTGAAGGGCATCTTGGCTCTTTCCACAGTTTGGCTATTGTGGACATTGCTGCTATGAACATTGGGGTGCATATGGCCCTTCTTTTCACTACATCTGTGTCTTTGGGGTAAATACCCAGGAGTGCAATTGCTGGGTCATAGGGTACCTCTATTTTTAATTTTTTGAGGCCCCTCCACACTGTTTTCCAAAGTGGCTGTACCAACTTGCATTCCCACCAACAGTGTAAGAGGTTCTCCTTTCTCCACAACCTCTCCAACATTTGTTGTTTCTTGCCCTGTCCATTTTTGCCATTCTAACTGGTGTAAGGTGGTATCTCAATGTGGTTTTGATTTGGATTTCCCTGATGGCTAATGATGATGAACATTTTTTCAAGTGTCTGTTAGCCATTTGTATGTATTTTTCCTGTTTTATAGTTAATTACTTCAAAGGTATTTCCACATATTTTATTTTGCTATTTTATTATTCTTTTTCTGCTTACTTAAATTTGTTTTTTTTAAGTTTTTATTTAAGTTTCAGTTAGTGAACATACAGTGTAATATTAGTTGTAGGTGTACAATTAGTGATTCAACACTTCCATAACACCTGGTGCTCATCACAAGTGCCCTCCTTAATCCCCATTAACTATTTAACCCATCCCCCCACCCACCTCCCCTCTGGTAACCATCAGTTTGTTCTCTGTGGTTAACAGTCTCTTGTTTTGCCTCCCTCTCTCTCTTTTTTTCACTTTGCTTGTTTGTTTTGTTTCTTTGTTTCTTAAATTCCATGTATGAGTGAAATCATATGGTATTTGTCTTTTTCTGACTTATTTCACTTAGCATAATACTCTCTAGCTCCATCCATGTCATTGCAAATGGCAAGATTTCATTCTTTTTATGGCTGAGTAATATTCCATTATATATATACACACACACACATATATATCTCACCTCATCTTTATCCATTTGTCAGTTGATGGACACTTAGGCTGTTTCCATAATTTGGCTGTTGTAGATAATGCTGCTATAAATATTGGGGTACATGTATCCCTTTGAATTAGTATTTTTGTATTGTTTGGGTAAATACCTAGTAGTACAATTGCTGGATTGTAGGGTAGTTTTATTTTTAACTTGTTGAGGAACCTCCACACTGTTTCCCAGAGTGGATGCACCAGTTTGCATTCCCACCAACACTGCAAGAGGGCTCCTCTTTTCTCCACATCACCCCCAGCACCTGTTGTTTCTTATGTTGTTGATTTTAGCCATTCTGACAAGTGTGAGGCAATATCTCACTGTAGTTTTGATTTGTATTTCCCTGATGAGTGACATTGAGCATCTTTTCATGTGTCTGTTGGCCACCTGGATGTCTTCTTTGGAAAAATGTCTATTCATGTCTTCTGCTCATTTTTTAAATGGATTATTCATTTTTGGATGTTGAGTTTTATAAGTTCTTTATATATTTTGGATATTAACCCTTTATCAGATATGTCATTTGCAAATAGCTTCTCCCATTCCATAGGTTTTTTAGTTTTGTTGATTGTTTCTTTCACTATGCAGAAGTTTTTTATTTTGATGAAGTCCCAATAGTTTATTTTTGCTTTTGTATCCCTTGCCCAGGAGACATATCTAGAAAGAAGTTGCTACAGTGGATATCAAAGAAGTTACTTCCTGTGGTCTTCCTCTAGGATTTTTATGGGTTCAAGACTCACATTAATTTTGTTCTGGAAAGTAATTTTGCCTAAGGATGGGCATTTATGGAGAATATAACAAAACTGGGGGCATATTGCAAAATGGTTACTCTCTCCCACCTCAAAATGGTTACTTTTCCCTTTCCATCTGATGGAAACATGAGGGATTTTCCTCTAATCTTCACTGTGAGAACCAGCTGGGGCTCCTGGAGATAAAACTTACAAAAGTGTGGAGTCCATCTAATAATAAGGGGCGTTCTATAAAAGGAAAAAGATCCCAAGAGTAATATACAACAGAAATTTACAGGGACAATCTATAAAAACAATGTCTTCACAGGCAACATGATGACAATTAATTCATATCTTTCAATAAACACTCTCAACGTGAATGGCCTAAACGCTCCCATAAAACAGCACAGGGTTGCAGATTGGATAAAAAGACAGGACCCATCCATATGCTGCCTACAAGAGATTCATTTTGAACCTAAAGATACATCCAGACTGAAAGTGAAGGGATGGAGATCCATCTTCCATGCCAGCGGACCTCAAAAGAAAGCTGGGGTACCAACTCTTATATCAGACAAATTAGATTTTAAACTAAAGTCTGTAATTAGAGACACAGAAGGACACTATATCATTCTTAAAGGGTCTATCCAACAAGAAGATCTAACAATTGTAAATATCTATGCCCCCAACATGGGAGCAGCCATCTACATAAGCCAACTGTTAACCAAAATAAAGAGTCATATTGGTAACAATATATTAATTGTGGGAGACCTCAATACTCCACTCTCAGCAATAGACAGATCATCTAAGCAAAAAGTCAACAAGGAAACAAGAGCTTTGAATGATACATTGGACCAGATGGACCTCATAGATATTTACAGAACATTCCACCCTAAAACAGAATACTCATTCTTCTCAAGCACACATGGAACTTTCTCCAGAATAGACCATATACTGGGTCACAAATCGGGTCTCAACCGATACCAAAAGATTGAGATTATTCCCTGCATATTCTCAGACCACAATGCTCTAAAACTGGAACTCAATCACAAGAAAAAATTTGGCAGAAATTCAAACACTTGGAAGCTAAAGACCACTCTGCTCAAGAATGCTTGGGTCAACCAGGAAATCAAAGAAGAACTTAAACAATTCATGGAAATCAATGAGAACGAAAACACATTGGTCCAAAACCTATGGGATACTGCAAAGGTGGTCCTAAGGGGGAGATACATAGCCATCCAAACCTCACTCAAAAAAATAGAAAAATCCCGAATTCACCAACTAACTCTACACCTTAAAAAACTAGAGAAAAAGCAACAAACGATGCCTAAGCCACACATTAGAAGAGAAATAATTAAAATTAGAGCAGAAATCAATGAATTAGAAACCAGAAACACAGTAGATCAGATCAACAAAACTAGAAGTTGGTTCTTTGAAAGAATTAATAAGATCGATAAACCACTGGCCAGACTTATCCAAAAGAAAAGAGAAAGGACCCAAATTAATAAAATTATGAATGAAAGGGGAGAGATCACGACTAACACCAAGGAAATAGAAACAATTATTAGAAATTATTATCAACAACTATATGCCAATAAACTGAGCGATCTGGATGAAATGGAGGCCTTCCTGGAAACCTATAAGCTGCCAAGACTGAAACAGGAAGAAACTGACAACCTGAATAGGCCAATAACCAGTAATGAGATTGAAGCAGTGATCAAAAACCTCCCCCCCACAAAAAAAAAGAATAAAAAATTAAAAAAAAAAACCAAAAACTCCCAAAAAAACAAGAGTCCAGGGCCTGATGGATTCCCTGGGGAATTCTACCAAACATTCAAAGAAGAAATAATACCTATTCTCCTGAAGCTGTTTCAAAAAATAGAAACAGAAGGAAAACTTCCAAACTCATTCTATGAGGCCAGCATTACCTTAATCCCCAAACCAGGCAAAGACCCCATCAAAAAGGAGAATTTCAGACCAATATCCCCGATGAATATGGATTCCAAAATCCTCAACAAAATCCTAGCAAATACATTAAAGGATCATCCACCACAACCAGGTGGGATTTATCCCCGGGATGCAAGGGTGGTTCAACATTCACAAATCAATCAATGTGATAGAACACATTAATAAGAGGAGGGAGAAGAACCATATAGTCCTCTCAATTGATGCAGAAAAAGCATTTGACAAAATACAACATCCTTTCCTGATTAAAACTCTTCAGAGTATAGGAATAGAGGGAACATTTCTCAAGTTCATAAAATCCATCTATGAAAAACCCACAGCGAATATCATCTTCAATGGGGAAAAGCTGAGAGCCTTTCCCTTAAGATCAGGAACACGTCAAGGATGCCCACTCTCACCACTATTGTTCAACATAGTACTAGAAGTCCTAGCAACAGCAATCAGACAACAAAAAGAAATAGAAGGTATTCAAATTGGCAAAGAAGAAGTCAAACTCTCTCTTTTCGCAGATGACATGATATTTTATGTGGAAAACCCAAAAAACTCCATCCCCAAATTACTAGAACTCATCCAGCAATTCAGTAATGTGGCAGGATACAAAATCAATGCGCAGAAATCAGTTGCTTTCTTATACACTAACAATGCGACTGCAGAAAGAGAAATTAGAGAAACGATTCCATTTACAATAGCATCAAAAACCATAAGACACCTTGGAATAAACCTAACCAAAGAGGTAAAGGATCTATACTCTAGGACTGACAAAATACTCATGAAAGAAATTGAAGAAGACACAAAAAGATGGAAAAATATTCCATGCTCATGGATCGGAAGAATAAACATTGTTAAAATGTCTATGCTACCTAAAGCAATCTATACCTTCAATGCCATCCCAGTCAAAATTCCAATGACATTTTTCAAAGTGCTGGAACAAACAATCCTAAAATTTGTATGGAATCAGAAAAGACCCCGAATCGCCAAGGAAATGTTGAAAAAGGAAAACAAAGCTGGGAGCATCACGTTGCCCAATTTCAAGCTATATCACAAGGCTGTGATCACCAAGACAGCATGGTACTGGCACAAAAACAGACATATAGACCAATGGAACAGAATAGAGAACCCAGATATGGACCCTCAACTGTATGGTCAACTAATCTTTGACAAAGCGGGAAAAAACATGCAATGGAAAAAAGACAGTCTCTTCAATAAGTGGTGCTGGGAAAATTGGACAGCCACATGCAGAAGAATGAAACTCGACCATTCTCTACCACCACTCACAAAGATAAACTCAAAGTGGATGAAAGACCTCAGTATGAGACAGGAATCCATCAAAATCCTAGAGGGGAACATAAGCAGTAACCTCTTTGACATCGCCCACAGCAACTTCTTTCAAGATACATCTCCAAAAGCTAGTGAAACAAAAGCAAAAGTGAACTTTTGGGACTTCATCAAGATAAAAAGCTTCTGCACAACAAAGGAAACAGTCAACAAAACAAAGAGGCAACCCACGGAATGAGAGAAGATATTTGCAAATGACACTACAGATAAAGGGCTGGTATCCAAAATCTATAAGGAACTTCTCAAACTCAACACCCAAAAAACAAATAATCAAGTCAAAAAGTGGGCAGAAGATATGAAAAGACACTTCGCTGAAGAAGACATACAAATGGCTAACAGACACATGAAAAACTATTCATCATCATTAGCCATCAGGGAAATCCAAATCAAAACCACATTGAGATACCACCTTACACCAGTTAGAATGGCAAAAATGGACAGGGCAAGAAACAACAAATGTTGGAGAGGTTGTGGAGAAAGGAGAACCCTCTTATACTGTTGGTGGGAATGCAAGTTGGTACAGCCACTTTGGAAAACAGTGTGGAGGGGCCTCAAAAAATTAAAAATAGAGCTACCCTATGACCCAGCAATTGCACTACTGGGTATTTATCCCAAAGACACAGATGTAGTGAAAAGAAGGGCCATATGCACCCCAATGTTCATAGCAGCAATGTCCACAATAGCCAAACTGTGGAAAGAGCCAAGATGCCCTTCAACAGATGAATGGATAAAGAAGATGTGGTTCATATATACAATGGAATATCACTCAGCCATCAGAAAGGATGAATACCCAACTTTTACATCAACATGGATAGGACCGGAGGAGATTATGCTAAGTGAAATAAGTCAAGCAGAGAAAGTTAATTATCATATGGTTTCACTTATTTGTTGAACATAAGGAATAGCATGGAGGACATTAGGAGAAGGAAGAGAAAAATGAAGGAGGGGGAATCGGAGGGAAAGTTGAACCATGAGAGACTGTGGACTCTGAGAAACAAACAGGGTTTTAGAGGGGAGGGTGGAGGGGGGATTGGTTAGCCCTGTGATGTGTATTAAGGAGGGCACGTACTGCATGGAGCACTGGGTGTTACATGAAAACAATGGGATCGTGGATCACCGCATCAAAAACCAATGATGTACTGTATGGTGACTAACATAACATAATTAAAAAAAAAGAGAAAGAATGAGAATGAGGACTCCTGAGCACTTTTTGTGTTAGAATAGATTATCCCTGTTGAAGATATGGAA
The DNA here is from genome assembly GCF_011800145.1 of Mirounga leonina. Lineage (NCBI taxonomy): Eukaryota > Metazoa > Chordata > Mammalia > Carnivora > Phocidae > Mirounga > Mirounga leonina. Next base: position 50,709,241 of record NW_023270854.1, on the reverse strand, counting down.
AATGAGAAATGCTGGGGTGAAGTTAATCTATACTTTTTTATATGCATTATATTTCATGATTTTTTAAAGTTTGACAAAAGTTGCTGATGCTTTAAAGACCATGCTATGTTCTCAGAAAAATCATTATAGGACAATATATTCTGAGTCACATCTTGGTTAAATTATTGAACTTGAAGGAGAAAGAAATTATTCTTTATACCTTCATGCAGTAAGCAATTATATGACCAAAGGGGAAGAAATGTAAGCAGGCCTCAGGATTTTTCCACAACCATATTCAAAGATATACCACAATGGAATGATGTCTACACATTTGTGAGACAAAATGTAATCCAAGACTATTATACTTAGTCAAGGTGTCATTCAAATTCAGACATTCTTAGGCATGGGAAAATTTAGAGCCTAAAATGTTCATGTGCATGTCCTATTAAGAAATATATTTTGGGGTACCTGGGTGGCTCATTCAGTTGAGCATCCGACTCTTGGTTTCAGCTCAGGTCATGATCTCAGGGTGGTGAGATTGAGCTCTGAATGGGGCTCTGCACTCAGGGGAGAGTCTGCTTGAGAGTCTCTCTTTTTCTCCCTCTGCCCCTCCTCTCTGCTCTCTCTCTCTCTCTCAAATGAATAAATCAATCTTAAAAAAAGAAATATATTTGATGATGATCTCTATCTAGTAAAAAAATGAATCAAGATAGTCAATGAATATAAGAGCCATGATGAATTGCTTTGATGTTGAGCAAAGGAATCATTCAAATATCAAATTAAGATAAGCACAATGGGTATTATGGCTACAAAAGAGAATGTAACTGTCATAAACACTGATAATATTAAATAATAATAAAACTGACAATAAGAAAAAGAGCAAGGGAGAAATATGACCATAATAATATCCTCAGGATTTCATATCACTGATTCAGTCAATGGTGCCCCAAGCATTTTCTTACCCTGCAATTGGAGAAGTGGCAGAAAATGATTTCTTTTTGAATATCTAGAAATAAATATTTTTCATGGGGTTGGGAAAATTGAAATATAAGTTAGAACAGTATAACAGTTTTTTAGCAAGTGTCCAGGCCAAGAAACCATTTCCATTGGTCATTTTAGAAGAATAAAATAATAATATCTGAGGCTAATAGATTCATTAAAGAGAATGTAACTAATGGCAATGAAATTTATATGTGAACTCTTTGCAGAAGGAGAACATTTGGGAAATCAAATTATTAGGGAAATAACTCACTACATTTAAAGTGAGGTGATCAATATGCATAGGTATGAATTTTTTAATTCATTAATCTGATTTATTGAGACTTTCATGTGCCAAATTATTGTGGAACCAAGACACAGAAATGAGCAAGGGAGGTACCACTTCAAGTTTTAAAGAACTAGGGGTCTAGTAGAAGAGATAATGTAGAAAGATTGTAGAATTAATACATTAGTTAAGAGAAATAAGTTAATTACACACACACACACACACACACACAGTACAGAGTCTTATGGAAAGAGCAGGGAATACTTCCCTGATGTAGTGTCACTTCAGCTGAAATCAAATTGATGAGCCCAAACTGGCCATATTAGCCAGATTATCACTATCCAGGTGAAATTGTTCTCTAGTTAAAGAGAAAGGCATAGATAAAATGTGTGAGGCAGAAAGGAAGTTGATGTCCTAAAGGAACTGATAGAATCAGATTACCCTAAGATCAAGGCCCAAGGACCTGAAGATGTCCATCACATAAAGGTATGAAAGAGGCTGGGAGCTGGAAAAAGGAATTTGGGGGGAAAAAAAGCCAGAAAAGGAGTATTAAAAAAAATACTGTCAGAAAAGCCACAGAAGGAAATACTTTAACACAGAAGGGTGATCAATTTGGTTAACTCTGTTGAATACATTTGAGATGTAAGCGAGAAAAATAAAAGGCTCTTTGGATTTTCTTACATACAGGCCATTGTTGACTTAGGAAGAGAAGATTAGTCTATCAGTGGGAACAGACATTGTTTGGAGAAGGGAGTAAGAAAGAAGAGACAGAGAGAGCATTTGGGCAGTAGCAATTCAGAATGTGCTATTGAATATCCTCAATATAAAGGGCAGGCATCCTCTGGCTAGCTCTTAATTCCAGCTACTCTTGTGACCACCAGCTCTACAGAGGAGCATCTCACCTCACTGGTGCTGCATGACTTGCCTTCTGGCCTGCACTCCTGGGAGTGTAACGGGGTTTACACCCTACAAAGCAACCTTTGATCAGTGTAGGGAAAGAACTAGGGATCAGTTTGTCTCCTTCTATCCTTCAGGCAGATAATTCCAATAATTAATAATTTCAACAGCCTCTCAGAAAGTTCCTCAATTACTGGGTAATTAAGCTTCCCTTACCCATGGCAATGACCAGCTTTATAATGTACACGTGACACTTCTTATTCTGCTTCACTTTTACTATTTACACCATCTCCTGTTCCTTAGGATCACTTCCCTAAATTCCCTGCCAGCATGGAAGCCTTTGTCTCAGGTTTTTGTGAGAATATCAGTTTCTAACTCACTTGGCTATAAATACGTAGGTTTTGGATTGCTGGGCTATATAGTAAATGTACATTTAACTTTATAAATATATGCCTGCCAAACTAACTGTCTTTCAGAATGGCTGTACTATTTTGCATCCTCACCGGTAATGAATGAAAAAACAAAAGTATATGAACAGATAATAGAGATTGCCAAGTGTTGCTGATGAAGGAAGTGGTTGATGAAAAAGGGGCCGCACTATGAAACTTTTAAAGTGATAAAACCGTTCTGTATGACATTGATAGCCAATACATGACACTATGCATTTGTCAAAATCCATAATGTACATCAAAATTGTGAACTTTACTGCATGCAGATTAAAATCAGTCAGGCTGTTGGGGATTCAATGGATAGAATAAAGACAATGACAATGAATCTGACTATATGACAAATGGATAGCATAACCTTATTGAAGAAGGTGTGGAAAATAGGCACTATGTTTTGATGGGATATTGCAATGCTAAACACAAAAAGAACTCTACATAAATACTATACTCTAGTTGTTAAACCTGTTTCACATAGGGCTGTTGGTTAGTAATTCTGAAACTACATTACATATATACTAGAGCTGAATGAAAAAAGTGACTGATAGTGGGAACCAGGTTCTCAGTATTATAGAAAAAAGTTGCAACTAAGTATGGGGGGAAGACTAGAATGAACCCTGTGGTGCTGAATTATGACAACATCACAATGAGCCACAATCATGCCAAGGTGTATGTAGACAGATATATACAGATATATACAGAAATAATTGTAGATATGTATGTATATGTGGATGAGTATACATGTATACATTTGCTAGCTGAGAGGGTCTAGAAGCAGGCTACCTCATACTGAGTGCCCAGATCTTGGCTTCTTAATACTCTTCTTCAATAAATGGCACCAGGGATCCTTAAAGAGATGGCTGATTCTCAGAACACAAAATGAGCCTAGAATATAGTGTAGTGGCAAAAAGTCAGGAAGTGCTAAAAGAAATGATAGGTGCTTATCAAAAAAACATAGGATATAACATGAAGGAGGCTCCCAATAGTCAGAGCTGAGACAATTTGGGCAATAAAATAAATCAATGTTAGCTCCCTAACAAAGGTAGATAAACATATTACAAGAAAACTATAGATCAATACTCCTCATGAACAGACACAAAAATACTTAAAAAGTTCTTCAAAATAAGTCCTGAAACATATAAAAAGGATTCTACATCATGATTAAGTAGTTATTATCATAGGAATACATAGTTGGTTTAAAATTGGAAAATTAATTAATATAGTGTACCATATCAATAAAATAAAGGACAAAGCAATATAATCATCTTAGTAGATTCAACAAAGCATATGACAAAATCCAACACTATGCTAAATCGTAATATCTTTATTGCTTTAATTATAATGACATTATTTCATCATTAAACATTTTACTGGTACTTTGAGATATGTAACATATAACTAGATGGATAACATATGGATTGATAATATGAGGATAAAATAGATAACACAGTATTTATAGATAGATGATAGATAGAAAGGTAGATAACCTAAAGTATGCACTATATAAAATATGAAATAAGAAATAATCTTCCTGGGGGCACCTGGGTGGCTCAGTTCGGTGAAGTGTCTGTTCGGCTCAGGTCACGATCTCAGGGTCCTGAGATTGAGCCCTGTATGGGGCTCCCTGCTCAGCAAGGAGTCTGCTTCTCTCTCTCCCTCTGCCCCTCCCTCCTGCTTGTATTCACACTCTCTCTCTCTCTCAGATAAATAAATAAAATCTTTAAAAAATTAAAAAAAAATGGGTTGAGTTCAGAAAAAAAGAAATGGTCTTCTTGTTTCATCACTTTTGAGATGATCATGTGTTCATTTCCCTTGACCAATTAATAAGAAATACTGCCTAATTCATAATTTTAAATCATCCTTGAATTTTGAGGTGGAATTCATTTTAATTTAATTTCTCATTTTAAAGTACTGTCAAATTCTATTAATTAATATTTTGTTTAATATTTTATAACATTTTGAAATGAAGCTGGACTATTGCTCTCTTTATTAGGTTTTAGTATCAATATCATTTTTCTCTTTTTAAATTTAACACAATGCTGAGCATGATATTAGTAAATTTCTTTTTTTAAGATTTATTTATTTTACAGAAAGCGAGAGAGAGAAAGCATGCCTGCGAGGTGGGGGAGGGCAAAGGGAAAGTGAGAGAGAGAATCTTCAAGCATACTCCCCACTGAGCGTGGAACCTGACATGGGGCTCTATCCCATGACCCATGAGATCAGGACCTGAGCTGAAACCAAGAGTCAGTCAGCCTCCCAGGCACCCTGATATTGGTAAATTTCTGTTACATTTAAGAAAGAATTGATTTGTAAATATATCTCTGCCTGGCTTGATTTTTTTCAGCTCCAGGGTCAGAAGAGGATCAGTTCATAACATTCTCAGTTTCTTCCTTCTCTCATTGATTTGCTTAAGATTTCTAACTTCTTTGATACAAATTTTATTTACATATTTTCCTTAAAACTCATCTGTTTCATTCTTATTCTCAGATATATTTCCATATAATTTGGCAAAATAATATCACAGACCTATCTTTTCTGTATGTATTCTAAGTATTTCATATACTAGAAACAATTTTTATAAACAGGGTGTTATTGATATTAGTGTTTAAATATGTTTGTTGGCCATAATATCTTGGAAAGCTATTTATAAAAACATCCTTCAAGGAATTCTTATTCTGAATTCTAAACAATGAACTTATAAATAAGAGTTTAATCTCCAATGTTCCCATACGTTTGATATTTCTTGACAGAAAAATAAAGAAATAAACAACCTTAATAAATTATACTTACAGATTTTTGTTTTCTGAAATTTTCCATTTTGCCTTCTCTGTTTTATTTGCTAAATTGCTAAGATTCTATGTTCTTTTCTCAGTTCCCATTGATCATTTGCTCTTCTATTTTCCTTAGAAACCAGTTCTTTAGCAAATCACTAGAAATTTTTAACTTTTTTTTTTTTAAAGATTTTTTTTTTATTTGAGAGAGAGAGTGAGAGAGAGAGAGAGCACAAGAGGGGGCAGTGGGAGAGGGAGAAGCAGACTCCCTGCCGAGCAGGGAGCCCGATGCAGGACTCGATCCCGGGACTCCAGGATCATGACCTGAGCCGAAGGCAGTCGCTTAACCAACTGAGCCACCCAGGAGCCCGAAATTTTTAACTTTCTATTCCTTGACTAAATCTAATTCTTGATTTCCCAAAGCAAGGAATTTTTCCTTGTTTGTTCACAAATTCTCTTTTCTGAAGTAGAGCCCTTTTAAATAGAAGTAGGTTCCTTGGGCCATCTTTACAACTTTTTAGATACTGGGATTATTGGATTCTAGATGGTATAATATATCAGTACTTGATCTCTACACTTACTAATTGTGGGTCCTGAACACCTGCCTTCCAGATGGTAGAGCATTTCTAGCTTTGAGGTAAAATAAACAAGTGTACAAATAATATTATATGCACACACAGAAAAGAGCATAAAATATATGTAAATTTTCAGCCCCTATATCATTTTCTCCAGAGTATATTTGGTGCCCTGAAACTTGTATCTGGTGGCTATGGGTCTTGGTCCTACTGAACTTCCACATACATTCTATTGGCCAAACAAGTTACACAGCAATGTATAACTTCAAGGGGATGAAGGAGAACAAAACTGTGATGTGCCCAGAAGGAAGAGATATATTTATTGGTGAATAGCACTAGTGAATACTAGAATAAGCATTATCCATTATAGTTCAATGAATTTATCTTCATTTTTTCTAACTATGACGGCATAGTATTCAGAGTTGAAAGATGTCTTAAGGTTATTATAAATTTCCCTCATTTTACAAATTAGTGAATTGGGTTATAGAGTCATTTTGTGACTTGCCCAAGGTCATGTGGAAGGGTTTGGGCTAAATCACTGTCCTTTTGATACTCAGACTGGCATATCACACCATGTGGTATATCTAGAAGGTTGTAAATGCTATTCAAGGACCCTCTAATCACAGGACCTCTGCAAAAAAAAAAAAAAATGAGGTCTTAGATCTGTCTGTTGGCAACAGGTCCTTTTTAAGATGTTTGCTTGAAAATTCTAATCTTCAGTTTAAGAAAGTAATTTATTCATGGGAAATCTTCACAAGAGGAAACCAAATATAAAATAATTGATATAAAGTATGAGGGGAAATACTCTTGATAGAACTACATTTCAAAGTAGCATCCTTAGAAGAGTCTTGAGCAATGCATTTATGGAAAGTGAATCAGATTCTTCTGTTAGGCATTTTGGCATTTGATCTTGTTCACATTTTCCAAAGATGCCACCTAACAAGTAAATTGAGATTATCCTGAGTGTCAGAGAATAATTTAGTCCCATGAGGTGCTTTATTACTCTTGAGCAACATGTTATTAATACAACTACTATAAACAAATAGTGAGGATTTGGCTAGTCATCAGAATTTCTATCTGCTTTGCCTTAATCTTCACTTCCTTTATTACCTTGGACAAACCTGTTACTTCCGTAAGTCTGAACATTAGTGTTTGTTATATATCAAGTGGTGGAACTATATAAGCTCTAAGGTTTCTTTTAATTATAAAGTTCTGAGGCTTTGACTCTTGCTATACACCATGCAAATCAAAAACCAAATAAATATCAACCTATTAAAAAGCCCATTAACACATTATCCATGAGGAGAGAGACCAAGTCAGTTTTTTTTTTTTTTACCATTGTTTCCCTGGTACCAAGACAAATGCTTGATATATTGTAGGTGCTTATTGAATATTTGTTGAATTAATTAATTCATTAACATGGTAATTGCCATACCTTAATTGAGAAAGCTTGAGGGTAGAACCAAATTTTTCTGACTGTATACTGCATTCCTTCATTTTATGGCTGGATGGACTAGAATTCAGCAACTGTGATGGCATATACTTAATGAAGATTTAACAAATATTAGTATTATCAGAACACAATCCAATTCTGGTAATACATGTACCCTAGAGTGTTGAGATTTTTAATTAATCTAAAAATGACATATATTTGGATCTATATGATGTGCAATGAGCAGGCCACTTTTTTATATTACAAAAAACTCAGAGGTAGAGATCATCTAATCAAGGACATCTTATTTGGCCAGAGAGGAAAATGAAGCACTAAGATTTTTAGATGCACAAGTCCCTTAATGAAAGGTGTTTGTTAACCACATGGTAGATTTCCAGGATGCTAAATTCATTGACAGAGGATTACACTTGTATTCCGTCAGAATTAATGCAATCATGTCATTGCTGACATATCCTTGTGACCCAAGATTATTTTTTTCCCAACATCTCTGTAAATTTAGGGTGCTCTATAGACCATTAACTCTCAAGTGTTCTCAAATGCTCAAATGTGATCTCCATTCCCAAAATAGTAAATCCTGATAGTATTATTTAATTATAACACAACAACCTCATATGTAAAATAATGCTGGATATATGATACAACCATCCCAATGATTATTTTAGCAACCAGCAACAATTTTTGTTCCAAATACATGACTACTAACAAGTAAAGAAGAAAAAAATGTGCCTATTGCTAGTTTAATTTATAAAGAATGTTTGTATTTCCTAAATGGAGGTACAGAGGCTTGAGTTAGTTCTTGCTCCCAGTGATTGCTCTACTTGTGATTTTAAATAATTTCATTTTCTTTTTTTAAAAGATTTTATTTATTTATTTGACAGAGAGAGACACGGCGAGAGAAGGAACACAAGCAAGGGGAGTGGAAGAGGGAGAAGCAGGCCTCCCGCTGAGCAGGGAGCCCAATGCGGGGCTCGATCCCAGGACCCTGGGATCATGACCTGAACCAAAGGCAGACGCTTAATGACTGAACCACACAGGCATCCCCCACTTGCACTTTTCTAGGGAAAGAAGCTTAACCCTCCAAACAGTTAATGTCCTGCTGTAGACATATAAATATTTTAATGAAATAAGTCTCAAGTTAGCTAAAAGCAATATATTGAGTGCCTGTAAGTAGAATTAACTAAGCAGTAAGGTAATAGTTATTTTTTATTTTGAGGAAAATCACCTTTGGATACTAGCTCATTTTGTGCAAGACAGAAATAAAGATTCTGACTTACATCCCTATTCTCAGAGCACAATTTATAGAGTTGAACAGTTGCACTGATGTGTCTAAAAATTGATTTGTCTTTCTTAAACTATACTGTTCTTTTGTAATAGCTCTATTGAGGTATAATTCACATATCATAAAATTTGTCAATTTAAAGTATACAATTCAAGTGGTTTTACTATATTCATAGAATTATGTAACATTACCACAATCTAATTATCAGCTATTCTCCATTCTCCCTCTCTCTAACCCTTGGCAACCATTAATCTATTTTCTCTATTGCCTATTCTGGACATCTTGCATAAATGGAATCATATAATATGTAGTCTCTTGTAGCTGACTGCTTTCACTGAGCACAATCTTCTCAAGGATCATCCATGTTGTAGCATGCATCAGGACTTCATTTCCTTTTTGTTGTTGAGTAGTATTCCACAGTATGGATGTACCATTTTGTTTATCCATACATCTGTTAACAGACATTTGGGTTGTTTCCACTTTTTGGATATCATGAGTTATAATGCTGTTATGAACATTAATGTGCAAGAGGTCTTAGCCTCAGGAATCAAAAAGAAATATAAGGCATCCTAAGTCGGCAATGAAGAAGTTAACCTCTCATTCTTTGAAGATGACATGATAATGTATGTGGAAAACCCAAAAGACTTCACCCCAAAATTGCTAGAACTCATACAGGAATTCAGCAAAGTGGAAGATATAAAATCAATTCACAGAAATCAGCTGCATTTCTATACACTAACAACAAGACAGAAGAAAGAGAAATTAAGGAGTTGATCCCATTTACAACTGCACCAAAATCCGTAAGATACCTAGGAATAACCCTAACCAAAGAAGCAAAGGATCTGTACTCAGAAAACTATAGTACACTAATGAAAGAAGTTGAGGAAGACACAAAGAAATGGAAAAATGTCCCATGCTCATGGATTGGAAGAAAAATATTGTTAAAATGTCTATGCAACCTAGAGCTATCTACACATTCAATGCAATCCCTATCAAAATAACATCACCTTTTCTCAAAGAAATGGGACAAATAATCCTAAAATTTGTATGTAACCAAAAAAGACCCCGAATAGCCAAAGGAACATTGAAAAAGAAAACCAAAGTTGGTGGCATCACAATTGCGGAATTCAAGCTCTATTAGAAAGCTATATTCAGGGGCACCTGTGTGGTTCAGTGGTTAAGCATCTGCCTTCTGCTCAGGTCATGATCCCAGGGTCCTGGGATGGAGCCCTTCCTCAGGCTCCCAGTTCAGCGGGAAACCTGCTTCTCCCTCTCCCACTCCCCCTGCTTGTGTTCCCTCTCTCACTGTGTTTCTCTCTGTCAAATAAATAAATAAAATCTTTTAAAAAAAAAAGCTATAATCATAAAGATAGTATGGTACTGGCACAAGAATAGACACATAGATCAATGGAACAGAATAGAGAACCCAGAAATGGACCCTCAACTCTATGGTCAACTAATCATTGACAAAGCAAGAAAGAATATACAATGCAAAAAAAGACAGTCTCTTCAATAAATGGTGTTGGGGGGGCGCCTGGGTGGCTCAGTCATTAAGCGTCTGCCTTCAACTCAGGTCATGATCTCAGGGTCCTGGGATCGAGCCCCGCATCGGGCTCCCCTCTGTGGGAAGCCTGCTTCTCCCTCTCCCACTCCCCTTGCTTGTGCTCCCTCTCTCACTGTGTCTCTCTCTGTCAAATAAATAAATAAAATCTTTAAAAAAAATAAAATAAAATAAATGGTGTTGGGAAAATTGGACAGTCACATGCAGAAGAATGAAACTGGACCATTTCCTTACACCATACACAAAAATAAACTCAATATGGATGAAAGACCTAAATGTGAGACATGGTCAAAATCCACCAAAAAAAGAGGAGAACACAGGAAAGAACCTCTGTGACCTTGGCCACAGCAACTTCTTGCTAGACACATCTCCAAAAGCAGAGGAAACAAAGGCAAAAATTAATTTTGGGACTTCATCGAGATAAAAAGCTTTTGAACAGCAAAGGAAACAGTTGACAAAACCAAAAGACAACCGATAGAATAGGAGAAGATATTTGCAAATGTCTTATCAGATAAAGGGCTAGTATCCAAAATCTATAAAGAACTTATCAAACTCAACACCCAAAGAACAAAGAATCCAGTCAAGAAGTGGGCAGAAGACATTAACACACATTTCTCCAAAGAAGACATACAAATGGCCAACAGACACATGAAAAAATGCTCAACATCACTCAGAAGCAGGGAAATACAAATCAAAACCACAATGAGATACCACCTCACACCATTCAGAATGGCTAAAATTAACAAATCAGGAAATGACAGATGTTGGCGAGGATGCAAAAAAGGGGAACCCTCTCACACTACTGGTGAGAATGCAAGCTGGTGCAGCCACTCTGGAAAACAGTATGGAGGTTCCTCAAAAAGTTAAAAATAGAGCTACCCTACGGCCCAGCAATTGCACTACTGGGTATTTACCCCAAAGATACAAAGATACAAATCCGAAGGGGTACGTGCACCCCAGTGTTTCTAACAACAATGTCCACAATAGCCAAACTATAGAAAGAGCCCAGATGTCCATTGACAGATGAATGGATAAAGAAGAAGTGGTATATATATACAATGGAATATTACTCAGCCATCAAAAAAAAAAAAAGAAATCTTGCCATTTGCAACGATGTGGATGGAACTAGAGGGCATTATGCTAAGTGAAATAAGTCAATCAGAGAAAGACAATTATCATATGATCTCACTCATATGTGGAATTTAAGAAATAAAACAGAGGTTCATAGGGGAAGAGAGGAAAAAATAAAACAATATGAAATCAGAGAGGGAGACAAACCACAAGAGACTCTTAATCATAGGAAACAAACTAAGGGTTGCTGGAGGGGAGGAGGATGGAGGGATGGGATAACTGGTTGATGGACATTAAGGAGGGCACATGATGTAATAAGCCCTGGGTATTATATAAGACTGATGAATCACTGACCTCTACCTCTGAAACTAATAATACATTATATGTTAATTAATTGAATTTAAATTAAAAATAAAGAAAATAATGTCATCAGTGGAAATAGGAAATGTAAGATTAGCACTAGAGTTTTGCTATATTTGGGGCAGAAAGAGATGGTGACCCTGTTAATTTTAAATTTTTGACAGGTCTTTTTTTTTAAAGAGAGAGGGAGAGGGGGTATGGGGCAGAGGGAGAGAGAGAATCTTAAGTAGGCTCCCTGCTCACTGCAGAGCTTGATGTGGGGCTCTACCTCATGGCCCTGAGATCATGACCATGAGAACTCATGTCTCTGAGATCAAGAGTCAGACATTTAACTGACTGAGCCCCCCAGGCGCCCCAATTTTTGATGGTTTTATCACTAGTAGTCATCATTCTTATAACAACAAAAGCCTTTAATTTTAGTTTGAATTTCATATTGCTGTTGTTGCAGTTTTCTTTGCTTAGGTAAATAAGCAGTGCAGAAACTGAATATTTACCAATACATTGTAGTTGCTCTCCTTTAATCATTTTTGTGCAACATTATAACTGATGATATCAGTTAATTTTGTAGAAAAGTTGCAAAAGTGCTTCAAGGGAAGAGAACAACTATTTTGTCCCCAAAATAATACTGATGTCTTACATTTGCATCCTTCTTTATAATCAAAAGGATAATAAATATTAACTCTAAAAAAAAAAGTGACTGCCAGGTCAGTGGTTCCCAGGGCCAATCTAGGATGGAGGTGGCATGGGATCATTTTCCTGGGGAAAACTATAGCTCCTATACTATATCTAGTATATCCTAGATAAAGTATATCTAGGATAAAGACATGTTTATTCTGGCAGTGAAAGTGGAATGTAGTCTGTCTAAATCCAACTCTGCTCTCCCTAAAGGAAAGGCAACAAGTAGACCCTTGCTTACCATGTACACAGAGTTGACAGTCAGTGTGGAAGATGGGGAAATAGTTCAAAAAGTCTCCTGAGGATATCCACAACAGTTACTAAGATTTCAACCTTGTTCTTCTTTCATAAATATGGTTGGAAAAGCAGAAATACCCAACAGTAAAAAAAGATAACACAAAAGAGAAAAGACCAAGATAAGTAAACTAAAGAACAGAATCTGGAAGAAAAGAGATTAAATGCAGGACACAGGAAAGGACTTTGGGATATAGAATCCAACAAAACAGATAGAGGCTCAATGCAGGAAATTCAGTATTCACCTAAAAGGATCACCATACAAACAATCCTGAGAAAATGGAGAAGAGGGAATCATGAAAGAAAGAGCAGTTTACATTTTCCCAATGATGAAGAAAGATAAACCTTCATTATCTGTAGGAATGACAAAAGACACACAACTAAATATCTCCTGGTGAAATATCAGGACCTCAAAGATCAAAAGACTATCTAAGAAGTTCCCTGAGAGGAAACATAAAACACAAAAGTTTGGGGCACCTGGGTGGCTCAGTCGTTAAGGGTCCTGGGTTCGAGCCCTGCCTCGGGCTCCCTGCTCAGCAGGAAGCCTGCTTCTCCCTCTCCCACTCCCCCTGCTGTGTTCCCTCTCTCGTTCTCTCTCTCTGTGTCAAATAAATAAATAAATAAATAAATAAATCTAACTTAAAAAAAAAAAAAAAAAACCACAACAGTTTGCTTATGAAGAAATTAAGGTCAGACACCCTACAGACCACAAGAAAATGGAATAGGCTTCAACGTTTTGAAGGAAAATAACCTTGAATCTAAAATATATTATCTAGATATGTAATCAGTTATCAATCAAGTGTAAAGACAAAGTGGAAATATTTTTGCAGTATACAAAAACTAGGAAACTTTAATACTATGCATCTTCCTTTTAAAAAAATATTTGAAGAAACAGTCCAGAAAAAAATGAAAAAAAGATTCAGAATAATAAAGGAGAAAGACATTGGATCTAATCAACAGTAGTATTAAATCAGGATTTCAACAAAGAATTGTTGCAGCAGTCCTAAGAATTAAATAATCTAATTCAGAAAAGAAGTGGGCTAGCCTGCCGGCTGGGGTTTCCGAGCCGCTTGCACTGCGACCCCCGCACCTCTGTGAACATGGCGCTGCGAGCAGTGCGGAGCATTGCGGGCTGTGGCCTGCAGTCTGCGCGTCGCCTCCGCGCCCTCCGCACCCTGCCTGCTGCGGCCCTGGGGGCTGAGGGCGGGCGCTGTCCGGACACTGCGCACGGGCTCCGCTCTGCTCTCCGTGCGTAAATTCACAGACAAACATGAATGGATAACAACAGAAAATGGTATTGGAACAGTGGGAATCAGCAATTTTGCACAGGAAGCTCTGGGAGATGTTGTTTACTGTAGTCTGCCTGAAGTTGGGACAAAACTGAACAAACAAGATGAGTTTGGTGCTTTGGAAAGTGTGAAAGCTGCTAGTGAACTCTATTCTCCTCTATCAGGAGAAGTAACTGAAATTAATGAAGCTCTTGCAGAAAATCCAGGACTTGTCAACAAATCTTGTTATGAAGATGGTTGGCTGATCAAGATAGCACTCAGTAATCCTTCAGAACTGGATGAATTAATGAGTGAAGAAGCATATGAGAAATACATAAAATCTATTGAGGAGTGAAAATGGAACCCCTAAATAAACTAGTATGAAACAACTTAATCTAGCAAAGTTGTCTTAAATTAGTGGTACACAGAGATTTAAAATAGCAACTATTAGCAATACCAGTAGAGAAAGAAACTACTTGCAACAATGCTAATGGAAGAAAATACCCCTTAACTTTATAATGATTGCAGAAAAACACAACATGCATCTGTTTTGCAACACCCTCTGATTTTTATGCTCCAGTTATAATATTCAGAATACTGAAATTATCTTTGGTTAAAAACTAGTTATGAAAATTATGTAATTCAAGGATGACATTGTTACCTTAAGCCTTAAGCTTACATCTATCCCTGGATGGGGGTCAAAATGCTTAAATAATCTTTCCATTGGAAATAACTGGCAGTAGAGAAAGGTTTGTTAGTTGTAATGTGCCAGATAAAGAACAATACTATCTTAATTTTGCAATATACTGCACTTGCTGGTGCTATTTTTATACAATGAAGCAACAGCCTTGCAGGCAGATAGTTTAATAAAACATTCAATTTCTTCGTTATTCATGTTTTTTGTTTTAATATTTCATTTAGTGACTCTGCTAGTATTTGTGAAAATGCTAATTTTAACTTATGGAAAGTTATTTTTTTAAAAGGAAATTTAAGCCATAACAATGAAAGGTTCCAAGAAAATGTTTCCTTTTAGTCACAAATCTGGTTTTTCTTAAAGACCTAATTGCCTGATAGCATTAAGTACCATTTTTGGTCATCTTTAATATAATCAAAAAGAAAGCAAAAAAAAAAAAAGTGGGCTATAAAAATATTGACAATCAAGCTGATAGTATTCAAATGATAAGATTAGGAAGTCAGAATATGAGTGAGCTGTAAATAATCATATGCTTTATCTTTTTTTTTTTTTTAAGCAATTAGCGTGGTGCCTGGGTGGCTCAGTTGGTTAAGCAACCGACTCATGATTTTGACTCAGGTCATGATCTCATGTGTGGTGAGCTGGAGCCCTGCAAAGGGCTCTGTGCTCAGCAGGGAGTCTGCTTGAGATTCTCTCCCTCTGCCCCTCCCCCCACTTATGCTCACATGTGCTCTCTCTTTCAGATAAATAAATAGATCTTTTTTTAAGAAAGCAATTAGAAATACCAGGAATAAAAAGCAACACATGCATAAGGATTAAGCTATATATGTATGGTATAATTTGGCCATGAAAGGAAATAATACATTTGTACTATAGTCTGAAATTCTCCTTTAAGGGTACAGTGAATATGACATGAAATGACATTTATATAATCATAAATTTTGGTTGGTTTTGAGTTTTAGAATAAACCTATTGCTATAGGTTCAATACAATCCCACAAATTCATTGAAATCTTAATGTCCAAAGTGATGATGTTAGGAGGTGGGGCCTTTGACCAAACTTTCATGAATAAGTTTAATGATCTTATAAGAGAGCCAAGAGAGATGCCTTGCTTTTCCCACTAAGTAAGGACACACTGAGAAGCTGACAGTCTGCAACTCAGAGGATGGCTGGCCTTCACCGGAACCTGACCATCCCAGTACCCTAATCTTGGACCTCCAGCCTCCAAGAAATGTCTGCTGTTTATAAGCCACCCAGTCTGTAGTATTTTGTTACAGCAGACTGAGTGGACAAAACACCTACATTCCATTACTGCATTATTATTATGAAAAAAGGCAATAATGAAATTTGATAACATAAAAACAACATATGTGCTAACAAAAGAGGGGTGGGTACTGGAGAGAAGTATAGATGTACAATTTCTTTACTTGAGATATAATAATTTCTAAAGTTAATGTAATAAGAAATAGTAATTATATTATTTGGAGTTGTAAGTGGAATTGATAGGAGAATTAAAAATTATAAGGTGACTATTTAAACACAGGGGAGTTGTAGAAGGGAATAAGTAGTATGGCAAATGGGACAAACTCTTACCTTTTCTATCAAGAAGTGAATAGATAGCTAGAGGTTAAAGTAGAACATTTGAAAATAAAACATTTTTTTTTAGAATCATGGTGTTATCCATCAGAAAAGTAAAAATACAGTTAAGAGTGTTACCCTAGGGAGTATGAATAGAAGTGGAACAGAAGATTGACATCGTTCCACACTCAGCATACTTTGCCCCCCTTTTTTTTACCATTCATCTAAAATAATTCTGTACTTTTTGGGCACCTGGGTGGCTCAGATGGTTAAGCGCCTGCCTTCGGCTCAGATCATGATCTCAGGGTCCTGGGATCGAGTCCCGCATCGGGCTCCCTGCTCCTCGGGAGCCTGCTTCTCCCTCTGCCTCTCTCTCTCTCTGTCTGTCATGAATAAATAAATAAAATCTTTAAAAAAATAAATAAAAATAAAATAATTCTGTACTTTTTAATTAGAAAAAAATTAGCATTAGTCTTTGAACTTTAACAGTTATTAGCATTGGTTTTATTGGATCCAGCTGTGAGTCAGGTGACATATTCAGGGACAAGGTTTTCTTCATGCCATTTTGGGTTCATTCCCAAGTATGTGACCACAGTTCATGGTAAACTCCTGGAAGAACAGAGAAGGATGGGACATGCAAGCCCAAAAAATTCAGCTAACTGAGGTAGTTGGCCATAATTTTCAGTCTTGTCTTCTCCCCTTCCTTCCACACAACAGTGGTTGGCAATCCAATTCTAGTCCCTAATAAATGATATTCCTATTGATTTGCAAGGATTTCCATGTCCAAATCACTACTTAAGCTTTTACATCAATTGGTATGTGATTTACTAAAAAGAAAAGTATGAAATTTTGAACAAAATTTCAATAAACCTCACTTTAAAATACTGGTAGCTTAAGTGCAGGAATATTAACGGAATCTAAGTTGCGAAGAAGTTTACTTTTGTTTAATGGTCTGTAATCGAAATGGCTCCCCCATCTTGAGGGGTTAAGCATATGTATGTGAGCAAATTTACAATGGTAAAACATAACGGCTTGTTACATGAGGCTATTTTCCTGTAATTGTCCAACTTCTAAGTTAGATATTTCATCACTTTCCTAATTACAATGTTAATCTCTGTGCATTGCTCTGAAGGCCAGATGGAGGTCAATGTATATCTCTATATAAATGAGGGGAAGAAAGCTTTATGATATTAATTTCATCCACTGACACCTGACCTTTTTATTCTTACCAAATGAGCCAGCTAAGGTAAGATCAGTAATTAAAGATAATGGTTAAAATGGTCTTATTTAAAAGTTCTAATACTCGTTTCTCAAGTATATTTACAGACACAAAATAATTTTCAAATAGAATTTATATTGATAATAATGAATTACAGAATACATTCAGAATGCCTACTTTCTTATTACCAAAAAAAAAAAAAAATCTTTAACTGGTAAATGTACATGTGAAATTAAAATATGTGTATTGGGATTAGGCTGCCATTTAAAAAATCTCAGAGGTTAATGTTTCCTCAATTTTAGTAAAACTTACAATATTATTTCTTACTAAGATAAAGCTAAGGGAAAAAAAACAAATGATAGGCCTTAAAATAAGGAGCATTTGGGTCTACAGTGCTGAAAGAAATTTGGGAAATTTTTGCTTGACTGCTATTACTAAATGTGTGTTCTGTTTAAGAATAGCTACTTGGCTTTTCAGTATATATTTTTTGGGGAAAAAAGTTTGGGAAAGACTGGTAAAAAGCTTTAACATGTTAATATTTATAAATCTTTTAAAAGTACAAAGCATTTTCTAATTTATTTGACCAATTATCTGCCCCCTTTTTATTTCTAGAGGTTAACAGGAAGATTTTATAAGAAATTCTGCAATTGAAGAATAAGTTTCATAATCATTGAATTAAAAACTCACATTTGAAATAGGTTTGGATTCAGTATTAGAGATAAAAGGGACAGCATCTAGTGAGTAAAAGAAGGTGGTGCTTTTCTTGCTGTGATTCTCAAATATAGGATTAAACATCCTGTTGCTAGTTTGGACAGGCAGTCATGCATAGAGTACAGGGCTCTGCCAACAATTAGAAGATTGATCGTGACAAGTCCCTGAAATTTCCTATGCTCCATTTCCATTCTCACTGGAGACACAAGTGCAACTTGGAACCTGGTGTACTGGGTACCCTTTGACAGTACCCAGTTTTCTTTATTGACTCTGAATCATTTCATAGATCACGTTCATTTCTCTTGGTCCCACTTAAAGAATCAAACAGATATTTGGAAGGTTTGGTTGGCAGGGATGGAAGAGGGGTGGGAAGGAGGATCCTAGAGGATATGAGAAACTCAAAAGCTTTCATTGTAATAGAGGTCAGAATTCAAAAGCCTTTTAAACATACATTGAATGTACAAAAACAATATAATGACATTTTAAAAACATAATATTAATTCTTAATCATAATATAAACTCCAAATAAAACCTTAAGAGTACACATAAAATATAAATAAGTTAAATTAATAAATACCAAATGATCTTTGATAAATATACTCCAAGATAATTTCAAAATTTCCTTGTGTTTATTTAACAAAGTGGTTGTTATTTTATTAATGAAAAGGACTTCAGTTGTTAGCTCATTGATATAGTTTCAGTAGATGCCAAAGAAGAGTGGAAAAAAGGAGTCTCTATTTACATTCCAAAGGAATCAGAAGTATAAACTTATGGGTACTTAAAAAGTATGCAGTATCCCTGATTATTGCTCTAAAATTATGGGCTCAGGAGAAATTAGGCACATAACTTTTTGAGTTCAATGAATTGTGATTTTTTCTCCAACTATGAGTCATATAATATAATGTTGGGTGACTCAGTCTCTTACTGTTTAGTAACCTCAAATCACACCTGTGCATCTATTACTAAATACAGAATTCTTAGAGCATTATGTACTAGGAGTGTAAAGTTTTCTGGCAGAGTATGCTTTTCCTTACAGGAGGTCATGGGAGGTACTGATGCAGTAAGAGATCACATGTAGCCCTTTAATACCCAATTCCTTATGTATCCCAGCTTGCTTTCAAGTGAACAAGCTATCTCTATGATTCCAAAATGAATCTTTATTATTATCAGGAAATTCTAAAACTCAGGCTTACAGATGACTTTCACAGTTACCTTTGTTTGTTGAAGGCAAGTATTTCCTGGAATGCAAAACCCTAATGAAAGCCTGGTTGGAACAATTGACCTCAAGCATACCCTTGGCTCCTAGTCAATTTAATATGGATCCATCTACTTGTATCAAATATTTTCTTTAATTAAAGTCATAAAGTCAGACTGTGAATATATAAAGCATAAGGATTCAAATTCTCACAAATTTAATGAAGCAAATTATACAGAATTAATGAGCAGACTTTGAATATTAACCACAATTGTAAGGGTCTTATTTTGTATCTTCAGAGTTATTTTGTTTATCCCACAAGGACTTGAGGCAGCTCACAGTGCCTCATATGAAATATGGCAGCACTCCATTTATCCAGACATTTCATACTTGGAAAATTGCACTTATTTAAGACAAAGCTGAGAACATGAAAATTAGCAAAAGTGTTCAAAAATAGCCAAAATATACATCTCAAAGTTTATTAAGTTGCTGATGGAGTGACCTTTCAGGACCTATTGAAAGCGGTGTACTTTATTTTATACAAAGTTTTCACAGGCTTGCTCCTAGTGGAAGCAAATAGGTAGCATGAAGTATCCACTGAAACCTGAAATGAACAGGAAAACTAAATAGTATGAAAGCCAATCCAAGAACTCAGATTATAGAATGGAGAATACTGAATAATCTGGAGAGACAACATAAGGGGAAACAAGACTTGAGGTTTTTCTCAGGGCACCTTAGGCTAATATATGTATATCTATATACATAAATAACTATACATATATGTATATGTAAGCAACTTTGTGTCATCATCAAGAGAAGTATAAATTATAATTAAGACAAGGGAGATTTTCCAGAAATATCAATTGTCCAGAAAGTTCATATTCCAGACCGATGAGGAACTACAAATTAAGTATAATTAATTATGTACTTCAAAATGTCCTATATGTATGTATGTATACAAGATCTTTTTATCTAAATTGTTAGTTCTTAAAAGAAAGGAATATATTATCTGCTTATTTTGAATTTCTTTAGAGGTCTAAAATAGAAATTAAGAGATGAAAAGACATATTTAAAAGACTTTTCAATGACTTCTGGATTCAGTTCCAATATGTAAATAGCTTGGAAGTCATATCTTCTGTCTTTACAAGAAAAATAAAAAGCTAGACAAAATGAAAATCAGAACTTTTCTTGAAACCATCAGATTACTGAAGTTGCAGGGTAGATTGCCATCTGGAAATCTGTAGACACAGGTGAATCTGGAGACACAGAGAAGATCTGCTTAACTGAAGCAGAAATTGCTAGCATCATAAACTGTAAGAACACTGAAATGGTAATTTTTAGAAACTGCTGGATGCTGAGCGTGGATGAGCATCAGAGTAAGAAACTCTGGGAGGAGGGCCACAGTCTTAAGAGGGATCCTACAATTCATCAGCTTTACCTCCAAGAAGCCCATGAGATTCTTACGGTAAATCCCAAAAAGATCCACCTGTAGCTCTGGCAGGAGGGGAAGAGCAATTACTGTAAAATATGCTAAGAGCCCTCTCCACAATTCCACCTACTCTCAAGAGGGAAAAGACTTTTCCAGAGCTTTATCCCAACTAGAGAAAGACATTATTCCCAAACCAGCCCCCTCATCTTTCTTTCTCATCTAAAGGAGAAAAATAGCAGTTAGTCAACAGGGCTCAAAGTGTCAAACATTACATTGAGAATGTTGCAACGAGGGAAGGAACTGGAGGAGTGCTATACTTAACTCGAGAAACATTTATGAGGTTCATATCTGAGACTCGGGAGCACTACAAGACTGAGATTTCATCAGAACATTGTAGAATGTTCTTTCCCTACACCTTTCTGCCAAACCAACAAGACTCCGACATAATAACAGTGAATTACAGCTGATGGTTGCCAGGCACAGACTCTCTCTGAAGAAGACTACTTAGGGAAGCCCAAAGTCAAGAGCGGGAACAAGCACAAGTGCACAAGAGGAATCTGAAGCCTCTGGCACCTACAGTTACAGCAAGCATTAAGCACAACACAGCTGCTAGGCAGAGCATAATTTCTCACACTAAAGGTCTATTAACTTCAGTAGTTTCTATTACCCAATACAACATGTCCAGCTTTAGACAAAAAAATTACACAGCATGACAAAAGGCAAGAAAAAACAGTGTAAAGAGACAAAGATTATTGCATATTGATAAGTGAAATGAGTAACAGTAAATATAAGGGGTGTGAGGGAGGAATTAGGAATAGTCTAAGATACCTATCCTACATGTAAAATATAATAGTGTTATTGGAAGGAGGTCTTTAAAAATGTACGTTGTAAACTCTAGGGCAGGTATTTTTTTTAAACAAGATGTATAATTTACTCACTAAGAGAGAAGATTAAACAAAATCATAAAATGCTCAATTAAAATCAGAGAAGGCAGAAAAAGAGGAGGAAAAACAAGAGGACAAATGCAATGAGTATAAAACAGTTACAAGCAGAGTAGATATTACTACAATTATATCAGTATCACTTCAAATGTGACACAGGTTGTCAAAGTGAATTAAGAAAACAAAAGATCAAACTGCATGTTGTCTACAAGAAACCCATATCAAATATAAAGAAACCCATACCAAATATAAAGATAAGTTAAAAGTAAAAATATATATCAGGTTAACAATAATCAAATAGACACTGCAGTAACTATGTTAATCTCAGTCAAAGTAGAGATTAGAACAAGGAAAATTACCAGCTATAAAAAGGGCATAATGACAATAAATCTATTCTTACAGAAGACACAAAAATCTTAAAAGTGCATGTACCTAACAACATAGCATCAAAATACTTGAGACAAAAACTGAAAAAATTGAAAAAAGAATTAAAGAAATCCACTATTATATCTGGAGACCTAAACATTCCACTTTTAATAATTAATAAATCAAGCAGGTAGAAAATCAATAAGGATTTGATTAAATGAATGTACTATCAATCTACTGAATCCAGTTGACATTTATAGATTACTTCATCTAATAGCAAAAATACACATTCTTCTCAATCTCACATGGAGCATTTACCAAGATAGACTACATTTTGGGGCATAAAGCAGTTTTACAAATTTAAAAAATAGAAATTATATAGTGTGTTATTGAAAGAAATAACTAGAAATCGATAACAGAAAAATAACTGGAAAATCCCCAGATAGAGTTTAAACAATACAATTTTACATTTCTTTTTTTTTTGAATATTTTATTATTTATTTGACAGAGAGAGAGAGAGCGAGAGCAGGAACACAAGCAGGGGGAGTGGGAGAGGGAGAAGCAGGCTTCCCGCCAAGCAGGGAGCCCGATGTGGGACTCGATCTGGGAACTCCGGGATCATGACCTGAGCTGAAGGCAGAAGCTTAATGACTGAGCCACCCAGGCGCCCCTACAATTTTACATTTCTAAATAACACATGACTCAAAAAGAAGTATCAAAGGGTATTAAGACATATTTTGAATTAAATAAATATGAAAATTCTACTGAGAAAAATTTGGGAGATAGAGTGAAATGGTGCTTAGAGCAAAGGTTATAGTACTAAATGCATATATTAGAAAAGAAAAGAGACCTAACACTAATAACCTAAGCATCCACTTTAGGAAACTAGACAAATAGGAAAATATATCCCTAAAACAAATAGAAATAAAGAATAAAAAATTGGAGCAGAAATGAATGAAATTAAAAACAGAAAACAATAGACATAATCAACGAAACCAAAAGACAGGTTTTTTAAAAGATTTTATTTATTCATTTGAGACACCGAGATACAGAGAGAAAGAGAGAGAGAGAGTGAGCATGAGCAGGGGGAGAGGGAAAAGCGGGCTCCCCTCTGAGCCAGGAGTCTGACAGGGGGCTCAATCCCAGGACCCTGGGATCATGACCTGAGCCGAAGGCAGACGCTTAACCATCTGAGCCACCCAGGCACCCCAAGACAGTTCTTTGAAGAAAGAGAAGAGAAGAGACATGAATTACCTTCATCAGAAATGAAAGAAAGGTTATTACTCCTGATCTCATGGACATTAAAAGGAATACTAAAAGCAACTCTGTGTTCACAATTGATAACTTATATGAAATGAACCAATTGCATGAAATACACAAACTGTCAAAACTAAAATGAGGAAATGTAGATAACCTGAATATACTATATCAATTAAAGAGATGGAAGAAATAATAATAGTATTGTTGGTGAATTGTAGCAAACTTTCAAGTAAGAAATGATGACAATTTTCTATAATCCTTTCCAGAAAATAAACTCAGTTCATGAGTTCATCCTTTCCCTAATACACAAAGCAAAGAGAGGAAAACTACAGACTAATATCTCTCATAAACACAGACATAAAAATTAGCAACAAAATAGCAGTGAATGGAATCCAACAATATAAAAAAAAGTACACATTATGACAAAGTGAAACATATTCTAAGGATGCAAGGCTGGTTCAACATTTGAAAATCAATCAAAGGGGCTGAATCGTCTGGGTGGTTCAGTCTGTTAAGCATCTGCCTTCAGCTCAGGTCATGATCCCAGGGTTCTGGGATCGAACCCCATGTCCTGCCAGGCTCCCTGTTCAGCAGGGAGCCTGCTTCTCCCTCTCTTCCCTGCTCGTGCTCGCTCTCACTGTCTCTGTCGCTATCTGTCTCTCTCTCTCAAATAAATAAATAAAATCTTAAAAAAAAAGAAAAATCAATCAAAACAATGTACCACATTAATAGGCTAAAGAAGATAAATCATACAATCATATCAACTAGTGCCAAAAAGCATTTGACAAAATCCAGTGCTTGTGATAAAAATTCTCAGCAAACTAGAAACAAAGGGGCAACATCTTCAATTTAATAAAGAACACCTACAAAAAACTACAGCTAAAATCATACTTAGTAGTGAAACTGAAAACTTACCCCTAAGATAGAGAACAAGGCAAAGATGCCCTCTCCTCCACTCCTATTCAACATCATACCCTATGTAGTGAAATAAGACAAGAAAAAGAAATAAAGATATATAAACTGGAAATAAATTAGTCTGTCTTTATTTTGCAAATGGCATACTTGTCTATGTAAAACATCTTGAAAAAAAAAAAAAATCCTGAAACTAAAAAGTGAGTATATGGAAAGACCATAAAAGATAACTATACAAAAGTTAATTTCTCTCCTATACATTAACAATGGCCAATTAAAATTTGAAATGAAAATATACCATTAATAATAGCACCAAGATAAATGAAATACATAACTATAAATGGAACACGTCATATATGACCTGTATGCAAAAAATTTTAAAACACTGATGGAAGAAATCAAAGAAGATCTAAATAAATGGGGGAATATTCCATGTTCATGAACTGAAAGACTCAATATTATTAATATGTTAATTCTTCTCAAATTGTTCTATAGATTCGGTGTAATCCCATCAAAATCCCAGCAAACTATTTTTGGATGTCAACAAAACAACTCTAAAGTTTATATGAAAAGTTAAAAGATCCACACTAGACAATACAATATTAAAGAAGAAAAACAAAATTGGAGGACTCGAACTGCCAACCTCAAGACTTAATATAACACTAGAGAAATCAAGGCAGTATGGTATTGGTAAAATATTAGACAAATAGTTCAATGGAACAAAATAGAGAGCCCAGAAATACAACTGCATAAATGCAGTCAACTGATCTTTGACAAATACACAATTCTGTAGAAAACTGGACAAATTCCAAATCAGTAGAAAAAGGACAGTCTTTTCAACAAGTAGTTCTAGTACACTTTAACATCCATATGCAAAAAGAAAATTCTAGATAAAGAAATTACATATTTCACAAAAGTTCTTCAAGATAATTATATATATAAAAGTAAAATGCAAAACTATAAAACTTATAGATGATAACACAGAATAAATCTACATGACTTAGTTTTTGGTGATGAGATTTGAGATACAACACCAAAAGCAAAATCCATGAAAGAAAAAAAATGATAGATTAAACTTTATTAAATTTAAAATCATCCTCTTTAAAAGACATTGCTAAAAGAAGGAAAAGACAAACAACAAATTGGGAGAAAATATTTGCAAGCACATCAAACACGTATCTGATAAAAGACTTATCAAAATATTTTTGAACTTTGCAGAAACGTTGTTTAAAACCTCCAAAATTTCACACCAAAAAAGAACTGATTAAAAGATAGACAACAGGGGGCGCCTGGGTGGGCTCAGTTTGTTGGGCGGCTGCCTTCGGCTCGGGTCATGATCCCGGAATCCCGGGATCGAGTCCCGCATCAGGCTCCCTGCTGGGTGGGGAGTCTGCTTCTCCCTCTGGCCCTACCCCCTCTTGTGCTCTCTCTTTCACTCTCTCTCTCTCTCAAATAAAATAAAATTAAAAGATAGACAACAGATCCGAACAGATACCTCACAATAAAAACTTACAAATAACAAACAAGCATATGGAAAGATGCTTAATATCATTTGTTATTAAAGAATTACAAATTAAAATAAGAGTGAATCCTAGTTAATGCATTAGGACAATAAAAAGAAATACAAGGTATATAGATTAGGAAGAAAAATGAAACTGCCTTTATTCACAGATTACATAATTGTCTATGAAGAAAATCTGAAAGAATTGGGGGAAAAAAAAGCAAAAAACAAAAAACAAACCACAAAAAAACCCTCCTGGAACTAATAAGGAATTATAGCAGGGTTGCAAGATATAAGGTTAATACATAAAAATAAATTGTTTTCCTACATACCAGTATTGAACAACGGGAACTGAAATTTAAAATACAGTACCATTTATATTAGCACCCCTCAAAATGAAATACTTAGGTATAAAACTAACAAAATATGTACAAAATTATGAGAAAACTGTAAGACTATGATGAAAGAAATCAAAGTAAGTGAATGGAGAAATATTCATCTAAATATATAGAAAGACTCAAAATTGTCAAGATGTCAGTTCTTTCCAACCTGACCTAGAGATTCAGTGCAATCCCAGTCAAAATCCCAGCAAGTTATCCTGGGGATATTTACATATGGATTCTTAAGTTTATATAGAGAAATTAAAGATCCAGAATAACCAACACAATATTGAAGGAGAAGAACAAAGTTGGAGGACTGACATTATCTAACTTCAAGACTTATGATAAAGCTATAGTAATCAAGATTGGTATTGGTGAGAATAGGCAAATAGATCAATGAAACAGAATACAAGTCCTGGAGAGACCCTCACAGATCTAGTCAACTGATCTTTGACAAAGGAACAAAGGCAATACAATGGAAGAAAGATGGTCTTTTTTTTTTTTTTAAAAGGGGGGGTTCTGGAAAAACTGAACATTCACATGCAAAAAAAAAAAAAAAGAATCTAGAAGCAGATCTTACACCCTTCACAAAAATTCAAAATGAATTACAAATCTAAATGTAAAACACAAAACTGTAAGACTCCTGTAAGATAACATAGGAGAAAATTGGGATGATCCTTGGGTTTGGCAATGACTTTTTAGATACAACACCAAAGGCACAATCTATGAAAGAAAGAATTAATAAGCTGGACTTCACTAGAATTAAATTTTTTTTGCTCTTGAAAGACACTGTCAAGAGAATGAAAAGACAACCTACACACTGGGAGAAAGTATTTGCAGAAGACACATCTGATAAAGGACTTATCCACAGGGGTGCCTGGGTGGCTCAGTCAGTTAAGCATCTGCCTTCGACTAAGGTCATGACCCCAGGGTCCTGGGATCGAGTCCCTCATGGGGCTCCTTGCTCAGTGGAGAGCCTGCTTCTCCCTCTCCCTCTGCTGCTCCCCCTGGTTGTGCTTTCTCACTCTCTCTCTGTCAAATAAATAAAACCTTAGAAAAAAAGGACTGTTTTCCAACATATACAAAGAACTCAATACTCAACATTAAGAAAACAAATCAATTTTTAAAAAGACCTAAACAGACACCTCACCAAAGATATACAGATGGCAAATAAGCATATGAAAACATGCTTCACATCATAGTTATGAGGGAAATATAAATTAAAACAATGAGACACTACCACACACCAAAATCCAAAATCCAGAACACTGACAACACCAAATACTGGTAATGATGTGGAACCACAGGAACTGTCATTCATTGCTAGTGGGAATGTAAAATGGTACAGCCACTTCAGAAGATAGTTTGGTGGTTTCCTACAAAACTAAACCTACTCTTACCATACAATCCAGGGGCACCCAGGTGGCTCATTCGGTTGTGTCTCCCTTCGACTAACATCATGATCCCAGAGTCCCAAGATTGAGCCCCGAGTGGGGCTCCCTGCTCAGTGGGGAGCCTGCTCCTCCCTCTGACCCTTCCCCATCTCGTGCTCTCTCTCTCTCTCTCTCTCTCTCTTGCAAATAAATAAAATCAAAAATCCATTCTTTTATGTTTACTCGAGACCTAAAACTTTAAACTCTTACTTGAGTGTCTACATAGGAACTCTGATCTTATTGATGCATTTTACCTTGAACAGCAGGTACATGATGAATTTGACCTTCTGCCTGTGAACTCAGCTCAGTGTTTTGAATTTCTGTACTCTAGCCTCTGGCCTGATAATCTAATTTTAACTCTGCCTATTACTTTCCCCAGGTGAAAGTAGTTAGCAGGAGATAAGGCTCAGATACCAGCTTGCCATGTGCCCTTGACAATATTCTCAGACTTCTTGTGTTTCACTTTCTGCATGTGTAAATAAGGATAACCCTAGTGCATACACCACAGGCTCTGGATTAGGGTGAGGATTATGGGCTCAACCTGCTGCCTGGAACATAATGGGATTCATACACTTTAGTTACAATTTTTAGTAATGTTGTTATATTTGGCCACGAAAAAGCTCAGAAACCTAACCATGTCTTGTTTCCTAGATTTGCCAGGAAGCACTGGCTTTTTGCATCCATTCCAGGCATGAAGCTGCCCAGTCCTTCGAGCAGCCAGCCCTTTTGCTTTCTTGGCCTCAGTTCTGACTGTGAGCGCCGCACCGCCCCATCTCTCTCTTTCAACTTTGCAACAGATACTGGGTTTGTAGTTAAAACCTAGGTATTTGTCTTGTTCATAATAAATCAGGAAAGTGTCTTGTTCATAATAAATCAGGCCTTCAAGTCTATTCTCTTATTCACAAAGGAAATGATTCAGAAATAGAGGCAAAACAGGAGCAAGTTAAGAATTTTTTTAACAGGGGCACCTGGGTGGCTCAGATGGTTGAGCATCTGCCTTCGGGTCAGGTCATGATTTCAGGGACCTGGGATGGAGCCCCATGTCAGGCTCCCAGCTCAGCAGGGAGCCTGCTTCTCCTTCTCCCTCTGCCTCTCCCCCTGCTTGTGCTCTCTCTGTCTCTCTCTTAAATTTGAATAAATAAAGTCTTTTTTTTTTTTTGGAAAGATTTTATTTGTTTATTTGACAGAGAGAGAGAACGAGAGAGGGAACACAAGCAGCGGGAGTGGGAGAGAGAGAAGTAGACTTCCCGCGGAGCAGGGAGCCTGATGCGGGGTTCGATCCCAGGACCCTGGGATCATGACCTGAGCTGAAGGCAGACACTTAACAACTGAGCCAGCCAGGCGCCCCAAATAAAATCGTTTTTTAAAAAAAGAATCTTTTTAACATTCCAATATTTGTATCTTACCCATGATTAAAAGTGCACTTTTTCTACAGTGCCAGGGTGTTGAAGAGATTACCTTAGATATGTGAAAACATACAGCAAGGTTGGTATGAGGAGTTAGGGATTTGGCAAGGCTTTGTGGTAATATGGTTATTGTCTATGAGGAAGTCTACATATGTTTCACGTGAAGTAGACTAAAAGGTAGGCTGATTGTCCATCTGTATTTTTGTTTTGTTCTTGACATTACATAGATACGTTACAAGCTGAAGCAAACACTTCTCCACTCTTGGTAAAAAATTAAACAGATAAAATGTAATTAAATAGAACTTACTTTCAAATCTAAGTTATTTTTTTTCCTCCTGAACTCTGAGTTTCTGATTTTCCAGTCTAATAATTTATGGGTCCTCTCTTGTAATATACTTTTAAATGAATTCTCCTTCTTGAAACATAATTTTTCCCCATATCAATGCAAGCTCATTCTTTTTCTCTACAAAAAAAGGGGGGCAATAAAGCAATCACAACACACTCAGAAAGCATTTGAGGTCATATCCCTCAACATTTTAACTGTAAAATTATAATTCTTAAGTTTTTCCAAATGTTTATGATGTTTTGAGCTCACTCAGTAAGAGGAAAAATATGTATCTCTGCCAACACATTTTGGTGATTTCATCTCCTTTCATAGGAATCTCTAAGGGTTTCCTAATTAGAAGAATTTACAGGAAATGTCAAACAGTCTAAATAACTGATGGATTGTAATTAAAGTCTCAGCAATTGAGCAAATTAACCTTTATATTTTTACAACATCAAACTACATGGCAGGTTCCAGAAAGTTTTTAAAGCTAGTAATTGAGGGAATTATCAAAAGCTAGGAAATAGAGGAGAAAAAAAAAGTCATTTCTGGGTTGTTATTATGGTATTTTAAGTGTGCAATTAAATTGATAACAGTGATCTGTCTCTAAGATTAAAAATAAGGAGATCTATTGTAAAAATATAAAACACTAATATATTTCAATTTGTGTACAATAAGGTAAAGGAAATATCTGTAATTTTAATTGTTAATGCCTAGCAAATTTTTAAAATTTTAATTTATGCTATGGTATATAATAAAACTTATGTAAATAAGATTATTTTAAATGATAGTAAAGTAAAATAGAGATTGAAAATGTGAACAGAGTGGTTATATGATTGCTAAATTAATTTTTATACAAATCCTTTATACTCAGACCAGTCTAGGATTGAATACAAAAGGGAATCTGTGATTTTTCAGTTTATTATCTCATTTGATTCTCTTAGAAGTCATAATAACTCAAAATCATGTTCAGTTATAAATTATCAATAGTATTAGTAGCTAAGTAGTATGTGGACACAATTTTTCTTGTACCTTTAGCTCAATCCAGCAACTGAGGAAAACATCTAAAAGATAGTGTTGCATTGTGATAGACACCCAATAAAGAGCTACTTATTTACATCTGAATTTTGCTAGTTATGTGTCTTATAACAAGATAGCCTTAATATTTGTATATTTAGGAAAAGTTTAAGAGTTTACAAATAATTTATTTTATTTTTTATAAAGATTTTATTTATTTATTTGAGAGAGAGAGAGAGTGCACAAGCAGGGGGAGGGAGAGGGACAAACCGATTCCACTCTGAGCACAGAGCCTGACTTGGGGCTCTGATCTCCCGACCCTGAGAGCATAACCTTAGCTGAAATCAAGAGCTGGAGGCTTAACCAACTGAGCCGCCCAGTCCCTCTTAAGAATTTACAAATAATTTATTAGAAGGAACTCTTTTTTTTTTTTTAAGATTTTATTTATTTGACTGAGAGAGACACAGCAAGAGAGCGAACACAAGCAGGGGGAGTGGGAGAGGGAGAAGCAGGCTTCCTGCTGAGCAGGGAGCCTGATGAGGGGCTCCATCCCAGGACCCTGGGATCATGACCCTAGCGGACAGCAGATGCCTAATGACTGAGCCACCCAGGCAACTAGAAGGAACTCTCAAAACAATTCATTAAGTTCTACCTAGTTCTCACAGTGTTGATTTGCTGTGTCTGTTCTTAACTGCTTTGAATTTATACATATATAATATTAATGTAATGTAATATATAATATAATATAATATAATATAATATAATATAATAGGCAGGAAAAACTATGGTAAATATATTATATGCCATTTCCTTTCTACATACATCTGAGCATAAATTCGAAGTCCATACTGCTAGTATGAATCTAAGACAAGAAGCTGACAAGTTAACAAGGTTCTCTCAAGTAGTCTATACGAAGCTACAGATATGACACATCATATGAATTTCTTGGTCTAAGTCTCAGTTGGAAGAAAATATTTTCCCTTTCATTACTTTTATATAAAACTCTATATACTTTTATGGAAGTCCTAGCCACAGCAATCAGACAACAAAAAGAAATCAAAAGCATCCAAATTGACAAAGAAGAAGTCAAACTCTCACTCTTTGCAGATGATATGATACTTTATGTGGAAAACCCAAAAGACTCCACCCCAAAACTGCTAGAACTCATACAGGAATTCAGTCAAGTGGCAGGATATAAAATCAGTGCACAGAAGTCAGTGGCATTCCTATACACCAACAAGACAGAAGAAAGAGAAATTAAGGAGTCGATCCCATTTACAATTGCACCCAAAACCATAAGATACCTAGGAATAAATCTAACCAAAGAGACAAAGGATCTGTACTCAGAAAACTATAAAATACTCATGAAAGAAATTGAGGAAGACACAAAGAAATGGAAAAACGTTCCATGCTCATGGATTGGAAGAACAAATATTGTGAAGATGTCAATGCTACCTAGAGCAATCTACACATTCAAGGTAATCCCCATCAAAATACCATCCACTTTTTTCAAAGAAATGGAACAAATAATCCTAAAATTTGTATGGAACCAGAAAAGACCCCGCATAGCCAGAGGAATATTGAAAAAGAAAAGCAAAGCCGGTGGCATCACAATTCCAGACTTCCAGCTCTATTACAAAGCTGTCATCATCAAGAGAGCATGGTACTAGAACAAAAACAGACACATAGATCAATGGAACAGAATAGAGAGCCCAGAAATGGACCCTCAACTCTATGGTCAACTCATCTTCGACAAAGCAGGAAAGAATGTCCAATGGAACAAAGACAGTCTCTTCAACAAATGGTGTTGGGAAAATTGGATAGCCACATGCAGAAGAATGAAACTGGACCATTTCCTTACACCACACACAAAAATAGACTCCAAATGGTTGAAAGACCTCAATGTGAGACAGGAGTCCATCAAAATCCTAAAGGAGAACACAGGCAGCAACCTCTTAGACCTCAGCCAAAGCAACTTCTTCCTAGAAACATCGCCAAAGGCAAGGGAAGCAAGGGCAAAAATGAACTATTGGGACTTCATCAAGATAAAAAGCTTTTGCAAAGCAAAGGAAACAGTCACAAAACCAAAAGACAACCGACAGAATGGGAGAAGATATTTGCAAATGACATATCAGATAAAGGGCTAGTATCCAAAATCTATAAAGAACTCATCAAACTCAACACCCAAAGAACAAAGAATCCAATCAAGAAATGGGCAGAAGACATGAACAGACATTTTTCCGAAGAAGACATCCAAATGGCCAAGAGACACATGAAAAAGTGCTCAACATCGCTTGGCATCAGGGAAATCCAAATCAAAACCTCAATGAGATACCACCTCACACCAGTCAGAATGGCTAAAATTAACAAGTCAGGAAACGACAGATGTTGGTGGGGATGCGGAGAAAGGGGAACCCTCCTACACTGTTGGTGGAAATGCAAGCTGGTGCAGCCACTCTGGAAAACAGTATGGAGGTTCCTCAAAAAGTTGAAAATAGAGCTACCATATGATCCAGCAATTGCACTACTGGGTATTTACCCCAAAGATACAAAAGTAGGGATCCGAAAGGGTATGTACACCCCGATGTTTATAGCAGCAATGTCCACAATAGCCAAACTGTGGAAAGAGCCAAGATGTCCATCGACAGATGAATGGATAAAGAAGAAGTGGTATATATATACAATAGAATATTATGCAGCCATCAAAAGGAATGAGATCTTGCCATTTGCAGCAATGTGGGTGGAACTGGAGGGTATTATGTTGAGTGAAATAAGTCAAACAGAGAAAGACATGTATCATATGATCTCACTGATATGAGGAATTCTTAATTGCAGGAAACAAACTGAGGGTTGCTGGAGTAGGGGGTGGGGTAGGAGGGATGGGGTGACTGGGTGATAGACACTGGGGAGGGTATGTGCTCTGGTAAGCGCTGTGAACTGTGCAAGACTGTTGAATCTCAGATCTGTACCTCTGAAACAAATAATGCAATATATGTTAAGAAAAAAAAAAAGAAGAAGAAGAAGAAGGTAGCGGAAGGGGAAGAATGAAGCAGGGGAAATCGGAGGGGTAGACGAACCATGAGAGACGATGGACTCTGAAAAACAACTGAGGCTTCTAGAGGGGAGGGGGGTGGGAGGATGGGTTAGCCTGGTGGTGGGTATTGAGGAGGGCACATTCTGCATGGAGCACTGGATGTTATGCACAAACAATGAATCATGGAACACTTCATCTAAAACTAATGATGTAATGTATGGGGATTAACATAAGAATTAAAAAAATGAAAAAAAAATTATAATAATAATAGAAACACAAATAACCCAATTTCTAAAAATGGATAAAGGATCCGAATAGGCATTTATCCAAGGAAGATATATAAATGGTCAAAAAGCACCATTAGACATCAGAAAAAATGCAAATTAAACCACAATGAAATACTACTTCACACTTATAATGGCTACAATAAAAAAGCCAAATAATAATAAGTGTTAGAGAAGATATGGGGAAACTGGAATCTTCATGTACTGCTGATGGAAATATGCCGCAGTTGCTTTGGTGCACAGTCTAGTAGTTTCTCAAGTGATTAGTTATAAGTTACCATATTATTCACCAATTCCACTCCTAGGAATACACTCAAGATAAAAGAAAACATGTTCACACAAAAACTTGTACATAAATGTTTATAGCAGTATTATTCATAATAGCCAAAAGGTGGAAAGAACTCAAATGTCCTTCAGATGATGAATGGATAAACAAAAGGTGGTATATCCATATAGCAAGATGTTATTCAGCCATAAAAATGAATGAAGTTTTGATACATGCCAAAACATGAATGAACTTTGAAATACTGCTAAATGAAATAAGCTAGTCACAAAAGACCCATATTATATGATTCCTTTCATATTAAAGGTCCATAATAAGGAAATCCATTCAGACAGAAAGTAGATGAGTGGTTGCTGAGGGCTAGAAGGTAGGAATAAGGTAAGGGAAAGGAAGGGGATAGCTAAGGAGTATGGGATTTCTTTTTAAGGTAGTGAAATATTCTAAAATTGACTGTGATAAAGGTTGCACATATCTATAAATATACTAAAAACCACTGAAATGTATACTTTAAATAGATGAAATCCATGGTATATAAATTATATCTCAACAAAGCTTTTAAAAAAATATAACCTCAAATTATACAAAGGAAATTTTGATTGATTTGCAGAATCATTGTGAAAGATTTCAACATGTCTCCTACAATTTTATATTAAGTTATAGGGTTAAATATTGTATTTAAATATGTAGATGTAAGAAACAAAAAAATCTCATACCCAACTATTAGAGAATAAAGTTTCTTTTCAGACTTAAATGAAGCATTTAGAAAAATTGAACTGTTTAATGTGATTAAGTAAATCTCAAATTTTTCAAAGAATCATGCATACTGTTATTTTGAATTCATGCGATTAAATTAAAACTCAATAACAAAAAGATAAATTAAAAAAATTATTGGACTTTACAAACATAATTCTAAGTAAACCTATCAGTTAAATAAGAATTCAAAATGAGAGTTTAAAACATTATTAGAATGAAAGATTATTAAATAATAAATTTCTGAAATTCTGGAAGTAAAAGTACTACATCAAGAAATATTTATATCCTTAATTGCTATATTAGAAAAGGGACTCAAAAGGAATTGTGTCCATTTTAAAGACTTTGAAAAAGAACAAAGCAAACACAAAGAAAGTAGAAGCAAAACATAAAGATAGTAGAAACAATGCACTAGAAAACAAAAGCCCAATTAAGAGGATCAAAAGCAGCAAGTTTGTTATTTGAATAAACTTGTAAAATTGATAAACTGGCAATCTGAACAAGATTCAGATGTTACAAGTATACGATATGAAGTATGAACAAAGAGACACTAGAAATGCATCAGAAATTAAAAATATAAAAGGATGCATTAAACAACATTGAGTCATTAATGAAAATATTAACATAATGGTCAAAGTTCTAGAAAAGTAAAATTTACCAAAACAGATTTAAGAATAAGTACAAAGTCTTCACATCCCTGTAACAATTAAAGAACTTGAATGTGCTGTTTAAAATAATTCTAAAAAGAATACATTAAGCCTAAAAGATTTTTAAAGTGACTGCTAACAAATTTTCAAGGACAAGACCATTGTAAACTTATATAAACTTTTCCAGAGATAAAAAAAGAACAGCATCCAATTCACTATATAAAGCCAATCTCACTTAAGAAAAACAATAAAAAATTCCCTTAAAATAATAAAATAATAAATCCAGCTATATATAAAAAGGATTAATAACCAAATTATTTTAGTCCAGGCATTCAAGAATGTAATAACTTTAGAAATACTCATATGTTATTCCCCATTTTATGATTAAAAAAGAAAAAAACCCTATGATCATTCCAATCAACTGGAGAGAGAGATGGAGTCAAGGGAATGTTTGAATGTTGGTGGGAATGATCCAGTGGAGAGGGGGAAAAAAATATGAGGGGGGGGAAGGAAGTAGAGAATTTCTGGAACACAGTCCTTAGGCAGATGTGACAGAATGAGATCTAACAGACAAGTGGAAGACTTGGCTTTGGATAGATATCCCTGCTAAAATGAAGGAAAGGAAATACAGATGCCAATGTGGAGGTGGGAGCGTGTATTACTTTTCTGATTGCTTCATTTTTCTTCATAAGGAAGTGTCTGTGTGTGTGTATATGCTGTTTATTAGAAAGCTACATTTGCTAATAAAACAAAACCATTTTCAGACAATCTGGGTATGAGTGACTACTAAGGACTATCCTCAAAAAAGGTTGATTCTTGAATATACAATGCTGACTTTAGTTGGGTAGTTAGACTTGTTTCTAAGGGTGCTTTGTCATCTTTATCATGGAGAAAGTTTCATGCCTTCTTTTTAAAGCTCAGTGTAGCATGTGACTACATGCTATAGGGATTAAAAGCAAAGACTGAAATCAGGCATTTGATTCCTACAGCCTGCAACTCACTGGCTGTGAAATTTTTGGAATGATGGTGGGGTCCAATCACTTCAGATCTCTCATTTTAAAAGTACCTATTCCATTGGGCTGCTGAGACTATTAGATAAAGTATATATAAACACTCCATTAGACAGGGTTCTGGAAAATGGAAGCTACACTACATATCCCAGGTATAAAGAGTTTAGTATATATAATTAGGGTTTAATGACTTGTGGAAATGCTGGGGAAGTAAAGATCAGAAAGGTTGCTTCTGAAATTTGCAAAGTTGATACCAAAGATCTCAGTTGTAAGCCCCAAACGAGATGATTCACTCCATCTCACCAGGAAGCTGCTGGAATTCTTGAAACTCTGAGATGTCACCAACTGTCTCAGTCTTCAGTGGCCTAGTGGGTGGGAAGATGCTGTGGCTCTTTTGTCTGCCCAGGCATCTGGCTGCACCTGCCTCCCAAGATTAATGGCTTCTTCTTCACTTTCACTTCACAAATCTCTTAAGTTCCTCTCCCTGGATAACTCTAAGCCAAAATCATGCAGGGAAGGAGATTCTGGGAACATAATTCACAGTCTTAGAAAGGAGTGGTAGCCCAACACTTAACTTAACATGGTGCTGGATATAAAAGAAATTGCTGAATAAATGGTAGCTGCTCTTGCCACCTACCACAAGACAAATCCCCATGTAATGTCTATTTCACAGCTTCACTGTACACTCAATTTTAATTAGTGAAATTAGGAAAAAGTATTGCAACATATGGTCATGTCAGGTTTAAGATAGTTTAAGAGAGTTCTTTCAAGCCATTAACCTGTTTTGATGTGGCAGAGAAAATCATCGCAGATCATAGTTACTATATGACAATCGACTGCACACATTAAAGATGTGATTCTTGAAGTGTTTAACGTGCATCCTGTGTAAAAGCACTGCATTATACAACCTGAGGAATACAAAAATAAATCTAAAACATAGTCCTTGCCATTGAGAAACTTGCAGACTTACCAGAGAACCAATGGCTGAGTGATAGGAACAAATAATTCAATAGCTAATTTCCCTTGGTATTCCAGTATAAATCTACTCATTCTCATTTCCCCCCTGACTTCTCTTAATTTACTTGTATTTTTAATTGGGAGCTCTTTTAGTCAGGGCATAAAGTGTCAAACATGCTTAGATGAATTCACATATGGGAAGTAAGCATTCCTGCCATATTGCCATCAGAACTAGAATGTTTCAGGCATGCCTGGGTGGCTCAGTCATTAAGCGTCTGCCTTCAGCTGGGGTCACGATCCCAGGGTCCTGGGATTGAGCCCCACATTGGGCTCCCTGCTCAGCGGGAAGCCTGCTTCTCCCTCTCCCACTCCCCCTGCTTGTGTTCCCTCTCTCGCTGTGTCTCTCTCTGTCAAATATATAAGTCTAAAAAAAAGAAAAAAGAACTAGAATGTTCCATAAACCTTCTATTTAAATAAAGAGAACATCTTCTCCCTAAACCATCTCTAACAGTTATATAAACTTTTGGTTTCTTTTTCTAGACTATTGAGGTTTGCTAAACAAATTCATATTCACTTAAATATGAATTTTCCAGTTTGAGTGTTTTTATTTTTTCAGGCATTTGTTCTCTCAGCTTGAAATGACTTTCCCTCTTTTGTCATCCTGGCAGGACCCTGTCAATCTTTCAAGACTTATCTTGAGCATTGATGCTTGTAAAGAAACCTATCTCATCTCTCCAGCCAGAATTGTATGCTTCCTTTACTGTGTTTCCCTACCATCAGAGTATATTTCTATCACGCTGTGTTATAATTATGTATATTTCATACTCTATTATCGCTGCTTAAATCCACATCTCCTCCACTGCACACTGATTTCCTTAATCTGTGGATGGTATCTGGTTCATCTTTGTGTCCAGTACTTACTTCATTACAGGTTCTTGGATTAGTTTCCTATTGCTATAGCAAAAAATTACCCCAACTTTGGTGGTTTAAAACAACACAAATTTATTCTCTCAGTTCTGAAGGTCAGAAATTTGAAATGGATCCAACTGGGCAAAAATTTAGTATCAGCAGGGCTGTATTCCTTCTGAGGGCTCCAGGGGAGAATTCATTTCCTTGTCTTTTCCAGTTTGTAGAGGCTGTCTCCATTCCTTCACTCCTGGCTCCTTCCCCATCTTCAAAACCAGTGTAATTTCTTCAAATACCCTTCTACGTCTTTTACTTATAAGGATCCTGATGGTTATATCAAGCCAGCATAATCTCCCAGATCAAGATCCTTAACTTAATCACATCTGCCAAGGCCATTTGCTATGTAAGGTAACATATTCCTGAGTTCTGAGGACTAGAACATAGACTACTTTAGGAGCCAAGAGGAGTATTGTTCTGCTCACTACAGTGTCCAAACAAAGTCTAATCAATGAGAGGCATCCACATACCTGAGCCATCCATTCCCTGAATAATGATTTCTTTGAACTCTCTGGACCACTTTCTCTGTACAATTTTTGTGGCATGGAGCACAGAAGTTTGTACGATTCTGGGTGTGAATGCTCTGTGTTTTTTTAGATACATTTCTATTATGTTTCCAGTAGAAACAGTACCATTTGACTCTCCAAAGGAATAAAGATATTATAAAGTTTAGATTTTTATTTTTTATGAAAGTATTAGGTTTTCTTAAGCCTCATTTTTTCACACAGCCCCTCTCCCATAGTGCAACATGGAAATACTTTAACAGACTTATAGAAAGAGGAAGAGTAAAGAGGTACTGTTAGTGTTTGATGACAAAAAAAAAAGCCATTATTATCACTGAAATACGCTGAGATTTGCTGTCCTTTGGGTTTTAAAATTAACAAATGAAGAAGGAAATATAATAATACAGTTTTCAGACTGCTTTGCCTTGTTTCTGCAACTTTTCTAATCTTTTGTCCTTTCATCTACTTTTCCCTCTTTTTAAATTATTTTTTGTTTTCTTTTTGGTCATATTTGACTTAAAATAACCCTACATGATGTTTCTTTGGATTCTCTTATCCTTTTTTAAAAATTTCACTTTTGGATTCTTGCTATTATTTATTCATTGTCTCTTTTAATCTCTGGAAGAATCCAAATAAAAAAATTCCCTTATCACCTTTATTTAAAATAAATTTGAAATCAAATTTTATTACAAAGACTACCATGGACTTTATGTTGCTACTATCACTATTAATGCTGTCACTTAAAGTTCAAATTGTCAGCATCAATGTCAAAGTAAATATCAATAAAAAGATGTCATGTATTTGCATTCAAATCACCAGAGTAATCGTGACACGTTAGGATGTGAAAGAAAATCATTTGAATGCCATAGGATATGCAAGTCTCATTGGTATCAGTTTAAAACCAATTCAAATTTTAGAAGAAATTATTATTTAAAGTTCCTGAATTTATATGCAATTGCAAGAAAGCTTTGAAGTCATAGAAGGAAAACAGGGTAGAAAAGTAAACACTCACAAAAAAAATAAAATAAAATTCATATGGCAGGTATTCGGTTGATCTTCAACCATTCTGGGAAACCCATTCAACCTTCCTAGCACTTCCCACTTGCAGGTCTGTGGTAAGGGTGACCAGATAATTTAGGGCACCAAACAAATATCACACCCACAGAAACCCAAGTACACAGCATAATGAATTACAAATCACTAATTTCGGTCACCAATAAAGTAAGAAACAAGATAAAAAGAATACCCTCTGTGGCCACTAATACTGAACATGACATTGGAAGCATTAGTCAACACAACTAAAAGAGAGCAAATAGGGGCATACACATTGACAAAGAAGAGGTAAAAATATTTCTATTTACAAAATATATGATTCTCTTTCAGGAAAATTTCAGATAATCTGTTGATATCTGCTAAAAATTTACCATCTCCTAAAGAATTGTTTTATAAGAGGCAAGTTGTATTTATCATAATAAATTATTATATTTTGCTTGAAAATGCTCACTGCTTATCTCCTTACAGTTTACCATGGCATGCAACTTTTGAACAAGAAAATATTATCCAGCCAGATTGATATATTTGAAATTTTAAATTTTGTAGTTTTTGAAAATCTATGATTCTAAATTTAATTTTAAAACAGATATAGAGGGGTGCCTGAGTGGCTCAGACCATGATCCCAGGGTCCTGGGATCAAGCCTGCATTGGGCTTCCTGCTCAGCGGGGAGTCTGCTTCTCTCTCTACCTCTGCCTGCCACTCCCCCTGCTTATGCTCCCTCTCTCTCTGTCAAATAAATAAATAAAATCTTAAAAAAAAAAACAAAAATAAATAAATAAAGCAGATATAGAAGTGTCTGGATTTATATAAAAGTATAGAGGTTTTTTTTTAATTCTTATGTTAATTCCCATACATTACATCATTAGTTTTAGATGAAGTGTTCTATGATTCATTGTTTGTGCACAACACCCAGTGCTCCATGCAGAATGTGCCCTCCTCAATACCCACCACCAGGCTAACCCATCCTCCTACCCCCCTCCCCTCTAGAACCCTCAGTTTGTTTTTCAGAGTCTATCGTCTCTCATGATTGGTCTACCCCTCCGATTTCCCCTGCTTCATTCTTCCCCTCCCGCTACCTTCTTCTTCTTCTTCTTCTTCTTTTTTTTTCTTAACATATATTGCATTATTTGTTTCAGAGGTACAGATCTGAGATTCAACAGTCTTGCACAATTCACAGCGCTTACCAGAGCACATACCCTCCCCAGTGTCTATCACCCAGTCACCCCATCCCTCCCACCCCACCCCCCACTCCAGCAACCCTCAGTTTGTTTCCTGCAATTAAGAATTCCTCATATCAGTGAGATCATATGATACATGTCTTTCTCTGTTTGACTTATTTCACTCAACATAATACCCTCCAGTTCCATCCACGTCGTTGCAAATGGCAAGATCCCATTCCTTTTGATGGCTGCATAATATTCCATTGTATATATATACCACTTCTTCTTTATCCATTCATCTGTCGATGGACATCTTGGCTCTTTCCACAGTTTGGCTATTGTGGACATTGCTGCTATAAACATCGGGGTGCATGTACCCCTTCGGATCCCTACTTTTGTATCTTTGGGGTAAATACCCAGTAGTGCAATTGCTGGATCATATGGTAGCTCTATTTTCAACTTTTTGAGGAACCTCCATACAGTTTTCCAGAGTGGCTGCACCAGCTTGCATTTCCACCAACAGTGTAGGAGGGTTCCGCTTTCTCTGCATCCCCGCCAACATCTGTCGTTTCCTGACTTGTTAATTTTAGCCATTCTGACTGGTGTGAGGTGGTATCTCATTGAGGTTTTGATTTGGATTTCTCTGATGCCGAGCGATATTGAGCACTTTTTCATGTGTCTGTTGGCCATTTGGGTGTCTTCTTCGGAAAAATGTCTGTTCATGTCTTCTGCCCATTTCTTGATTGGATTCTTTGTTCTTTGGGTGTTGAGTTTGATGAGTTCTTTATAGATTTTGGATACTAGCCCTTTATCTGATATGTCATTTGCAAATATCTTCTCCCATTCTGTCGGTTGTCTTTTGGTTTTGTTGACTGTTTCCTTTGCTTTGCAAAAGCTTTTTATCTTGATGAAGTCCCAATAGTTCATTTTTGCCCTTGCTTCCCTTGCCTTTGGCGATGTTTCTAGGAAGAAGTTGCTTTGGCTGAGGTCTAAGAGGTTGCTGCCTGTGTTCTCCTTTAGGATTTTGATGGACTCCTGTCTCACATTGAGGTCTTTCAACCATTTGGAGTCTATTTTTGTGTGTGGTGTAAGGAAATGGTCCAGTTTCATTCTTCTGCATGTGGCTATCCAATTTTCCCAACACCATTTGTTGAAGAGACTGTCTTTGTTCCATTGGACATTCTTTCCTGCTTTGTCGAAGATGAGTTGACCATAGAGTTGAGGGTCCATTTCTGGGCTCTCTATTCTGTTCCATTGATCTATGTGTCTGTTTTTGTTCTAGTACCATGCTCTCTTGATGATGACAGCTTTGTAATAGAGCTGGAAGTCTGGAATTGTGATGCCACCGGCTTTGCTTTTCTTTTTCAATATTCCTCTGGCTATGCGGGGTCTTTTCTGGTTCCATACAAATTTTAGGATTATTTGTTCCATTTCTTTGAAAAAAGTGGATGGTATTTTGATGGGGATTACCTTGAATGTGTAGATTGCTCTAGGTAGCATTGACATCTTCACAATATTTGTTCTTCCAATCCATGAGCATGGAACGTTTTTCCATTTCTTTGTGTCTTCCTCAATTTCTTTCATGAGTATTTTATAGTTTTCTGAGTACAGATCCTTTGTCTCTTTGGTTAGATTTAATCCTAGGTATCTTATGGTTTTGGGTGCAATTGTAAATGGGATCGACTCCTTAATTTCTCTTTCTTCTGTCTTGTTGGTGTATAGGAATGCCACTGACTTCTGTGCACTGATTTTATATCCTGCCACTTGACTGAATTCCTGTATGAGTTCTAGCAGTTTTGGGGTGGAGTCTTTTGGGTTTTCCACATAAAGTATCATATCATCTGCAAGAGTGAGAGTTTGACTTCTTCTTTGCTGATTTGGATGCCTTTGATTTCTTTTTGTTGTCTGATTGCTGTGGCTAGGACTTCCAATACTATGTTGAATAGCAGTGGTGATAGTGGACATCCCTGCCACGTTCCTGACCTTAGGGGGAAAGCTCTCAGGTTTTCCCCATTGAGAATAATATTCGCTGTAAGTTTTTCATAGATGGCTTTTATGATATTGAGGTATGTACCCTCGATCCCTGTACTCTGAAGAGTTTTGATCAAGAAAGGATGCTGTACTTTGTCAAAAGCTTTTTCTGCATCTATGGAGAGGATCATATGATTCTTGTTCTTTCTTTGGTTAATGTATTGTATCACATTGATTGATTTGTGGATGTTGAACCAACCTTGCAGCCCAGGGATAAATCCCACTTGGTCGTGGTGAATAATCCTTTTAATGTACTGTTGGATCCTATTGGCTAGTATTTTGGTGAGAATTTTTGCATCCATGTTCATCAGGGATATTGGTCTGTAATTCTCCTTTTTGATGGGGTCTTTGTCTGGTTTTGGGATCAAGGTAATGCTGGCCTCATAAAATGAGTTTGGAAGTTTTCCTTCCATTTCTATTCTTTGAAACAGCTTC
This sequence comes from Mirounga leonina, assembly GCF_011800145.1. NCBI lineage: Eukaryota > Metazoa > Chordata > Mammalia > Carnivora > Phocidae > Mirounga > Mirounga leonina. Next base: position 50,665,873 of record NW_023270854.1, on the reverse strand, counting down.
AGAAGAATAGGTATTAATTCTTCTTGAAATGTTTGGTAGAATTCCCCTGGGAAGCCATCTGGCCCGGGGCTTTTGTTTGTTGGGAGATTTTTGATGACTGCTTCAATTTCCTTAGTGGTTATAGGTCTGTTCAGGTTTTCTATTTCTTCCTGGTTCAGTTTTGGTAGTTGATACATCTCTAGGAATGCATCCATTTCTTCCAAGTTATCTAATTTGCTGGCATAGAGTTGCTCATAATATGTTCTTATAATTGTTTGTATTTCTTTGTTGTTGGTTGTGATCTCTCCTCTTTCATTCATGATTTTGTTGATTTGGGTCATTTCTCTTTTCTTTTTGATAAGTCTGGCCAGGGGTTTATCAATCTTGTTAATTCTTTCAAAGAACCAGCTCCTAGTTTCGTTGACCTGTTCTACTGTTCTTTTAGTTTCTATTTCATTGATTTCTGCTCTGATCTTTATGATTTCTCTTCTCCTGCTGGGTTTAGGCTTTATTTGTTGCTCTTTCTCCAGCTCCGTTAGGTGTAGGGTTAGGTTGTGTACTTGAGACCTTTCTTGTTTCTTGAGAAAGGCTTGTATTGCTATATACTTTCCTCTTAGGACTGCCGCTGCATCCCAAAGATTTTGAACAGTTGTGTTTTCATTTTCATTGGTTTCCATGTATTTTTTTTAGTTCTTCTTTAATTTCCTGTTGACCCATTCATTCTTCAGTAGGATGCTCTTTAGCCTCCATGTATTTGAGTTCTTTCCGACTTTCCTATTGTGATTGAGTTCTAGTTTCAAAGCATTGTGGTCTGAAAATAGGCAGGGAATGATCCCAATCTTTGGTACCGGTTGAGACCTGATTTATGACCTAGGATGTGATCTATTCTGGAGAATGTTCCATGGGCATTAGAGAAGAATGTGTATTCTGTTGCTTTGGGATGGAATGTTCTGAATATGTCTGTGAAGTCCATTTGGTCCAGTGTGTCATTTAAAGTCTTTATTTCCTTGTTGATCTTTTGCTTAGATGATCTGTCCATTTCAGTGAGGGGGGTGTTAAAGTCCCCCACTATTATTGTATTGTTGTCAATGTGTTTCTTTGCTTTAGTTATTAATTGCCTTATATAATTGGCTGCTCCCATGTTAGGGGCATAGATATTTACAATTGTTAGATCTTCTTGTTGGATAGATCCTTTAAGTAGGATATAATGTCCTTCCTCATCTCTTATTATAGCCTTGGTTTAAAATCTAATTTGTCTGATATAGGGATTGCCACCCCAGCTTTCTTTTGGTGTCCATTAGCATGGTAAATGGTTTTCCACCCCCTCACTTTCAATCTGGGGGTGTCTTTGGTTCTAAAATGAGTCTCTTGCAGACAGCATATCGATAGGTCTTGTTTTTTAATCCAGTCTGATAGCCTGTGTCTTTTGATTGGGGCATTTAGCCCATTTACATTCAGGGTAACTATTGAAAGATAGGAATTTAGTGCCATTGTATTGCCTGTAAGGTGACTGTTACCGTGTATTGTCTGTGTTCCTTTCTGGTCTATCTTGCTTTTAGGTCCTCTTTGCTTAGAGGACCCCTTTCAAGATTTCCTGTAGGGCTGGTTTTGTGTTTGCAAATTCCTTTAGTTTTTGTTTGTCCTGGAAGCTTTTTATCTCTCCTTCAATTTTCAATGACAGCCTAGCTGGATATAATATTCTTGGCTGCATATTTTTCTCATTTAGTGCTCTGAAGATATCCTGCCAGTCCTTTCTGGCCTGCCAGGTCTCTGTGGATAGGTCTGTTGCCAATCTAATGTTTCTACCCTTGTAGGTTACATATCTCTTCTCCCGAGTTGCTTTCAGGATTTTCTCTTTGTCTCTGAGACTCGTAAGTTTTACTATTAGATGTCGGGGTGTTGACCTATTTTTATTGATTTTGAGAGGGGTTCTCTGTGCCTCCTGGATTTTGATGCCTGTTTCCTTCCCCAAATTAGGGAAGTTCTCTGCTATAATTTGCTCCATTATACCTTCTGCCCCTCTCTCTCTTTCTTCTTCTTCTGGGATCCCAATTATTCTAATGTTGTTTCGTCTTATGGTATCGCTTATTTCTCGAATTCTGCCCTCGTGATCCAGTAGTTGTTTATCTCTCTTTTTCTCAGCTTCTTTATTTTCCATCATATGGTCTTCTATATTACTGATTCTCTCTTCTGCCTCATTTATCCTAGCAGTTAGCACCCCCATTTTTCATGGCACCTCATTAATAGCCTTTTGATTTCTACTTGGTTAGATTTTAGTTCTTTTACTTCTCCAGAAAGGGTTTCTCTAATAACTTCCATATTTTTTTCAAGCCCAGCTAATATCTTTAAAGTGATGATTCTGAATTCTAGATCTGACATCGTACTAATGTCTGTATTGAGTAGGTCCCTGGCAGTTGGTACTATCTCTTGTTCTTTTTGTTGAGGTGATTTTTTTCCGTCTTGTCATTTTGTGCAGAGGAGAATAGATTAATGAGAGAACAAAATGCTTGCAGAGTAACAATGTCCCCAGAAAATATACTCTAAACAAATCAGAAAAGACCTGAAGCAGTGGGATAAGAAAGGGAAAGAGAGAAAAAAGAAGAAAAAAAAAAAGAAAAAGATAAAAACAAACAAAAACAAACAGAACAAAACAACAACAACAACAAAAAAAACAGAATGTGATCACATATGATCTGGCTGGTATATAGATTAGTGCCACACACTAGATTTGGGGTGTATTTTGGTCTTTTAGAAAAAAGTTCCTCCCAAAATTTTAAAGAAAGAAAAAGTTATATATGTACAAAAACAAGGGTTGATATGATGAAGGGATGGAATATGACTGTAAAGATGGAAATTATAAAAAATTTTATAAAAGGAATTGATAAGAAGTTGTTTGAAAAAAGAAAGAAGAGGATTAAAAAAAGAAAAAAGAAAAAAAAGGGAGAGAATGTGATCAGGCAGGGGAATAGAAAACACCATATACTAGAGATTTAGGGTATATTTTAATCTGTTAGAAGAAACTATCTCAAAATTTTAAAGAGAGAACAACTTATATATATATGCCAAAAATATGGGTAACTACTATGAAGGGATAGAATATGACTCTAAAAATGAAAAATAAAAATGTTTTTTTAAAAAAGGGATTGATAAGATGTTGGTTGAAAAAGGGAAAAAGAAAAATTCAAAAAAAAAAAAAAGACAGTTAAAAAAAAATTAACTTTGAAAGACTAAAGAATCATGGGGAAAAGCCATGAATTCTATGTGCACTATTCCCCTAGCACTGGAGTTCTGCCGTTCTCATTGATCAGTAAACTTGGTCTTGGCTGGCTGTTCTCCTGATCTTCTGGTGAGGGGCCTGTTGCTGTGGTTTCCAAATGTCTTTGCCGGAGGCGGAAATGCCCCGCTCTTGCCCCCTCCTGGCTAAGTAATCTGCTCGGGTTTGCTCTCCGGAGCTTTTGTTCCCTGCCAGCTTTCCGTACAGCTTTGGAGGCGGAGAGTGAAAATGGCGGCCTCCCAATCTCCGCCCCAGAGGAGCCGAGAACTCGGGGCCCCGCTCCCCAGTGAGCCCCCAGAGAAAAGCCATCAGTCACTCCCGTCTCCCCGGTCTCCGGCCGCACTCCGTGCTCACCTGGCCTGTGACCGCACGTTTCTATCTCTGGCACCCGACCCCGGGTGGAGTCTCCAAACCCAGCAGATCCCTGCAGTGCACTCCCGCGCGGCTCCTCCCGGGGGAGGAAGGTGAGTCTCCCCGGATGCCGCTTGTTGGGTCCCTGCTGGAGGAGCAGTGGCCCGACTGTGCCGTGGATCACGGTTTATGACAACCCTGAGCTGAGAACCCGTGCCTGGGTTCCGCCTCTGCCGCCGGCTTCCCTGCTCCCTTACCTGTGAGCTCTGCCGCCCTCAGGCACCCCTGGTCTTTCTGTGACCCCGAGGGTCCTGAGACCACACTGTCCCGGAGGGTTCCACCCCCCGCTTAGCCACCAGAGTGACGTCCCTCAGCGGAGCAGACTTTTAGAAGTTCTGATTTTGTGCTCCGCGGCTCTATCACCTGCCAGAAGCGGCCGACGGAGGCCCCTCCCTGCCGTCTATCCTCCCGAATATCGCCTCGGATTCACTTCTTCGCACGTCCTGCCTTCCAGAAAGTGGTCGTTTCTCTGCTCAGAGAGTTGTTGCTATTCTTTTTTTGATCTCCTGTTGAGTTTGTAGGTGTTCAGAATGGTTTGATCCCTATCCAGCTGAATTCCTGAGAGGAGACGAAATCCAGGTCTCCTACTCCTCTGCCATCTTGCTCCCTAAATCCTCTATTATTATTATAATTATTCTTTATATATTCTTGATAGAAGTCCCTTATCAGATCTATAATTTGCAAGTATTTGTTCCCAGCCTGTGGATTGTCATTCTACTTTCTTAATGGTATCCTTTGAAGCATAAATTTTTAATTTGATGAAATTCAATTTATTATTTTTTTCTTCTGTTACTCATGCTTTTGACATCATATTTAAGAATCCTTTGCCAAATTCAAGATCATGAATATTTACTCCTACACTGAGGCTTATAGTTTTTGCTCTTGAATCTAGGTCCTCTATCCATTCTGATTTTGTATATGGGGTTAGATAAGGATCCAAGTTTATTCTTTTGCATGTGACTATCCAATTGACTTAGCACAATTAGAGATTTTGTTATGAGTATTAATTTAGAATTGTATGTCTTCCTATTGAACTGAAGTATTTATCCATAGTTACCCTCTCTATCCTTAATGATGCTTTTTGTTATTATAGACTATATTGTCTGATACAAATATGACTTACACTTTCCTAAATACTTTGTATTTATCTGGTATCTTTTTTTCATCCCTTTAATTTAAATTTTTCTGTGTCCTTGTATTTCAGTTGTTTCCTTTTTAAATGTCGTGTTGCTGGATTTTTAAAATCTAATCTGAAAATCTCTTTTGTCAATTTAGCCCATTTACAGTTATTATAATTATTAGGACATTCAGACTTGATTACATTGCCTTTCTTTGTTATTTTCTATATGTTCTATTTTTTTAATATTAATCATTCCTCTTTTCTTGACCTTTTTAAGAGTCAGTTCATATTTTGTTTGTTTTGTTTTCCCCTTTGATTTCCTTACACCATGAAGACAGGATCAGTGTGTTTCATTTACTAATGTATCTGCAAAGCCTGGAAGAGTGCCTGCCACTTGTTAGTTCCAAATAAATATTTATTGACAAATCTATGCCTAGAAAGCACTTTGGTAGGCTGGTCAGTTGTTGGCTCCATTTCTATTTAATAACCGAAGAGTTTGATGCTTTAGCAGAAGTGTTCAAGGATTGATGAAAGACCTCACACTAAAAAAAAAAAAAAAAAAAAAGGAATAATAAACATGCATTCCTTAGGTTTTATGCATTAGTGTATCTGTATTGTATAGCAGTTTTAAAAATACAAGATAAAATAAATAATTATATATTTAATTATTCATCCAGTTCTTTCTACATGTGAGGAAACTGAAACAAAATGAGGTTTTGAAAACCTCTTAAACCATCCAGCAGAGGTACAGAGTGTTCCTAATTCATGCCTGGGAAATTCAGTATTGACTTTTCTCTTGGTTAACTAAGTTGCTCCTTTTAATTTAAAATTAAGTTAAATTAAAATAATCCAGGGGTGCTAATCTGTGACAATTGTAGGTGACCTGTCCTGTGGGATTACTGGTGAATATTACCTTCAAAAAATGCTAGTGCTAATGATTGACTCCAAGCACTTACAGTGATAAAAGGTCTAGTGTTTATGAAAAATAAAGGCAAATGTATATCTCCCCAAAAAGAATGAAACTCCTCCCATGTCATTTTCCATTTGTGTACTCCTGACTTCATTAAAATTGCATACTGATCAAATCGCTTGGTTTTGCTAATAGCTCCACAGAGGAATAGTCATTGCTAGAGCATGAACACCACAATCCATTTTCTCTGATTATTGTTTTGCAATGTTGCTAATTTGACAGCTCCTGCTGAACATGGCTCATTATTTTGTGTCATCATTTTGGGAAAAGGAATATAAAATGAGTAGCAGAGTAACTTACAAAGAGGCATGCTCCTGCTGATAGGTTAACAGAATGAGAAGTTTTTCACAGGCATGTGAGAGGATAGTCAAATTGAAATGGTAAAGAATAAACTGCATGACCCCTATAAGATACCTTCTATTTCAAGACTCAAATCCTCTACAACTTTTTATGTTAATCTGTAATGACCTAACCCTATTCTAAACAAGATAAACATGCCCATTTTCCCTAGGTACATCTCCTTTTTCTTTCTTTCTTTCTTTCTTTCTTTCTTTCTTTCTTTCTTTCTTTCTTTCTTTCTTCTTTCTTTTCTTTCTTTCTTTCTTTCTTTCTTTCTTTCTTTCTCTCTTTCTCTCTTTCTCTCTTTCTTTCTCCTTCCTTCCTTCCTTTTGTTCTTTCTTTCTTTCATCTTTCTAGAATCTCACATACATAACACTTATTTTTTATGTATATGTACTTCTAGACTGTTTTTTTCACACAACTGTTTTTAGAGAAAAACAAACATTTGTCATTGTCTGTGGGCAATGGTAAAAAAAAAAAAAAAAAACTCACAAAATCAGGCCCCTGCCTTCCTTTCTAAACTCAATTTTCTGCTTTCCCATTTGCATTCTACTCGGAAGCCATACTTCACTTATTTAGGCTTCTCTCCTCCTTCAGGGCTCTACAGATGCTCTCTCCCCTTCATGTATTTCCTGATACACAGGAATATTTAGATTGGAGCAGCTCTTGCTGAATATAAAACTTTCAAGATCCTAAAGTTCTGTTAAGAGTATGATGAATATAGGATACAAAGCCACTGACTGTTCTACAAAGGGGCAAAAAGAATGGCTCTAGGATTCATGTTTTTTGTATCCCCTGGTAATTCTGTCATCTAAGTTACAAAACTTGCAAAGCATCCTCAAATCAGATAAAAAGTGTTAAGCACAGGGTGAGATATTTACATTGAGTTTACCATTACCAGGCAACCAGGACTGACAACTACTTGTTCTCAAAAATTAACTTTTCATATACAACTCTTGAGGGATACTATAATTATGCTTTATAAGAAACCCTATAGTGATAAATATCTCCCAGGTAGTTCAAATGGGCAAATGATATTGGGAAAGAAGAAAAATTAATTTATTTCCATACAAAGTTTATCAGAAAAATCATAACAGCCTCACTGTAAATATACATTATTTATCTCATTCCTTTTTTTTTTCTTAGTTCTATGGATGATTATGGCAAGCTTTAATACTGAGTGGAAGAATCTCAATTACAGTCCAAATCTCTTTTTTTGACTTTTAACAGTATTTTGGGGCACCTATGTTATGTTCTGGTACTTTTTTTTTTTTTTGACAAAAAAATGGAGAAAAAGCAAATATGACCCCTGCCCATGAAGTGCCAGAGTTCTGCAAGGAGGGGCATACATAGCTCAGAGCTTCATTCCTGTGTATAAGGGGCTTGGTTGACCTGTGTGTACACTGGGAACACAGAGAGGGACATAAATCAATGTAGAAGACGGGGTGGGGAAGAAAGGAGGTAACAAAGGACATCTGTGGAAAGGGAAGCCTGAGATGGATCTTGAGGAACAAGTAAACAAACCAAAATGCAGGAGAAGGTCATTCAAAGCAGAAGGACCAAACAAAAATGGAGATACATAGTTGAGAGAAAACACTTTATTGTTATCCACTGATTCAACAAAGTAGTATTCAAAATAAAATAAAAAAAAAAACATAGATTAAGCTCATAAAATCTCCCAAGTATTTAAATAGCATTTTCTTTTTTTTTTTTTAAGATTTTATTTTATTTATTTGACAGAGAGAGAGAGAGACAGCTAGAGAGGGAACACAAGCAGGGGGAGTGAGAGAGGGAGAAGCAGGCTTCCCGCCGAGCGGGGAGCCCGATGTGGGGCTCGATCCCAGGACCCCGGGATCATGACCCGAGCCGAAGGCAGACGCTTAACGACTGAGCCACCCAGGCGCCCCAAACAGCATTTTCATTTAATCTGGGGTTATCTTTAGGGTTCCTGATTCAGGTAGCAAAGTCACAAACAGACTTTTTCACTTTTCTCCCAGCTAGGCATATAATTCCTCTTCAACAACCCAAAGAAAATCTGGAACACCACTTTAGTTGCTTCTTCTACCCTGTAAGGATGTAAGGCGGGTCTGGGATGTATTACATTAGATGGACTGTTCTGAGTAAAACTGGTATGACATTTAGAAGCATTTGAGGGTATTGGAATCTTACTGCTATGTTTCCCACCTATGCTGGCTTTATGCGGTGCATCATGTAGGTATTTGTGGTCAACTCCCACAGTCATGTAACTGCTGTTTCTCTCCCCTTCGATGCTGAACCATGTGTGTTGAGATTTCACCCTTGTATCATTCAGTACAAGTAGGACATGGCCTTCCAGTCTTGACCCTTTCCTCACAGTCCCATAGATGCATCTCATTTATTATTTTAATAACTCCCTTATAAACTAAAATGTGCTTTTCTTCTTTCTGCTGTGTTGTTCATTAGTATCTGGGTGCTCAGGGTATTTTCTGTCTCCTCTGTTTGTTACTCACCTTTAACTCCTACACTATTCTCTGTTCTGTATTCTTATCCTGGAATTTTTTCCCCCTCGTCTTCCTGTCTCCAGTTGAAAACTTTGAGTACCTAGCCTTCCAGCAAACACATAGTTTTCTGAGATTGAGAAATACGATCCATCTCTATGCAAGAGATGATCCTTCTGGAGTCTTAGGCCACAATTCAGCTTATTATTATATTTTGGATAGTAAACGTTTTATCTTCCAAAGACTCAACTGTTGGTAATAAGAGGTAATGAGAAGGTTCCAAGTGCTACTTGTTCTAAGGATAGTTCTCTACTCATTTTGAAAATATCACCGATTTTCATATAAAAGAACAAGAGTACATAGATATGAATAGTTTGTATAAATCTTGTTAGCTTCCCCAGTACATGCCAAGTTCATTACCCAGGACAGAAGATCATTTTCTGATTGGATGAACTTATCTTTGTATATTTCATGTTGGTGAGAAGAAACTCCAGGCACAATTCACTTGAAGGAAGAGAGAAAATTAAGTGAAGGCGGTAGCTCTGAGTAGTAACCAGTTGCTGCCAGGTTTTGATCAAAGTACTATCACAGTATAAGATTTATTTTTGGCCACCACAAGGAATATATACTTTTAAGAAGATGTATGTCAAATGGAATACCATGATGAGAGGGTCAGGAGAAGATCTCACTTAACGAGAATGTATGATTAATTTGCCTTCTGAATTTATGAGACAGTGCAGTCAAGGCAGTTCTAAACAGCAACAAGGTGATTACAAGTGACTGAGTAAACAATGTAATTACTGTGAGTGGAATTTAATCTCTTCGTATGTTCTGCTAAAATCCCAGTTTTTGAAAGAACGCCATGAACACAAAAAGGTGAATACTACTGCCATAAGGGCTACTGCAAGGAAGGGAGAGCAAAAGGGAATGATCTGGTCTTAAAACAGACATTATTTCTGGGTGCCTGGGTGGCTCAGTTGGTTAAGCGACTGCCTTCAGCTCAGGTCATGATCCTGGAATCCCGGGATCGAGTCCCACATTGGGTTCCCTGCTTAGCAGGGAGTCTGCTTCTCCCTCTGACACTTGCCCCTCCTGTGCTATTTCTCTCTCTCTCAAATAAATAAATAAATAAAATCTAAAAAAAAAACCCAGATGTTATTTCCATCCACTCACTATAATGCCTTGAACTTCTAAAATGTGGGCACCTTTTTAGGCACTGTGGAATGAAGAGTCAAAAAATTTGATTTCCTTATGTATTAAATTACAAAATATTTAATGAGATAAAATGTCTGCTAATGCATCTTTTCCTTTTTCAAAGACTTTAAGATAATAATAGCCACTATTTATTGAACATATACTGTATACTGTATGTCTAGGGCTCTACATAGATAATTTTACTTATATAAATATACCTAAAATGGCATTAAGAGATGGTTATTGACTCTGTTTTAAAGATTTGGGGAAATAACGCTCAGAAAGGTTAAATAATTTGTTCAAAGCCATATAATGAGTCAGTTTTAGAGCTGGAATTAGAATGTAAATGAATTGCAGAGTTTGTTTTTCTAAGCAAAGTTCAGAGTCTATGCTGTAAATAGGGATCTAGGAGTCTATTTTAGGGTTACCTTGGCACTAGACAGGACTCAATTTGTGATGAAACATGCCAGCTAGCATGATGGAAACAGGTATACCAGAGGCTGATTCTGATATTATAAGCAATAGGGCTTGGGCTTAGTGGCTGTAGATTCAGGAGAGATTGAAGCAATGTAGTATATGTATCAAAACAGTATCCTTCAGAGTAAGAATGAATATAAATGGTCTTTATGGTCTACACTATGTTATGAAGTAGTTCTTTCTGATGGAACTGGGAATGTGGCCAGAATAGGATTTGCGTGTGGCCGTGTACTTCTCATTAACCACTAGGTGGCACTGAGTCTACAGACCTGGGATAAGCCTGAGGTAAGTTCCACTGGATAAGTTGATAGGCTTCTTTTCTGGATGAGTGAGCCACTTTTCTTATATATGCCCCCCAAAATACAATTGTCTGAAATGTTGGATTCTAAACCATACTTAGCATCAGCTACTATTTATATTCAGCTCCAAGGCTTCATCACTTCCTCCCCCTACTGGTTGCCCGAGTGACTTTTTTTTTTTTTAAGATTTATTTATTTATTTGAGGGAGAGAGCACGTAAGCATGCACACGGGGGTGGGACAGAGGGAGAAGAGAATCTTAAGCAGGCTTCATGCTGAGCACGGAGCTTGACCCGGGACTCAATCTCATGACCCTGAGATCATAACCTGAACGAAACCAAGTGTCAGAGGCTTAACGGACTGTGCCACCCAGGCGCTCCCTGAGTGACATTTTTAATGCACATGCCAGAACATGGGTAGATTGTAAAGGAAAATGTTAGCATAATGATGTGGCCTATGTGTACTTTTCTGATAATGTGATATCTCTAGGTATAGTCATTGACTCTCCTTTAGGGATAAAGTACATTTGTAGTAATTAACTCCTTAGTAGGGCCATATGAATAAGATAATTGACTGTCCTATCCAATATAACTGAGTCTCAGAATAAGACCCTGTGTCTTTACTGCTCACACATGTTCATTTATTAATATTGCATTCTTGATGAAACAGTGTTTCTAAGCCAATTTAGTTTAAGTGAAACAGAGGGAACGCTTCTGTGAAGCAAACTCCTTCTTTTCCTGCCCAAATATATTACGTAGAGAGAGCTCAAAAACAAAGAATATTTATCAACATAGAAACAAAATTTTAGTTTTTTATTGGCAGCCATATATTTGTTAAAACTTAAAACTCTTCAAAGATAAATCAGATTGATGGAAATAAATTTATAAGGCAGAAACCAAAGACCAATTAGGAAAGAAATATGACATTTGATGTTATCATGATAGACCAGATTATATTCTCAGTATTCTTTCATTATAAAATAAAAGCATAGTTGGAAATATATTAAATGATGAAACATTTAATAAAAACTATTTTTCTTAATAAATGACAGTGGTGTATGATATAGGACTGGTGATCTCATTATAAAGGTTAGATATCATAGAAAACAACAGCTAATCATGCATCTAAATCTTTCAAAACCTTGTTCATGGAAATTCCATAGAATTGTATGGTTGGCAATTCACTTCATGCTGGCCTTGCCTCTTCTGAGTTTCTCCTCCTTGGTTTCCTTACTAGATAGACTCTGCTGACTTCTTGAAAGCCAGCTACTGCTACATTTTGATTGTTGCATTTAGACCACTGACATTCAAAGTGATGATTGCTATAATGGGGTTAATGTCTACCATATTTATTACTATTTTCTATTTGTGGCTCTTGTTCTTTGTTCCCGTTTTTGTCTTCCACTCTTTTTCTGCCTTTTGTGGTTTTAATTGAGCATTTTACATGATTCTATTTTCTCTCTTTTCTTAGCATATAAGTTATACTTCTTGTTTTACTTTTTTTACTGGTTGCCCTAGAGTTTGTAATATACATGTACAACTAATCCATATCCACTTTCTAATAACACTGCTACCTTTTCCACACTAAGCCCACACACTTCAACCTTCCCCCACTCTCCAAGTTTTACCTTGGACAACCCTGGTCCTCCTACAGTTACTCTAATGCACACCTGTGTTCAAAAAAGGGCTGATAGAGAAATTTTAGGATAAAATCTTTTCCTGATGGAGATCTAGGAACACCAAGGCCATCATTTCCTAAATGTCTTTGGTGCAAGAGAAATGCATTGCAAAATATAGCCCCAGGAGTCTATTAAGTTTCAGAAAATCTGCAAATCATATTTCTATCTCTGTGATTCACAAGGCCCTTTAGCATATGAAGGGCTCCTAGAAGTGCTGTAGTAATGAAATCCGGTGTTTACCAATCTTATTCAAACATCACATTTTTTTATAACTATTTAATGACATTTGGAGACTCAACAGCCTACACAACAAATTAACCAGGTAACTGGCCCTAGTGGTTCAAGGAATGTTTTAATTGTTGGAATATAAAGTTTGTCTTTGACTCACCTTGTACCACCACACCTATGCTGTGCACGAGCCTGCCTTGCTTCAGAGTGGTTGGCAGATTCCTTCTCTGCTCCAGAGGTAGCTGTGTGTCGTGGAAGAGAAGCAGGAAGGGAAGAATGAAGGGGGGGAATCGGAGGGGGAGACGAACCATGAGAGACGATGGACTCTGAGAAACAAACTGAGGGTTCTAGAGGGGAGGGGGTGGGAGGATGGGTTAGCCTGGTGATGGGTATTAAAGAGGGCACGTACTGAATGGAGCACTGGGTGTTATATGCAAACAATGAATCATGGAACCCTACATCAAAAACTAATGATGTACTGTATAGTGATTAACATAACATAATAATAATAATTAAAAAAAGAGAGAATGGCTTTGCTCTATCAGCAAGCAGTCCCAAGAGCTGGCTTATCTGAGTAGACAATCAGCCACTTTCCTCTCTCTCCTAGAGGAGTTCAGTTGGAGGTACCCAAGCAATGGGCTGCTGACGGGCAAGTTACCATCTCTTTTATGAAAACTTTTGTTTCTTGTTTCTGGCATAAACAAATTAAAACCTATGACAATGATCCCCATAGGGAGTAATCATATACTCGGCAAAACATGTTTACAACTTACTGTCTTTATCTGCCTCCTACTAATTTAAGAATGCTTATTTACAGCTCAAATTTTTTTAGAAATGTTTTACAATATATAGAAATTAAATGTACTGTAATTCTACACCCAGGGACAATTATTACTAGCAAATTTAGTATAGTTCCTTATTAAATGTAAGTGCTTTTAAACATTTGCCTTACACTGTATAATCTCACATTTTGCAAATTTCATTTAACGTATCATTAGCACCTTCCCAGATCATTCACTAGTTCTTGAAATTGTTGATTTTGATGGCTACATAATATTCCACCCTAGCATAGCATATCCGCTGTTATTAGGCATATAAGTGATTTCCCTGTTTTCATTATTATTAAAACCTGAAGTGAACATACTTACAAATAAATAGGTGTTGGATAATTTCCTTAGAATAGATTCCAACAAAGAGAAAACTTCTGTGTCAAAGGTTATGAATGGCTCTCGATATATAGATTTACAGATTTCCAAAATGTTTTAAAAACCACACACCCACTACCTGTATCACTGCTCTGCATCTTAAATAACATTTCCTCAGTCAGTCAGCAAATACTTACCTAGTGTTGATGCATATCCATGTGCTGGGCCCTATTCAACATCTGGGGTGGCCTGGGGCCCCAGAAGACCTTCAGCCACCATCATACTTGTTGTCTGGAACCTTGCCTTGGACTGGAGTCCCCCACTACCCTGCCCTGCAGCTCAGCCTCTCTTGGGTGGGGGCCCAGAGCAGCCCTGAGGATAGACCTCTCCACGTATGACATAGGACCGAGGGAGCTGAAGCTGGGGCTGAGAAAGCCACACTGAGCAACACATTCAAGTTCTCTGTCCTAATAAAGCCTAGAGCCTACCTGGGAAAGTACCTATTAAATAAAGGTACATATTAAACAAAGAATAAAGTATAATGAAGATATACTTAGGAAGTCAATGAGTTGTTTTATTGCTCTTGTTTGCCAAATTCCTAGACAAAAAACATCAACACATTATTATTTTTTCATTTGATGTTTTCAACTACTTTTACAGCTAATATTTGGTTTCACATATTTATTTTTTAATCTCCCCTATGATCTTTCTGTTCAGATCTTTTGACCATTTTCTATTAATGTATAGAATTTTCATTGACTAAAAATATTCTTTATAAATTAATGACATTACCCTTTATTATATGATTGTTGCAATTATAGTTTAGCTTACCAATTTATCTTTTGATTATTATATTGCAATTATTATGTGTGGCTTTGATTTTTATATATTCAAATATCTAAGTTAAATATTTCAATCTTTCCTCTATTATTATTCCATGTTTACTAAGTCCTTATTCATTTCATAATAATTTAAATGATATTTTCACACCTATGGTTTCCCAGACAATTCTTTCTAGTCAGAAGTGCTTGTTGTAAAGTATGGTAATCATATGATCAATATAAAAATAGCTAATATTACTTGAGAAACTCCTTTGTGCATTATCTCACTTAATTCTCTCAGCAAGATAGTATTATTATCTGCATATTACAGATAATAAAAATGAGCACAGAGATATTAAGAATTTGGCTCAGGACCAGATACTGAGGGTGGTTTTGAATCCTTGCAGTTTTTCTCCAGATTTAACTATAGAATGTTGCTATTGGCTGTTCTTATTCCCATTTGTTTAATTGTATGCCACCTTTCTGGGAAATTTTTTAATCTGCTCGTTTTTTCTTTATTCTACTCATTTTTTCTTTATTTTAAGGTCTCAAGATGATGTGGTTTGATGGATGTCTTTCATTCACTGATTTGAGCAAACAACCCTTTAAATCTGAAAAATTCCCTCCTTCACTTATGGAATA
This sequence comes from Mirounga leonina, assembly GCF_011800145.1. Taxonomy (NCBI): domain Eukaryota; kingdom Metazoa; phylum Chordata; class Mammalia; order Carnivora; family Phocidae; genus Mirounga; species Mirounga leonina. The sequence goes on along the minus strand of NW_023270854.1, from coordinate 50,650,820 downwards.
GTTTATTAGTTATTAAATAAACAACTCATTTAAAATTGCACCATCTTCATTTTTTATTATTCTCTCTTTATGGAACTCTTACTATGAGGCTGCTGGATATTCTGGAGAAATACATAATTTTTAAAAAATCTTTTTCTTCTTGTTATCGCTTGCTTTGTTTTTGTCCGTTTTTTAAAGATTTTATTTATTTGAGAGAGAGAGAGCACACAAGCAGGGGTGGGGGGCAGAGGACAGAGGGAGACACAGACTCCTAGCTGAGCAGGGAGCAAGGCAGGGCTTGATTCCAGGACCTGGATCATGACCTGAGCCAAAGGCAACCGCTTAACTAACTGAGTCCCTCACTTTATGAATTTTTAATTATACATCTGCATACATGAATATATACAGTATTTGGATTTTATTTGTCTTTATTAAAAATCTCAGTGACGGCTAGGTGTTTGGGTTTATTCTTCTATTTACAGTATTTGGCACCTTTTTTTAAAAAAGATTTTATTTATTAATTTGAAAGAGAGAGAGCAAGAGAGAATCTGAGCAGGGGGAGGGGCAGAAGGAGAGGGAGAAGCAGACTCCCCGCTGAGCAGAGAGCCTGACCTGGGGATCAATCCCAGGCCCCTGGGATCATGACCTGAGCCAAAGGCAGCAGCTTCACCGACTGAGCCACGCAGGCACCCCTTCTTTGTTTTTGTTCTACCTTCAGGAGAATTATTTTTTTATTATTATTATTTCTAATGTTGCTGTTTTGTTTAGATGTTTAATAATGAAGATGTATTACAATTATAAGCAGGATAAAATAAAGCTCTTTTCATTTAAAAAAAGAGAATGGCTAATTTGAAATATTACTACTACTACTACTAATAATAATAATAATAATAGGAAATATTTATGAAGAAATTGTTAAGCATTTCTCTGTGTGAGAATGAGAAGTTTCTCATGCCTTTGATTTTGCTCCCTCATTACTGGAGGGGAGGGCTAGAATCCCGAACAGAACAGAGTGTCAGGCCTGAGCCCTGCCTCAGCAGAGTGGTGGCAGCTGGGTGCAGCCTGGTCTTGGAGGCTCCCCTTCTCTGTCTATACTTGCCCACTCTAGACCCTTCCATGCCCTGCTGGGGCCAAACTGAAGGCTGGGGGAGAGCCAGAGCAGGGGGAGCCTGGCTGTGGGGAGCTCTATTTTGAAAATCTTTGACACTTCTATTTATTTTTAAAATTTTGACTATCATAATTTTAATTTCCATGAGTGCTTTTTTGATTTGCCACATTTTATTTGCATTATTCTCATTTATTCTCATTTCATAGATGCACTATTCATATTTATCAAACTAAGCATATTAATAATAGTTTTATAAAGCTTGCTTTTGGCTATCTTGAGTTATCTTCTTACTCCAAGTCATTTTTTCTTATTATTTTAGGCTTTGGCCTGATTTTAGAGGTTTTTTGGAAATATTTTGTTACCCTTGCCTTTAAATTTCCATTTAAGTGAGGCATTAAAGGTCCTGTGGGAGATCCAGCCGCAAGGCAAGACTTTTTAATGGATAAACAGCATTGTAAAGTGATCTAGCAGAGCGACCTCTTCCTTAGGTGACCCCAAATGTCAGAAGATCTCAAAAGTGAGAAATGTTTTTTCTAGAGTAGTCTCTTTAGAAACTAATTTTTTATTTTCTTGCTTTTTTGAAGGGCATATTCTTGTTGGCCTCTGTTCTTGGAGCAGGGATGAGAAATGATCATGGGAGTCTCATGATTCCTATGCAGATTTTCACTTAATCCTTATATCTTCAGTAAGCCTGACCTCCATATTCCAAGCATCTTGAGTTCAATTTCTCCAGAGAATATTTATCTTCCACCTGCTGGGGATGGGTGGGGAAGGAGAATCACCTGGCTGCTTGCTTGAGGCGGAGGAGATCTAAGATTTCATTTCCACTATAGATAATCAACACTCATTTGAGTTTTAGATTCAAGACTCAATCCACATCACATGTTCTGGATCTTTTTAAAGTAAATCAGGGTTTTATCATTATTCCTCCATGAAGGCACTTAGGTCTTAGCTTTCTCTGCTTTGCTATCTAAAAAAATATATTAAAATATGGAACTACTCTATTTTTTTTCAAATAGTTGGAGAAAGAGGTAAAAGTTATTTTTTTTCTTTTTCTTTTATTATGTTATGTTAATCACCATACATTACATCATTAGTTTTTGATGTAGTGTTCCACAATTCCTTGTTTGCGTATAGCTCCATGTTTTTAAAAATAATTTACATTCTGAACCATTGAAAACCTTTGCCCAAAAGTTCATAGTTCTAGTTGCTAAGGCAACCCTACCCACTCCATCGACCACCCTTTGACCAGGTAAGCTTTTTTTTAAGTTAAATTTAGATTTTACACTCTAGCAAGAATTAACATTTCCATAATTTTATGGTTGAAGAAGAAGAGCAAAATTGAAGAATGAAGAGTGATACAGAAAAGATATCAATGATAGGAAACTATATTTTTCATGGTTCTGCATAGTGCCTTTTTGTAGCTGGGTGCATAGCTGGCTCTTAATTATGTTGTGAATTAGTCAAACACTATTCAACAACCAAATCTATTTTTTTTTTCCAGGCCTATTCTAAAGCAGTCACCGAAGACTATCAAAGCCCAGAGCTCACCCTGACCAGCATATAAACAAATTTCTTTTCCTTTTTTTTTAAGATTTTATTTTGTCAGAATGAGAGAGAGAGAGCATGCACAAGCAGGGGGAGTGGCAGGCAGAGGGAGAAGCAGGCTCCCTGCTGAGCGAGGAGCCCGATGCTGGGCTTGATCCCAGGACCCTGGGATCATGACCTGAGCCGAAGTCAGATGCTTAACTGACTGAGCCACCCAGGCACCCCGAGAACAAATTTAAGAGGTAGTCAACAAATCTATCAACACACTGAGACCTCTTATAAGTAGGGTAGTGAATTCATCTCTATAAAGCTTTCATCCCATCTCATCAAAATCATCTCATCAAAAGCATTGTTATGTTTCTGTGATGCAATGCTTTGCAGGCTAAAGCATGGTAAATAACGGCATTTCTTTGACATTACACTAAGTTAACTTCGTAGCCCCTATAAAGAACATAGGTTTTGGAGTCATAAAATTGTATAAGGAACCAAATTCTATTGCCACATAGAAGCCCTGTGATTCTGAATAAACGACATCTCTGGGCTTCAGTTTACCTCAGTGTGGTAAATGAGAATAATAACAATTTGTCCTGTATCCTCTTAAGTTCTTCTCCATGACTAGCACATCTCCCTATAACCCCAGTCTTTTTTTCTGAAAGTTCCCTCCACCTCCTTGCTCCAACTGAATGCTGGCTATCCCCTGAGAATACTTGCTATCAAGTAGAATGTGTTTATTTCACATATTCTTCAAGCTTACACCTGCATAGTGGAGTGAGCAGCTTCCTCCTTTCCAGACACACAAACATATCCTTACCTCCTCTCCTTTTCTTACAGAAACCCTTAACTATTTTGAGGTCTATTGATGCCATTAGCATTTAACACTTTGCTCCCATCATCACTGGCTTCCACTGACCTCTTTGTCAATTCTCTTTTATTATTGCTGTCGTTAGAGGACCCGGGTCACAATCTCCTCATCACACCTTTCCTGACAGGATTTTAAGTAATTGTAATATTTATAAGAGCAGCTCTCTAAAACCCTGACTTCTCAGCTCCTTGAGTCTTTGGTCTTACTCCAACACAATTTTGATTAATCTCTCTGGATGCTCTTAATAGCTCTTATGGCTCAGCCAGTAAAGAAAATAGTGCTTGGGAAAACAGGGATGAAAGCCAATGATGGTTGCTGCTTTGTGCCAAAATTTTATGTGTTAAATGCATAAGAATATCCCAAAAGTAAAAGTAACTTCAAATTAAGATTACTTTGCTGAACTACAACTATTCTATTTTCCATAGGATTTACAATTTGGGAGCAAGATCAAGAACTGAATGCACAAAAACTCTTACCTGTGAAACAAAAGCAGTGTCTTTCTGTGGGTAGTAAACATTTTGTGAAGTTTTAAATAGAGTCATATTTGTCTTTTGATATTCTCGTGGAATTCAACTATATAGACTATTCTGACCTTTAACCAAAAATGTGTACACTCTCTTGTGTATTTCCCAAAACAGACAAAATTTGACTCCAGGCTGTTATTAAATCAAACAAAGCTATATAATAGAAAATAAGTACAGTATTCTCATTGTATGTATAAAATTATGCCTCTTCTTAAGCAACCCACAGGTCCATGATGCATAGCAATTTGCAAGATGTTTAATGAAACCTTCCTTATAGAACTGTTGTAGTAATTACATGCAAGCATTAATGTGAAGAGATTTATCAAATTTGAAATTTGACCATGCCAGGCTATTGATGCAGAAGTGGTCTCTTGGGGTTTGAATGAGCTATCACAAAGAGCCACCTCTTAAACACTGCTGCTCAAGAACCTGATGATTTGACATTCTAATTCCAAAATATTCCCTGAATTCAACCCCTTTAGGTTACCTCTACCATAGCTATGCCCTCACATAGGGAAGAACCTTTATCTCTTGCCTGGACCAGTACAGAAGCTTTGGAGCAGGTCTCTTCTTTTGACTACAAAATGTCTACTTTCCAGGTAGTAGTCCTAGTGATCTATTTACAGATGTAAATCTGATCATGTCTTCCCAACCCTGACACCACACACACACACACACATACACCCCTCTCAAAATCTGCCAGGGGCATCTCACTGCCCTAAGGAAAAAATTCAGACCCTTTATCATGACTGATGAGGCCTTCTATCTGAACAGGCCTCTGACCGCCTCTCCTTCTTCAGTTCCTGTCATTTGTCACACTTGACACTTTATTATATATATGTTTTGGTTTGTCATCTCTTTTATCCACTAGAATATAAAATCTATTGGTTCAGGGGGGGTTTTGCCTGTTTTGTTCACTGCTATAAACCTGTAGCTTAGTACATGGTACACAGAAAGCACTGAAAACATTTGTTGAATGAATGAATGAGTTTCATGTGCACATTTCCTTCACTGCACCTCAGCCATAGTTACATCCTAGGTTTTGCCGTCTCCAGAAACCATATGGAGCACAAATGTCCTATTGTTACTGCTTGTTTCGTCAAATAGTCTCATGGAAACAATGCTTCCACCTCTTGTAGACCTTCAAACCAGTGGCTCTACCACTTACTCTAGACCTCACATCCTCTTAATCCAATTTCAACGTAAAGATCCTTCAATATAAGCAGTCCATTGCATCTTCTTGCAAACCTTTTATGCTTCCATTATACTCATCCAGAAAATCCACAAGCTAAGATTTAAACATTTATCTTCTTTGTGTATAAACTCATGCAGTGAAGTTTTGCAAGAAAAATCTTGAAACCAGCCGGATTAAGTTCACTACAAATTCATGATCTTGAATTGCAAATGAGTTATCAATACTGGAAAACCTATGCTGTTTCTTCAAGTAAGGGTACTATTCTACTCTCAGCAAGAAACATTTCACACCTCTTCCTTCCTTTCTAATCTCCTGACACTTATAATCACCTTTCCATTTTTAGTTAATGCGTTTGCATCATATTCCACTGAAATACTGAAGGCCTCATAGAGAAATATGTTACATACCCTCATGGCCAAATCTGCCTCCCATCTTCTCCCTCCTCTTCCTTCAAAGGAGAAATGCCCTGGCAAAGTTTAATGCCTTCATTTGCTCCCCTTTTTGATGGCTTTACTCTCCTGGTTATCTCCTCTTCTGCATTACCACTCTGTTTCTATGGACCATTGCCATAAGTGTAGAAACCCACTCCAGAATTTCCCATGTTTAAATATAGCTTCCTTGCCTCCACATCCTTTTCCAGCTACTCTACCATTTCTCTACTTCCCTTCCTGACATTTTGAAATAATTTTCTACAAACAATTCTATTGCCTCACCTCCCAATGATCTCCCATACACACTAGTTAAAAGTTAGTCCTCATCAAGCAATTAAAGTTTCTCTGGTCAGAATCACATTTATCACTCCACTGCTGATTCAAATGGGTGCTTTCCAGTAGTCATCTTCTTTTTTTTTTTTTTTATTCTTATGTTAATCCCCATACATTACATCATTAGTTTTAGATGTAGTGTTCCATGATTCATTGTTTGTGCATAACACCCAGTGCTCCATGCAGAATGTGCCCTCCTCAATACCCACCACCAGGCTAACCCATCCTCCCACTCCCCTCCCCTCTAGAGCCCTCAGTTTGTTTTTCAGAGTCCATCGTCTCTCATGGTTCGTCTACCCCTCTGATTTCCCCCGCTTCATTCTTCCCCTCCCGCTACCTTCTTCTTCTTTTTTTTTTTCTTAACATATATTGCATTATTTGTTTCAGAGGTACAGATCTGAGATTCAACAGTCTTGCACAGTTCACAGCGCTTATCAGAGCACATACCCTCCCCAGTGTCTATCACCCAGTCACCCCATCCCTGCCACCCCACCCCCCACTCCAGCAACCCTCAGTTTGTTTCCTGCAATTAAGAATTTCTCATATCAGTGAGGTCATATGATACATGTCTTTCTCTTTTTGACTTATTTCGCTCAACATAATACCCTCCAGTTCCATCCACGTCGTTGCAAATGGCAAGATCTCATTCCTTTTGATGGCTGTATCAAGAAATGGGCAGAAGACATGAACAGACATTTCTCCAAAGAAGACATCCAAATGGCCAACAGACACATGAAAAAGTGCTCAATATCGCTCGGCATCAGGGAAATCCAAATCAAAACCTCAGTGAGATACCACCTCACACCAGTCAGAATGGCTAAAATTAACAAGTCAGGAAATGACAGATGTTGGTGGGGATGCAGTAGTCATCTTCTTAAATACTCTTGTTTGGTCTTCTATACTTCTCCCCTGACTTTTTTTTTTTTTAAGATTTTATTTATTTATTTGAAAGAGAGAGAGAGAGACAGGGATAGAGAGAACACAAGCAGGGGGAATGTGAGAGGGAGAAGCAGGCTCCTGGCTGAGCAGGGAGCCCGACACGGGGCTTGATCCCTGGACCCTGGGATCATGACCTGAGCCGAAGGCAGACGCTTAACGACTGAGCCACCCAGGCACCCCTCCCCTGACTCTTGTGTTCTGTGAAACTTACTCTTCTCAGTTTTCACCTGCCACATTTCACTTTTCCTACCTGTTCTCTTATCTGCTCCTCCCCTATCACTAGAACTGTAAGGGTCTGAATCTTTCAGGAATTATCCTGTGCCTCTATCTCTTTTCAATGTCTCCTTCAATTTACCTTTAAAATTTTCATTTCACTTCTTACTGTGCCTTTCAATGCTATCTATATGCTGATAATTAAAACTCTAACTCTGGCCTAGACTTCCCCATGAAGTGTTAGTTTTAACTCTTAATTGTTTACTTGATATCTGCAACTGACAGGCTTCTCAAAATTAACATGTTTAAAACGAAGATGAATCTGCCTCTTCATGAATCTTCCCTATTTCTGTAAATGGCCACACTGTTTGCACAAATTATTGTTTAAGCCAAAACTCCAGGAGTGATCTTTCAATCTGTTCTGTTCCTTACTCACTACAATGAATCAAGTACTGTTTACTCTACCTTTAATATTTATCTAGGTTTTCCAAATTGGGCCCATGTCTACTGCACTTACTCTAATCCAGTGTAATTATCGTTTCATGCACAACTTCCCACAACTTTTTGTCGTCCCCTCTCCATGTGATAGTCAAAGAGATCCTTCCAAAATGCAGATAGAATCATATGGCTCCTCCTCTAATAAAAGCCCTCTAATGGTGTTCCACTGTGTTTCCAACTTTGTCCACCCAAGTTCACCACCCTCATTGTAGTTCACCTTCATCTGTGCTCACAGTGCTCTGGCCACATCTGAACTTCTTTTTTGTTTCTCAATAGCTATGCTTATTCCAGCCTTAGGACTTTTGCCCTTGCTGTCCCTCTGCTAGGAATACTCTGTCCCAAACTCTAACATGGCTGCTTTGTTCTTGTCATTCAGATAACAGCTCAAATATCAACCCCCTTGGTGACTATTCCCTAACCACCACAATTTCCTCGGTATGGAATCCTGAGTTTATGAGTCCAGTATCAGGGTCATCATTTGCTTTTTGCATGCATAATTTGAAGTTCAGTTACTGGCTTATAGTATAAAGTTTTGTCCACAACATAATAGAAGCAGAAACTTGCTCAAGTAGTTAAAAACTCCAGTACTAAAATAGTTCAGGCTATAATTGCCATTTTTTGTTTTACCAGTGAAGCATAATTGAATCTTGACAACATGACTATAATCAAAGGATACATGCAAGTTCACCTAATCGATGCAGCTGAGCTTCCAGATGACCTCATTCAGGAGATATTGATAGAAAAGTACACCAGTTTCCACTGCACTTCTGCCAACATTAAGCAAGTGCTAATTAGATGTCTTTTTTGTCATTCTTTTGAGTAGCTTGGTTCCATTTGTGTTAAAAGTGATCATTGATCACCTGAAGAGCCATGGTAGATTGGTAAATTAGTTTCAGCCTGATGTTATTTTATATATAAACAGACTAATGTGTAAAACCTTAGGCATCATAGATTGCATATAGTGTGGTAGACTAGCTTTATTACTTTTAAATGATCAGTGAGAAACCCAACCTGTATGAAAATAATGGGAAAATAAGAAATACAATGATAGCAATTATGAAATAACAGTGAATTCAGTTATCCCAAGCCTGTCCAACAAACAAGACTGGTTTAAGGGAGGATGGTGAACAAAATAACCATATATAAAAAACAGTGGTTAGACACAAAATAAGAATAAATGTTTCACTGACTTGAGGGATTGATTGCAGAAGAACTCTATGTAAGCTATATAATGTGGAATTAGGCCATAGGAAAATGCTATGAAATATATGTAAAGACTTGCCATGTGGCTTATTATTGGGGTAGTTATTGTAAGAGGGTGTCATTGAATCCCTTGTACATCCATATTTGAATCATCCTTCTAAAGAAGCATTAAAAAATTTCAATGTTACTAATTTAAGAAACACATATTGAAGCCATAATAAAGTATGATTTTCCTTCTATCAAATTGGGACAAAAATTGAGAATATCAATTGTAATTGAAGACATGGTGATATGAGCACTCTCCTATACTGATATAGTCTTATACAAACATCAGTTGGATTGTACATTCGTTAAGCCTTCAAATCTTTAGACTTTAGAATTAAAACACACATGTAAATACATACACACACACACATTGCTGCTTCTAAAAATCTACCATTATAGATTCATTCCCATGTGCACAAAGACATCTATTCATCACCGTGTTGAGGTGAGAGCACAAAGTTGGAATTGAAATGTCTATCTGGAAAACAGTAGTTGAAAATATGATGAATCTATTCAGTGGAATCCTATATTCCATGCTAAAAAAATGACATTATTGCTAAGTGGGGGATAAAAAAGACAGAGTAATACTTATGGTAAGATCCTATTTGTGTAAAAAATAAGACCAAAAAGATAAATAAGCATATATGTACATTTATATTAAATGTAATAATTATGTAAATATATAGAAGGATACAGAAGACTGGCCATGAATCCATTCATGTGGTTACATCTGTGAAAGAATGGGGAAAAGGAACTTTCACATTTTTCTATATAATAAAATTATATACATGTATTACTTGTGTTAATTTAAAAATAATAACAAATAAGAGTCTATGAAACTGTTTTCAAATTAAAACAACTAGGTCTGCAACAAGAGACCGAATACTAAATCAGATTAAAACTTAGCTGAGAACCTTGAGACATGGGTCACATAACTGGCCAGATAAAATTATGGATCTTGATTATTGTTGTAGGTTGAATAATGGCAACCCAAAGATGTCAAGGTCCTCATCCTGGAAACTTGTAAATATGTTACCTTAAATTCAAAAGGAACTTTGCAGATCTTCAGATGGGGACCACAAAGATACTTACAAGAGGAGGTAGGAAGGTCAAAGACAGAGAAGGTGATGTGGTAATGGGAGGAGAAAGGCAGAAAGACAGAGAGAAAGACAAAGACAGAGACTGAGATTGGAAGATGCTACACTTCTGATTTTGAAGGTGGAGAAAGAGACCACCAACCAAGAAATACAGTTGCCTTCTAAAAGGTAGAAAGGTAAGGAGGCTATTTCTCCCCTAGAACCTTAATCAGCCCTGCTGACACCTTGACTTTAGCCCAGTCAGACTGAATCTGGACTTCTGAGTTCCAGAACTATATGAGAATAAATCTGTTATCCTAAGCCACTAAATTTGAGGTAATCTGTTGTAGTAGCATTAGGACATTAATACAGTAATCTAGCCTATAAACAGAGAAAGTAGAATTGGATTATCAATAATAAAAATAATTTTGGTAATAATTAAAATAGCAAACATTTATAAATACTTTCTATGTATTAGAAACTATGCTAAGGGCTTCATATGCAATACTCAAAACAACCCTCTACATACACACTATTTACATATTCCACTTCATACATGAGGAGCCAAAGCTTAAAGAGATTCAGTAACTTCCCAGTGAGTAACAGAACCAAAAACCAAACTGAGATCTGGTTGACTCCATTGCCTTCTTGTGGTAATGACCTCATGAGCCACTGTCGCTACCCTAAATGTGGCAAGGCTATGAAGCCATTCTTCCACAATGGCTTTTGATTTTAGAGCCATTTTCATAGAAATGCATTAAATTTGTTACAGATAATTAAATTCTATATTTCCTGTGGAATTCATAGAATTTGAATGCACCTATGCAGTGAAAGCAACAACGTTAGGACTCCAAAGCATGCCCTATGGCCTAACTTACTGAAACAGGTTCTTATTTTCTATGATTATATATAACATATGTGGATCTGTGTGATAAGAGGACACATTTTAATGAGTGATTAATTTCATAGATGGACACTGAGGTGTAGAGGGGTTATCTGGCCTTTGTCTTGCTTGGGTCAAGGAACATGGATTGTGTGGTTTGAGGACACACATGGTGGCCTGGCTGGGGACCACCTGTTTCACTGTATGGTGTGTTAGGACAGGGAACAGCTGACAAATTTCTGAAGCAGTTTTGGTCTAATGCTGGGACATGTGGAGTGATAAGGCCCAAGGGTATTGAGGAGCTGCTACAAAGTTACGAGGGAGAATACTAAAGAGCTGAAGTTCCAGACCCTTCTGAGCTACACTGCTCTGATCTGTTTTACATGTGTTTCTGCAGAGGATTTCTTTGGTTGGGGGAGGAAGGAGGAAAGGTACAAGTTTTGGGATGGCTCATGCAGAGTTCTTCTGAGAGAATACAGGAAGCCTGCGATTCCAGATCCCAGTCCAGGGGGGACTATTTTCAGACTAATCATGTTGTCAATCCTACCATTTAACTGTATTTCAGTACTTCTGTTAAGGACTCTATATGAACACTTAGGGATTCTAGGATTGGGGCTGCTGTGGGCTGATGGGTCCCCTTCTAGCTCTGCCCTGTGTCAGGTCACGTTCTGGGCTGCCCCTAGGTTGGCTCCAGAGTTAAGCAGGTGAAACCGGTTGAGATTGCCTCCTTCGTTACTGCACATTTGCCCCCAGCACTGAAGAACCATAGTTAGGACAGTTTGCTAATGAAATAGAGAAAAGAATCGGTTGAATGGTTCTCTTAAATCACAAAAGAATGTTGGTTTTATGTTAATTAGCTGTTATTAAGTGAGGATCGTTTTGTTCAACTGGGAGTTGAAATTCTCAGTAAACATGCCTGAGAGCAACCACCACCTCTCCAAGTAAAACAAGTAAGCAGCCTCATCAGAAAGAGAAGTTGGTGGCATCTGGTTGTGAGGAATAAATAAAATCTTCCATCTGGTGAAAGGCTTTTGAGATCCCACTTCCTATTCAGATTGTCACTATTACTGCAGCTGGATGACAATACCTTGAGTATTACGAGCAACCTGCCCAGATCAGTTCAGTGAAGCAGCATAATTCAGTTTCGCTGATTAAAAATGGATATTTTCTTGCTATACTAACTGAAATCTAACAATCTTTATTTCACAAAGTTATGATGTATCATAGAGCAGCGGGATAAATAAAAATACTCTGGGAATGGACAAGGCATAATCAACTTTTCCTTTCTAAAACTTAGTCTATCTTATTTGTTCACTATCTATTCTTCCATATACGGATAGTAAGAATTTGGGTGGCCACAAAACCTCTTCCTAAATGTTAAATACAGTGTGAAAGTGCTCTAAAATAGAATTGGGTTTTTAAAGAAAAAGTGACATTTTTTTCAAGGGTAGTTTCATTAATTAACCCATTTTACCTACTTTTAGTATACTGAATTGCCATCTCTCTGATATAAAAAATATCGTACTTGCTCTAAGCACCCGCTTAGAAGATCCTGAGTCCTAAGAGAGTCACTGGAAAATAGCAGCATCAACCCCCAAATAAATGGAAACTTGCAGGTGTGCCCTTTGATTGAATAAAAGGTTAATCAAATTTGAGGAACAGTTGCACTAATTGGTGACACACTCCACTTTACTGTTTTTCCAGAACTGATTTATTTGAGAAGTAAACAGATTTAAATGACTGAGCAATAGTGACATTCATGCAACTACAAAAAGATCTCCATATATATTTAATTAAATTGACCTTAAGCCATCCTGTAATGTTTATTTCAACAAATGACTCACTGTGTGATCATTTCTGGAATATTTGTATGACTTGAAGCATCTTTTAGGTATAATCAGCATTCAAAACATCATTAAACTTTACTGTTTGTGTATCATTAGTGTCTATAAAATATATTACATTGGGCAAATGATAGCAAAGAGATACATTTCATTTATGTGATTCCCATCTCCCATTGCCAATTACCAATAGACTACATGAATTATTTATCGTCTCATGTTGGCTTAATAGCAAATATTTTGCAATATATATATACATATATGTATATATGTATATATATATGATTGAAAGGGTAATTCTTTTATTTTCTCCCTTTCTTAGGAGAAAATCTTTGGAGAATGCCAACAAACTTCTTAATTAAATACAAAGCAAAACTGAGATAAAAGGAAATCTTCCCCAAAAGGAGGTTATTTGATTAGAACTATTTTACAAAATGGTAGTGCACATTTCAATCCAAATGTTGAAGATTCAATAGTTCTATATGCAATTATTTGAATAAAATTTAGGGTTTTAGAGTTGCAGGAAGTTTTTTTTCACTGTAATATATAATTTTTAAAAATCAATATAGATGGGGATGAATTAGCTGGAACTAACCTTGACTTCTGGAAATTTCAATGGACAATTTACAGAACTGTAATAGGAAATGGACATGACACTGTCCCATTTCTTTAACCCATCTTTCATATCAACAGCTTTGTTTTCTCATGTGGAAATGCACATCTCACGCATTTTTATCTTCTAAACATTCTGTTTTCTGCATTCATCACTCTATTGTGAATTAGGAAGTGACTACAATTTTTAAGTACTTTACTGAATATCAGTTGTTTATACAAAGTAAAAGATTTTCAAATAAAAAGGCAGAAATAGAATTTGACTTTCTACCATTCATACACCGATAATTGAGCCTGAATTGCCTTGCCCTTTTTCATACCCACATCTCCCCGAGCAAGCTCATTTAATGGCCGTTGGCCCCTCCATTGATTCTTGCCAGTGCACTCAGATCAAATTTTAATGTGCATAAGAGTTATATGGGATACTTAAAAAAAATAAAATAAAAGTAGGTTCCTTGGCCCCACCTTCAGACATCCTGATTCAGTAAGTCTTGAATGGAACCCAGGAATCTAAGTTTTTTAACAAGCATGCACAAATAGTTGTAACAAAAGTAGAAAATAGGCCATATGCTGAGAAACACTGGAATAATAAATAAATAAATAAATAAATAAATAAATAAATAAATAAATAAATAATAAAACTTTGAATTAATCCCAATTAAGAACTGGCAAGCTTGCACTACCTCTTAAAAAATAAAGGGCATTCAACTTCTAATTGAAACTATCAGGTTTTTTTCTCTCTGAATTTTATCTAATTTTATTTTTTTACTTGAGCATGGTTGACACACAATGTTACACTGGTTTCAGGTGTATAACACAGAGATTTCAACAATTCTATACATTATAGCTATGCTCACCACAAATGTAGCTACCATCTGTCACCGTATGATGCTATTACAATATCACTATGTTCCCTATGCTGTGCCTTTTATTTCCACAATTTATTTATTCCATAACTGGAGCCTATACCTCCCACTCCCCTTTATCCATTTTGCCTACCCTCCACCCTCTTGCAACCATCATTTTATTCTCCATTTATAGGTCTGATTTTGCCTTTTGTTTGTTTATATATTTGTTTTGTTTTTTAGATTCCATGTATAAGTGAAATCATGTGGTATTTGTCTTTCTCAAACTATCAGTTTTGACTAACTTTAGAAACCAGGAGATTCCACATATTCAGTTGTGGATTTATGAATTTCATTCAAATTTTGGTTAAAATAGTTTAGTGGGATCCAGATTGATACTATTGATTAAAATTTGGCATAAGGAAATATTTTTAGAGGCAAATAAGCCATTAAAATCCAAATTTGTAAAACAAAACAGAATACTCTATATTTTATATACTTAGTGGGCAAATTGATGAACATGCACTAAGGAAAAAGTATAGACAGGTAATTAGCATTCTTACATCATTTATTTGCTTTAAGAAACATACTTTCATCAAAAAATTTGCTTTCCAGGATAGAGGCTCAATGAAAAACATTTTACTTTTAGTTTTTAGAAAACTTGGAGTCTATTATAGAAAATGGCAAGTGAAGGATACTCATGTTTGTTATTTTCAAGAACAAAGAGAAGATTTCCAAGGTTAGACAAAGCTAACAAATAAATAAAAACCTTCACAAATTGACTTATATGGGATAGGTGTCTCCAGTTTAAAAAAAAAAAAAAAAGGCTAGAGAAAATATACATTAAAGATTATTAGAAGATGGAGAAAGGTGTAGCCCTAAGCTTCAGGATGAGCTTTATAAGTGTACCCCAGGATCAGGAAGACCTATCAATAAGAGATGCAATTTGCAAGACACATGTGGTTAACTTTCCAATTGTGCTAGAACAAACCCTGCAATATCCCAAGTTCTCTCCCCTAATTACTGATTTCTCCTGTCATATTCTCCTTACATCCTGACCTTGTCTCATACAACTAACCTATAGTATCCAAAGTCTAATTAACTTGCTGGGGGAAAAATAATAGAGTCAATCCAGTCATTTGGCATCAACTGAATCACAAATTAGGTCATTTTTCCTGAATGTGATTTTCTCTTTCCTGAAATCAATCAAAACATATGATCAACATTAATACACTGGTTAATTAATTGCTTGATAACATGTGTGCTGGCTTCTACCATGTAAACCTTGAAGATTTCAGAAGTCAAAGAATAAGAACAATTAAACCAAACAATAATAATAGACATGGAACAACATGCCAGTCACTGTGTTAAGCATGAATTAATTCTAAACCTCAGAATGCTATGAAGTGAATATTATTTTTATGTCCATTTTGCGGATGAGAAAAGAGAAGTACAGAGAAAGTCTGTGACTTGTCCAATGTTATACTATCTGTACGTGGCAAAAGCAGGTTTGAAAACACCTATTTTTAACTCCATCACCCATACTCTCAACAAGTCTGCCCAACCAGTGGTGCAGTTTGTCCTGAATCAGCTTACCACAGAGTCTTCCTCCTAATGAAATCTCCTACAAATGAGTTAAGAAGAGAAGGGACGGATACTCTTCTGTTATCAAAGTCAGGAAACAATGCAGATCCAATTCTTTAATTTGCTAAAGCTTTGAAAATGGAAAAGTCTGTGTTCTTAAAGTAAAAAATGCATAATCATCTGCAAGAGCTGTAAATAGGCCTCTTGAGGAGATTCGTGTGTGTCCTTACTTCCTATGCTGACATTTGACTGGCACAGCCAACAGTTTCAGAGCAGTCTGCACAAATGATTACACAGAAGGCTTGGAAAAGAATCAAAAGGAATAATGTCACAGTTATTCCAAAGCACTGTCATAGTGCTTACATCAGATACAATCAGGGCAACAATTCGTACATATATCTGGTGTGGGCAGGGAAGGATTTTGATCCAAATACATGAGTGGGGGTGGGTGGGCAGGAATAAGGGGAATTGATTCTCTTAATTAGAAAATGTTGCAAATTCTTGTTAATGAAAAATATCTCAGGATAGTAATCAGACTGATATATGTGTATATATATGCATACATATATCAGTGTTTTTCTCCAGAGTATGATGAATACAAGTTAATATTCTCTAAAGAACGTAAGAATCTTAACATTAATCATTGCATCATTCTGTAACACAGTGATATTCTTTGTAAATACAAGGCATTAATTCTTTCATTATATATGTCATATATGCATTAATTGCCTACCCTGTACCAGGCACTGGATCTATAAATGTGAAAAGATGTAAGCCTTGCTTTCAAAGAGCTCACAGATTTTGGGGGAGACGGAACACCAGCTACATATTCTAAGAGCTGTGCTCATTCATTCAACACACATTTATTGAACAGTTATTATCTAGTAGGTAATATAAAAGGTGTTAGGAATACAAAGGTGATCCAGGCCCAGTCCCTGTGTTTAAGTTGTTCACAAGGAAGTAGAAGGTTCAAGGGTCCCTGAAAACAAGAGCAGGTGACGCAACTTACCTGAGCACAGCTGGAAAAACAATTAGAAATTTGCCAGTAGGGTGAAACAGAAGCTCATTGAACAAAGAAGGATTTGATGTCTTGAAGTGTGACAGTTCCAATAAGGATAATAAAGACTCACTGTGGCTCAATGGCAGGACATACTACTGGAGCCTAAGCCTTAAAGTGAATGGCCTTTTCTGTGGTAAGGTTTGCAGTTAACCCTTCTGAGCAACTGAAACTGGTGGTCATTTCTTTTGTATGTGAAACTACTCAAAGTGTGGTCTTCCAGGATCATTGGAAAACTGATTAGAAATGTAGAAATACAGAATTACAGAATCTCCGGCCCTGCCCCAGACTTACTGAGTCAGAATTTGCATGTTAACAAGATTCCCAAGTGCTTCCCACACTTTCAAGTTTGAAAGGTGCCCCTCAGAGCCACTGATCCTGAAACTTGCCTGTACTCTGGAATCATCTGTAGCACTTAAAAAAATTACTCAGGCTCTTTCCCCACCCCACTGACCATAATTTGTTTCCTTTTACCCTGAGGCCAGAACATACTCATAATTTTGAAGTTCCACAGGTAATTCTAATGTGCAAGTAGAGTTCAGAAACATGGACCAGGGAAAGTATATCCTAAAGTTGGCAAAATGTCAGAATCATTGCCTTGCCCCAGACATAATACATCATAGTTCCTGAAGATGGATGTTGACAATTTCTGTGTGGGAATGTGTGTACATAAGTGAGTGTTTGTGTAAGATTTGGTTGCACAGCTATGTTTGTGAACAAAAGATCAAATAAGAAAGGCATAAACAGAAACCCAGTATCCACAGAATCTTTGTTCAGGAGGAAGACCAGAAGTTTTAATGCAATGATACCCTGCTCCATTTTACTTACTGGGTTGTTTGAGGATTACTAGACTATATTATTGGATTATATTATATATTTATACATATTATATATTACATATATAATATATTGAATTATATATATTATATTGGAAATATGTGGAAAAACCTGTGTAAATTATAGAAATATGATAAAATTAACAATTTGGACCTAATATATTACATGGAAAGTTGTCAAATTCAATTGAATGGCCTTGTCTTGTGTTTATTGAACTTGCTTGATGGAAAATAGCAATGGTTCCTCAAATTTTCCTCTTTCTACTGCTCTGGGAGCTACTGTGTCCACTCCACAGACTAGGTGGCCACAACTTGCAAATACAGCTATTGATAAGTACATAATATCATCAGACACAGCATGAGTGCAGTGTGGTTTGGGGCATCATCAGAAGCATGTGTGGCAGAGGTAGGAAAGAGTCTGTGAATGTAAATTTAGCCGGCATGGCATGTGCAAATTTTCCAGAAACAGCTGGTTGCATCAGAGAATATCAAATGCAATAGAAACCCTCAACAGAAATGGGAAAGAACCAAAGCCATGCCATTGACAGCCATTCTCAGTTTTGGCTGTTTAAGATGCTCTAATTGTGCATATCTAAGTATAAAATTGGTCAGAGGTTTTAATCAGAGTTCAGTGGTCACACTTGAGAAGTTTATTTGAACTATTTTTGCTTCTGAAGCTTATGCATCATCTCCATCGTCTCTTTTTAAAGAAAGACAATGCTTGTACACACTATAAAAGGGAGGTCTGTTTTGTATTTCATATCATCCCCTTCAAAGTTAAACCCTGTGTTAACTGCATCTTTTAATGGTTGTGTCTACCCTTAAGAAACTCATGAGGTTACTTAAAATAGGGAATTTTCTCTAAAACAAATTTGCCTGGAAAAGTTTGCAATTTCTCATCCTCGTAAATAAATACATTTTCCTTGTAAATGGTTTAAACTTTAAATTGATAAAAGGAATTAAGGTCACTAGAGGAGAGGCATAAAAAGGAACTAAAATATCCTGGAACTACATAGCCAGAAGGGAGCTCTAGGGATCTTGCCTTTTTACTTATTAAAAAAATTGAAACTAAGAAGTTACCTTAACCTTAAAAGCATCTCCCAAGAAATAGCCATCCTAGCCCTATTTGGTAAAGCACTCTTGGAAGGTTGATTCTAAGCTAAAACCCTTCCTGCTAAAAATGCTCATTGTGTTTATATCCTTTTTATTTGTCTTGGTGGAAATGTGCATGTTTTGTTTTACAAATGACATTTTGTCAGGGACCTGAAATCTGTTACCTCAGTTCCCAAACCCTGAGGTCAATTTGGCTTCATGTAAAGTGACCCAGGTTTCTTTATCTTTTCCCTTATTCTTAGTCTTTCAATCATTCACCTATATTCCTTGTACATAATAGATAACCAATAAATATTTATTGCATTAAATTGACTCAGTTGATTTCCTCTAGATTTCTGGTTAGGCCACATCTTGTTTAGTTACGAGGTCCTAACGTAGAGGCAGATACACTCAAATGAGGATTTAAATAACCCGGAGTAGAATAATTTGTGGTTTATTTATTTATTTATTTATTTATTTATTTATTTATTTATTTTAGGATAACAAAAAATATTTTACTAAAACATAAGATTTACAGAAGTTTCCAGACAAGCCATACAAAATGGTCACAAGCTTTTTCTTGAAGGAAGGATTCTACGCTTGACAGCAAAGTCACAATGTTATTAGTGAGGGCTGTGATGTTTGTTTAATGTTCCCATTTTGGTTCAAACAATCAAGCTTGTCCATCTACAGCATCTACATAAATTTAGACTTGGCTAGAGAGCATATTCTAAAGAACTGGTTAGCTGCTTTTAACCAATGCAATTAGATCACCATAAAAAGGGGGAAAGGAGCCCATAAAATTAAAATAAAACTACCTCTCTCCCTCAAAAAATGTAATAAAGAAAAACACCCACACCCTTGCAGCTAACCCTGACAACTACCTTCATTCACAGTGCTTTATACTCAAACCATGATGGGGGAAATGAATAAAAGCAGAGAAGGGCCACTGCTTTTAAATGTTTCACAACAATCCAGATGGTACTTCTAGCCTCTGCTCATGCTTTACGACAGTGAATCAGGACAAGACATAGATTTGCTAATGTGCATTTAATCACCAAAGGACTGAAGATGTCTGGGCTTTTATTCTGTAATGTTTCTAAGACGGTGTCCATTAAATGCAAACAAAAAAGGAAGAGGTCTTGGCAGAACAGGAAAAGTGATGCACACTTGATGATCAGATCGATTTTAAATATTATTCATGGCATATAACCTAGTCCATGCTCTAGCTGTTTCTATGGCTTGGGCTTCATTCGTCATCATTTGCTACTGTATCATCTGGATTGGGAGCACTTAACAAAGCCTGGATCGATAGCAGAACTGTGCGGATCTGCAGTGCTGGGGACCACTTATCTTTCAAAATATCTAAACATATTCTTCCCAACTTGTCTACATTAGGATGATAAATTTTGGTCATGAAATATACTTTAGGGGCTGCCATCGGGTATTCTTCTGGTAGGAATAGTTCAAGCTTAAAAGTCCCTCCCTCAAAGGGAGAATCCTGGGGGCCAGCAATGACCACATGAAAATAACGGGTGTTGTTCTCATCTGGTTCTGCTTTAATGCCAGGAACTGGTTCTGTCAGCAAACGCTGGGTTTCCTTGATAATCCTGTGGGGCAGCCCAGCCATCTTGTCAGATCCCGAGTTTGGCCTCTGGTCTCGACTCCCTAATTCATGGTTTTAAACTATATATATATAAAGCCATCTCGCTTTTCAACCAGTCTTGTTCTGTGGAATTTACTTTTGACCTGAATTAGGTTACTCTTAAGGCTGCTAAAACTCTAGGAGGTCATCTCCTTATTCAGTAGCCTGAGACTCTAAGAAACACTGGTATATCCACCCAGTAAACCATTATCAGGCATGCACTAAGTGATTGACAACTGATTGTGGGCAAATATTACTGGTCTAAGAATCTGGATGAACTGTTTTCATAAAATTCTCTCTTTTAGTTATTTTATTTATCCAGGTTCAGATCGATTATAATTTCCAGGTACATATAATGTACCGAACACTATTGAGTATACAATATGAAGGAATGTAATCCCTGTTTTAAAGGCATTAAAAATCTACTTAGTGGGACACTTGTATACTGTAATCATAATTCAGATTTGTAAATAGAAAGACAGAGGTTTCAGCAGATATTGTGAAAATGCAGAGGAAGTGTGCATAGTGGAAGTCTCAGCTGGAAGAACAAATGTCAGGTCAGCAGTGTTTAGAGAATAAACAATCACAGCAGAAGGAGTTAGACATTGTCAAGGAATTCTTTCCTTTAGGGAGCAACCTATGGATTTTCTCCTGGTCACTCCAGAGATATTCCTGGCACATAAGGAAGACCTAAAAGGGGTAAAAAGGGAAAGAAAATAAGGGACAAGAGAGAAGAGGAGAGGAGGAATAAAGCAAAGGAAAGAAAAAGGAAGGGAAAACAAGGACCATCTCATTCAGAAAGCTCCTGGAACAACTTGACCACTACTCTATTTCTAGCATGTAGCTCTACAATGTCCTCTCCTTACTTCCTCATGGTAATATTATCTTCACAAAAGTTTTAGCAATTTTTATGTTATTGGACATTGGGTCTTAGTTGAAGCACTTTGTAAACAAACAAAGTGGCAATGACTGACGCTCCTTCCTTTTTGATACCAACAGTGCTTTGACAATACTGTTCTTTGCACTTGGGATTCAATTGCCCCTGGAGACAGGGACAGATTCCCACTCATCCCAACAGAGCCTATTAACAAAGGTGAGAGATCTTTCAATTGATTGTCTCTTGAGATTGCTTCTAAGAAGGGATGACCAATTCTAGTTTTAAGCCCAGATTGTAATTTTGTCAGCCTCACAGACAACATCACATTCTGGTCTTTATTTGATTTCACATTCTCTCTAATTGCTCATGTTCTGCCTGGGTCTCTTTTCCTTAGACTATGTTGAGAATAGTATCCATACATGCACTCCCAAATCTCTATTATATTTAAACCTGTTTATTAGAGAAACGATTCCATTTACAATAGCACCAAAAACCATAAGATACCTTGGAATAAACCTAACCAAAGAGGTAAAGGATCTATACTCTAGGACTGACAAAATACTCATGAAAGAAATTGAAGAAGACACAAAAAGATGGAAAATATTCCATGCTCATGGATCGGAAGAATAAACATTGTTAAAATGTCTATGCTACCCAGAGCAATCTATACCTTCAATGCCATCCCAATCAAAATCCCAATGACATTTTTCAAAGTGCTGGAACAAACAATCCTAAAATTTGTATGGAATCAGAAAAGACCTCAAATCGCCAAGGACATGTTGAAAAAGAAAAACAAGGCTGGGGGCATCACGTTGCCCAATTTCAAGCTATATTACAAAGCTGTGATCACCAAGACAGCATGGTACTGGCACAAAAACAGACATAAAAGACCAATGGAACAGAATAGAGAACCCAGATATGGACCCTCAACTGTATGGTCAACTAATCTTTGACAAAGCAGGAAAAAACATGCAATGGAAAAGAGAGTCTCTTCAATAAATGGTGCTGGGAAAATTGGACAGCCACATGCAGAAGAATGAAACTCGACCATTCTCTAACACCATTCACAAAGATAAACTCAAAGTGGATGAAAGACCTCAATGTGAGACAGGAATCCATCAAAATCCTAGAGGAGAACATAGGCAGTAACCTCTTTGACATCGGCCACAGCAACTTCTTTCAAGATACATCTCCAAAAGCTAGTGAAACAAAAGCAAAAATGAACTTTTGGGACTTCATCAAGATAAAAAGCTTCTGCACAACAAAGGAAACAGTCAACAAAACAAAGAGGCAACCCACAGAATGGGAGAAGATATTTGCAAATGACACTACAGATAAAGGGCTGGTATCCAAAATCTATAAGGAACTTCTCAAACTCAACACCCAAAAAACAAATAATCAAGTCAAAAAGTGGGCAGAAGATATGAAAAGACACTTCGCTGAAGAAGACATACAAATGGCTAACAGACACATGAAAAACTGTTCATCATCATTAGCCATCAGGGAAATCCAAATCAAAACCACATTGAGATACCACCTTACACCAGTTAGAATGGCAAAAATGGACAGGGCAAGAAACAACAAATGTTGGCGAGGTTGTGGAGAAAGGGGAACCCTCTTACACTGTTGGTGGGAATGCAAGTTGGTACAGCCACTTTGGAAAACAGTGTGGAGGTTCCTCAAAAATTTAAAAATAGAGCTACCCTATGACCCAGCAATTGCACTACTGGGTATTTATCCCAAAGACACAGATGTAGTGAAAAGAAGGGCCATATGCACCCCAATGTTCATAGCAGCAATGTCCACAATAGCCAAACTGTGGAAAGAGCCAAGATGCCTTTCAACAGAAGAATGGATAAAGATGTGGTCCATATATACAATGGAATATTACTCAGCCATCAGAAAAGATGAATACCCAACTTTTACATCAACATGGATGGGACTGGAAGAGATTATGCTAAGTGAAATAAGTCAAGCAGAGAAAGTCAATTATCATATGGTTTCACTTATTTGTGGAACATAAGGAATAACATGGAGGACATTAGGAGAAGGAAGGGAAAAATGGGGGGGGGATTGGAGGGAGAGATGAACCATGAGAGACTATGGACCTGAGAAACAAACAGAGTTTTAGAGGGGAGGGGGGAGGGGGGATTGGTTAGCCTGGTGATGGGTATTAAGGAGGGCACGTACTGCATGGAGCACTGGGTGTTATATGAAAACAATGGATCGTGGATCACTACATCAAAAACTAATGATGTATTGTATGGTGACTAACATAACATAATAAAATTAAAAAAAAAAAAAAACCTGTTTATAACTACCCAATTTTCCACCAAATCTCCATAGCCACAGCAAATGGTTTTAATTCCATGAAAAGCATTTCTCAAAATGTATCCATAAAATAACAATTCTTTTTTTTTTTTAAGATTTTTTGTTTATTTTTTAACAGAGAGAGAGAGACAGCGAGAGAGGGAACACAAGCAGGGAGAGTGGGAGAGGGAGAAGCCGGCTTCCCGCCAAGCAGGGAGCCCGATACAGGACTTGATCCCAGGACCCGGGGATCATGACCTGAGCCGAAAGCAGACGCTTAACGACTGAGCCACCCAGGTGCCCCATAAAATAACAATTGTTTAAGATGCTTGGAGAAGGAAGTTTATGGTGAAATAAGTTAAGAAAAAATTATGCAAAGTATCTGCACAACCATATGGTTTTAAAAAAGTTTTAACATCTCTCAAGGTTAGTATTCTAAAGATCAGAGTAACCTGGATACATTTTTAAATTATAGATCCATGGGGCCCACCTGAGACTTCCTTAATTAAAATGTTTTATAATAAGTCTGAGAACTCTTTATTTTTTGTAACTTCCTAGTATCCATGATGTCACCATCCTGGTCTGGATTCCAAAGCCAATATTTGAAGGTCTCTATTCTTGAAAACTCTTCAACACCCTTTTATTGATCATTTGAAAGCATCCCTTTACCACTCTATTAATGAACTAACAGTTATTCACAATTTTTCATGATAACATTCATTGCATTCTTAAGAAAAGTCTGTAACTGTTTGGAATATTTGTAAAGACAATGCAAACAGGGAAGTGGCCATTTCAAATTTTAACTCTGGAATATTCCTATTCTTCTTATTTGCTTTTCTCTCCCAAGCCAATCTTTCCCAAACTTAATGTTGGCGTGTGTCCATAATTTTCAGAGCTTTAACACTCTTTGTGTACTAATGGGAAATGGATGAAGCTCTGTGGACTTCAGTGTTAGTAACCTTTGCATGTAGCAATAAATTATTTTAACTTTCCTAACAGATTCACAAAAATACATTTTAAACTATTTAAAATAATTCGTGAAAAAATGTGGAACTTAAGTTTTAATTTTATAACTGGAGTTTTCAACTTAATTTTCACTTACAAAAAGTAGTTTGAAGCTGGTAAAAACTCAAGTAAGCAGAAATGTGTAATAAGTAATCAAAATGTGAGTTATAAATTGTAGTCTAGTGCACAATGAACAGCACAAAAATAACTAGGGACTGGTTGTCTACAGGATGGCAAGTTAATGAGAAAGAACTAGTATGTGATAGAGACTAATTTTTAACTGAAAATAACATTTGCATTGAATCTCAAGTGCACAATGTCTTGGAAATTATCAGAAATACAAGGCAATGAAAAGATTTTTTGAGCTATTTAAAAAAATTATTTGCTTCTTCCTTTATACATTTACTCTCCAGGTTAATGAGAAACAGCATTTGATAATCTTATGCTTTCTTTCAGACATCTCAACTTCCATTGTTTTAACTAAAGACACATTACATTTTCATTTGTTATATATATAATATACATTATATACAATATATATAATATAATATGTATATATATTATTACCACATGAGCCACAAATTGTGTTTAGAATTCATCATGTCAGCAATGGTAAGATACAACACCAATCAAGATGCTTAATGCTATTTTTGACTCATGCCAAAATCCCATTCTTGTCTTTATCTTCTTTCATAGAGGACAATGAGCACTTACGACTTTTTCCAAAATCTGGCAAAGAAATGCTTGCAATAAAGAGTGAGACTTCACTATAGTTATATATTTTCTGGCAGCTCTCCTCTGTTAAAAAATAGAAAAGATTCTTTCTGAATGAGGGAGACTTTGAGGCTAGATTTCAGCCTTGATACATGGTTTCCTCGTGATTGAACTCTCCCCAAATTCTAGTAAAAAATGATTCAGGATACAGTGGCTCTAACCCATGACAATGGCAATGAGAATTCCAAGAAAGACACCTGTGCAACAGAACTAAAAAGCACAGATGGATAGTAGCAGTAAGAGAATTGTTGCAGTTGTCAGTAATGTAATGTGTGTGTGCACTTGTGTGCGTGTGTCTGTTTGTGTGTGTGTGCGTGTGTTCAACTTTTGCCAAACTGATAGGAGAAAAGAATATTGTTTTATTGGTATACCCCTGAGCTTACAGAACTTCCTTACATATTTATTGGCTACTTATATTTCTTCTTTCATCTACATCATATAATGTATATATTTTTTATCATTTTCTTGTTTGGTTGTTCATCTTTTTTTGGGTTGACTTTCATTAGTTCTTCATGCAGTATTAATACTAAAAATTGCTGTCCATTATATGCTGCAAATATTTCTTCTTTACCTTATATAAGGAACCAATGGAAAATATATTCTACTTAATTTACTCAAGCTCCTGAAATAACTTCTCAGTTTAATTTTTCTTTTTCTTTTTCTTTTCCTTTTTTTTTTTTTTTTTGTGGTAGAGAGAAACTTGTCTTTATGCATAGAGAAGGGAAGAGAGGAGATCTATAAATCAATGTTAACTACCCAAACTACTTCTATTCTTCCCACAGGCGAGCTCAATTACACGAGCAACTACTGAAGCTGAAGGGTTATTTTCTTCCCCAAGTATATCATACTACTAGCAATCTTCATCCAACAAGTTACCTCCTGTTTTTGATGTCTATCAGATCAGCTTCTCTATCAGTGTGTAAGGTGTCATTAGGATAGGTTGGCTCCTGGTTCCCTGAAGGTAATTTTGAACTAAAAATATAGTAATCTTTCTCTGAAAAGAGCTATAATAATTCTCCTTATAGTTTAAAGTCAGGAACTAGATCCCATTCATTCCAAGACATAAAAAATAAGTAATATTACATGAAGAAAATATTCAAATATTTGCTTAGAATAAAAATTCTAGAGTTATTACATTTTTTTTCTTTTGGCTGAACCCTCAAAATATAGATTTAAATATTTTCTTTTTTCAATAGTTTTATTAAGATTTAATTTATATATAATAAACTACATATATTAAAATGTATAATTTGATAACTTTTTATATATGTATATCCTCTTTAAATCATCACTATGATTACTAATAATCATATTCATCACCTCCAAAAGTTTCTTCTTGCCTACGTGTAATTTCCATTCCATCCCCAGGCAACTACTGATGGTTACTAAAGTGTTTTTTCAAATATTTTATCCAGTTTTTTTTATTAGTTTGCATGATTTCTTCTTATAAAGTTTTGAGGGTTGTTCAGAGATTATGAATACAAGTCCTTTATATGCTTTACAAATATTTTCTACCAGCTGTGGCTTATCTTTTCATTCTCTTAAAAGTATCTTTTGAAGGGCAGAAAGTTTTAATTTTTAATGAAATCCAATTTACCTTTTCCTAATATGTATGTTTTCTTGCCATATCTGAGCATTCTTTGCTAACCCAAAGTCACAAAAGTTTTCCTATCTTTTTTTTCTACAAGTTTTATAGTTTTAAGTTTTATATTTAGGCCAATAATTCATTTTGAGTTAATTATAACATATGGTGTAGGTTATGGATCAATGTTTGTTTTTGTTTTGGTTTGGGTTTTTTGCATATGGTTAGCCAACTGTTTGAGCACTATTTGATGAACACTGTTTCTCCACTGAATTGACTTTGCACCTTTTCAAAAACCGGTTGTCCATATATGTGCGTGTCTATTGCTGGACTTCCATTCTGTTCCTTTTATCTATTTATCTAGCTTTGGCAATACTGAAAATGTCCTGATTACAATAGCTTTATAGTGTCTTGACATTAAATAGTAGTAGTTCTCCAACTCTAGTCTTCCTTTTACAAACTTATTTTGGCTAATCTAAGTAGTTTGCATTTCCACATTAATTTTCAATTAGTTTGTCTAGTCTCACAAAAATTCCTTCTGGGATTTGACTGGAGCTGTGTTAAATCTTTACATCAATTTGGGAAGAATTTACATCTCAACAATATTGAGTCTTCCAATCTATAGATGGTATACCTCTTCATTTACTTAGATATGTACTTTCTCTCAGTAGTGCTTTATATTTTTCAGTATGCAGGCCTTTAATATCTTTTGTCAGACTCAGCCATACATATTCCATGTTTGATAATATTTTGAATAGTACTTTAGAATTTTTATATATGATTATTTGATATATAGAAATACAATTGATTTCTGGATGTTGAGCTTGTATGTTGCTCTCTTGCTAAACTCATTAATATTAGCAGATTTTTGGAGTAGCTTTCCTTGGATTTTCTACACAATCATATCACCTGTGAATAAAAACAGTGTTTCCATTTCTTTCCATTCTAGAAACACATTGTCCATTTTGCTTTGATTTGATTTATTCTCCATTATTTTTGTATTCTGAGAGAAAATAATAGTCATGTAAGGTAGTTAAAGTAAAGTAAAAGAAATGATTCTGAATGCTGACTCTACAGTTTGCGTTGGTATACCTAGCTAAGTTATTTAAATGTACTAAACCTGTTTCTTCACTTATGAAATGGGCATCATAACAGTTTCTTCTCAAAAAGTTGTTGGAAGAATCAAATGAAATTTTAAGGTTATGACAAAGTTAGCTATTATCTTCAGTAAATATGATCATAATTAGGCAGGAGTCCCAATATGAGAGGATAAAGATATATAATTAAGTTGATACAATTTAAAACTAAAAATTAGTTCAGGCTTTATACAAAGAGAATTCAAAGACTTGAACGCTTTTTTTTTTTTTTACAGATTTCATTTATTTATTCTACAGATAGAGAGAGAGAGAGCACAAGGAGGCAGAGTGGCAGGCAGAGGGAGAGGGAGAAGCAGGCTCTCCGCTGAGCAGGGAACCAGACGTGGGGCTCGATCCCAGGACCCCAGGATCATGACCTGAGCCGAAGGCAGCCGCTTAACTGACTGAGCCACACAGATGCCCCCAAAGCCTTGAACACTTAAGGGCCAGAAGGACGTAGGTTGGGGTAGAAAGTTATACCTGTTGCTTTTATTTTCATCATATTTTCCTAGATGAGCCCAAGATGGATGATGTTTTTAAGATAACTGTGCTGTGTCATAGATGGGTATATGTGTTATGTAGCACTCACAAACTACTCTATTTGGTGTAGAATCCAAGATTCTCAAATTCCAATGAGGAGCATAAAGAAAGATAAAGAAGAAAGCAAAGAGAAACAAAACTGAGCAAGTATACAGCCTCCACCCAACAACCTGACCTTTGGATTGATACATGACGTGTAGTAAGAATCAAGAGCTTCAGCAGAGTCATCAGATAACATTGATCACGTGAGCATGAATGGAGTGAAGAACCAACAGTGGTACTCCCCTCCTCCATTATATTAATTGAAGCAGATAGTGGCTACCCTTAACAAGAACAAATCCTTGAAAGAACAGATTTGTTTTGAGAAGTGTGATTGTGTGATATTTGGAGAAGAAGGAGAACAGGGTGTGATGCAACCCAATTTGCTATACTGGAGGCCATTTCACTTATGGCCATACTCACTGAAAGGGTGGTTTAGAAAAAACTAGCATGTGAGAGCAACAAAGACTCACATCTGCCTTAGTCTGGGCTCTAAATAGAAAAGGTTTCCATTTAGAATTTCTTTCTTTCTTTTTTTTTTTTTTGAATGTAAGATACCTCACCTGAATTTGGACTTCACATTTAAATTACCTATTTTGACTGAGTGTGTGCCAAGAAAAGAATATAGAAAGTACTCCTATAAGAATATGTTCCCTGGAGCACCTGGCAAATTGTGTTCTGCTCCAGAACTTTTTCAGAGGAAGATATTTGTAAGAAAAGGTCTATTAATGCCTCCCACCAGGAGAATGGTAGAGAAATGATACCACCAAATCTGTTCCCTTATAAAAGCAGTGAAAAATTGTCAAAATCAACTTTTTCATATTTCTGGAAATTAAGCAAAGGCTTGCAATAATCTAACGTGTGTTTTTTTCCAGAAAGATTACTTAATCTCAGTAAGAACAAGTTTTGTGGCATTGCAACTTGTTCTGTTCCCTTCCTCCTTTCCCCACTCCATAGTAGCCTTAAATAATACAACAGATTTGCAAGCATGGTAGCTATAAGATCAGCAGCCTGAAGGCATTACAGAGGAGGTTTGGAGCTCCACAAAAGCCGTATCCCAGAAAATTGTCATAATTTGACCTGCTTGACAATTGTCTGGAAAAATCTCCATTCACAGGGTTTATTTTTATTTGAACTCCGATTTTTCTCATTGGGAAAATCCCCTCCCCAGGTTATTATCAAACAGTATCAGCAGCAGCTATTTAGTATTACAGCTTCCTGCACTGCTGATACTAGCTGAGGCAAACATGAGATTGTCCAAAAAACTTAAAAGTAAAATCTGGGAATGAGATGCCCACAGAGGACTTTGAAAAGCTCTGACATATTCCTGAGCATTGAGAATTCCACATACAAACACAAAGTTGTTTGCATGTTCAGAAAAAAACCCTGAGAAAGCCCTGATCTCTCAACTCTGATGTTGAGGTTCTGCACAAGATGGTTATATAACAAGAAAAGTTATAAACTACCAGAATGTTAAAGGAATACCCAACATAAATACAGAGTCCCTCAGAAAGGGTAGAAGACATTGGTTCAAAGCATTTAAGGAAATACCCATTCAGTCATTGGCTGAACACACATTAATCAAGTGACAACTTCAGCAACTGCACAGATCAAAGAATACAGACTTTAGAGAATTCAGGAAAGTCACTAAACAAACAAACCACATCAGTAGAAACAACAACAACAAACAGCAACAACAACAAAACTTGCTATATTATATTATTTTAAATTTCTAGTTTTCAGCAAAATATTATGAGACATGAAAGAAACATGAAAGTATGGCTTATACACAAAGGTAAAAAGGCAGTCATTAGAAACAGTACCCAAAGAATCTCATAAGTTGGACTCATTAGAAAAACATTTTAAAGCAGTCATTATAAAATGTTCAACTAAATAAAGAAAAATATATCTAAAACATTAAAGAAAAGCATAAGAACACTGCTCAACCAAACAAGAATATCAATAGAGGGAAGTTATTAAAAAGGACCAAATAGAAAATGTCAAGTTGAAAAGGAAAATAATAGTAATGAAAAATTAACCAGAGGGACTCAGCAGTGGATTTGAGCTGGCAAAACAAAGAATCAGAAAATTTGAAGATAGATCAATAGAAGCCATCCAGTCTGAGAAACAAAGAGAAAAAAAAAAAAAGGAAAAAAGAAAAATGAACAGAGGCCTGTGGAACACAATCAAGACAGCAATAAATGTTTGAATGGACTCCTAGAGGAGAAGAAAGAAGTTATACTTAACTTATACTTCAAATATACTTAAAGTATATTTGAAGAAGTAAAGGTCCAAAACTTCCTATATTTAATAAATCAATTTATACATACTTGAAAGCAGAAAGATGAAAAAAGACTTGGATTAGGAATGCTCAATAAAATGAACAACTGACTCTGGACAAAACAGAGTGGGGTGACATCTTCAAGGCATTGAAAGGCAAAGGCTATTAACCAAGAATTCTATACCCAGAAAAACTATCCTTCAAAAATTTGGAAGACATGACACTGTAAGCAAAAGCACAGAGATTTTTTCACTAGCATACTTTGCCTACAAGAAATACAGAATGGAGTCCTGATATGAAAGAATGCTAGTGAGTAGCCCAAATCCACACAAAGAAATAAATAACAGTGCTAATAGAATCTACATAAGTAAATGTAAAAAACAACATAAACATTTTTGTAACACTTTCTTCTTTTGAAACACAATAACATGAAGTAATTATTATAAAACTGTGTTGGTAGGTTCATAAAGTACAAGTTTGTAATTTGTATGATAATACTACAAAGGAAGGGAAGAAAATGGAACTATATTAGAGCAAAGCTTTTGTATACTATTGTAATGAAATTGGTATTAATCCAATGTAGATTACTTTAAATTAAGAATTCATTTTAATACCCAGAGCAACCACTAAAAAAATAAAATCTAAAAATATCTTTTAAAAAGAGGGGATATAAAACAGAAAGCATGTAAGATATATTAAAAAAAACTGAAATGACAGATGCAAATGCTACATTACTAGTAATTACTTTAGATGTAAATAGATGAAACATTCTAATCAACAGGCAGAAATTATCAGACTAGATTACAGAACAAGACACAATTACATGCTCTCTACAGGAAGATTAAAAACACAATAGATTTAATATAATGGGATGGAAAAGATAGATAATGCAAACAGAAAGCACAAGAAATCTGGAGTGACTGTACTAATATCAAGAAAATTAGACTAAAAAAAGTTACTGGAGATAAAGAGGAACATTGTGTGATGTGTGATAATAAAAGGGTCAGGCCATCAGATATAACAACAACAAAAAACACCTTGACCTTTGTCCTGCACCATATTAAAAAAATAACAACTTCATCACAGACCTAGGTATGAACCCTAAAACTATAAACTATCTAGTAGAAAACATTCCAACAATAGAAAAGACAGGGGGTTTTTTTGTTTTTTTTTTTTAAGATTTTATTTATTCATTTGAGAGAGAGAATGAGATAGAGAGAGAGCATGAGAGCGGGGAGGGTCAGAGGGAGAAGCAGACTCCCTGCTGAGCAGGGAGCCCAATGTGGGACCCGATCCCGGGACTCCAGGATCATGACCTGAGCCGAAGGCAGTCGCTTAACCAACTGAGCCACCCAGGCACCCTAGAAAAGACAGTTTTTTAGGTAGTATACCAAAAAAAAACCAAGCCATACAAAATGTGATACACTGGATTTTATCAAAATTAAAACAATTCTGCTTCTCAAAAGATACTTTAAGAAATAAAAAGACAAACCACAGATAAAAAATATTGGCAAAACACGTATCTGTGAAAGGACTCAAATTCATAATATAAATATCCACAGTAAAAAGAAAAAACAACAACACAATAAAACGTGGGCAAAGATTCATGCAGACATTTCACCAAAAAGAGATATGGGTGGCAGATGAGCACATGAGATGTTTGACATTATCAGTCATTAAAGAGATTCAGATTATCCCTGAGAAAATGAGGTTGAAATAACATTTGTAAAGAGTTAAGGAGAATATGAGACAGGAAAATTCCAATCCTCATTTATAGATTATAGATGCAAGAAATTCCTAATAAATATTTAACATATTGAATCCAAAAGTATTATTTTAAAATACTAATATACAAGAAGGGTTCATTTCTGAGATGCAATAATTACTTAACAGAAATTACTTTGAATAGGGGCGCCTGGGTGGCTCAGTTGGTTAAGCGACTGCCTTTGGCTCAGGTCATGATCCTGGAGTCCTGGGATCAAGTCCTGCATTGGGCTCCCTGCTCAGCAAGGAGTCGGCTTCTCCCTCTGACCCTCCCCCCTCTCATGCTCTCTCTATCTCATTCTCTCTCTCAAATAAATAAAATCTTTAAAAAAAAAAAGAAATTACTTTGAATAAATTTAACACATTGAGGAATTAATGGAGGATGGCACAGCCCTAGCAGAAAAATTATTGTTCAAATTTAGTACCCATTCATCATTAAAAACTTTAAATAAGCTGGGAATAGAAAGGAAATTCCTTGATGTGATAAAGGAAACTACAAAAAAATTACAAAAATTAAAATTAATGATGAAATTGTAGGAGCAACCCCTTAAAATTAAGCAGTGTACAAAGGATTTCTGTTATCACTTTTTCTCTTCAACAGTGAATTGTATCCTCTAGTTAGTGCAATAGAAATTAGGTAAAAATAAATAAAACCACCATCATTCATAGACAATGTATGAATTTGTACATAGAAAATTCAACAGGTATGTTGAAAAAATTGGAATTAATAATAGCATTCAAACAGCGTAGTAAGCATAAAATCAACATAAAATAACCAGTATGTTCCTATATACCAGATAGAAATTAAAAACTCCAATGAAGATGACATCATTCAGAAAGACAAAAATAAAATATGATACACAGGGATAAATTTAACAAAATATCTTGGAAGTCTATACCAAAAATACCATAGAGACACAGAAATGCCTTCAGCTATGAAAATTTATTGGGAGCATAGGAGCAGAGAATACCATTTCACTGGTCATACACTCAGGCCTCATGGAGAATGGGGCTCTCATTCTGTGTCCTGGTAACAGTAACGATAGCAGTAGCTCTATTGGCATTCTTCCTGGTCTAGTGACTGCTATACTATTGCGTTTAGCTCCTCTGCATCTATTTCATACTGCTCTTTCTTTCTTCACCACACATAAACTTTCTAATGGAGAATCATATTGGTTTGATTAACACCTATTCAGGATAGGGTCCTTATTGGACAGAAATCTCTAAGAGATAGAAATACTAATGATTGCTAATTATTGAATTCTTACTAGGGCCCAGGTGCTTTTTATATATTATTTATTTCATTTAAACCTAATAAAAATCAAATGAAATAAGTATAATTCATACCCCTTTTTACAAGTAGGGAAACTGATGCTTAGAATGGTTACATAAATATGCCAAAGTCACCTAGCTAGTAAGTGGTGGCGTGGATGAGTCCTGTGTCCATGTTCTCAGTCACTCTGCACATGCTCCTAATCACTGCCTCTTACTGGTTCAGTCTCTACAGTGTCACATATCAGTAGAATGTAGATTCCTGTTCTAATAACTGTGGTCAGGAAAACAGGGCTATATATATTACAAAGCATTATAATCTTTTCGCAAGAACTTGTTGCTAATTTTTTAAGAGGCAATAGAGATGGAAAATTCTTGTGTTATTACTCAGCAATAAAAGCACATCAATCCTGTTTAGTATTAGTTGCCATAAAATAAAACTGGTAGTATAATTTATTCTAAGAACTATTACCCTGATACAGTAGATTAAACTTGCATTTTAAAAAATGCCAACATAGCTATATTCTGATTTTTTTAAGGCACAGATTAAGCATTTTTGTATCCAAATGTTGTACTTATCTTTGTACTTTTTCTCCATGCTTTTGTTCTATCAGAGCAATTCCAGAACCAAGAGTGAATACCCTATAATTAAAATGACAATGACTCTCTATGAATATACTCTAGAATTCAGTGGGAGAGGAACAGCAAAAGGGAGGTGATCAATCTCTATGGTTAACTGCTATAACATCAGGACAATAAAGTATCTAACACTTTCAATTATATTTCAGATTTCTTGGCAATAGTCATAGAACCTAGTACTATGCTCTGAATTTAATAGGCACTCAAGAAGTTTGTATAGGGAATGAAAAGTGACTATACATTTTTCTTAATATCCATAGCCTGTTTGCATTTCTTGTTGCCAACAAAAATCATACAATTGCATTTCTTGTTGCCAACAAAAATCATACAAGTAATAGGAAATATTTTCCCTGGACTGGAAAGTGGGGTTAAATCAACATGGCAGAATCAGTTCCACATATTTTTAGGGCAAATGACAATGCACTGAAACACCAACGGTCCTATACAAGGCTGTTAACAAGGAAATGGGTAAGTTGAGTAAAACTGCAGCTTTTTAAAAACTTGACTACTGAATGGACAGTGCCTGTTAAATATTTTTCAAAGCCCAGGAACTCCAGACCCAGCTAACAAGGAAGAATTCAGGGTCCACAGCCATTTTACATCCCCTCTAAAAGCAGTCAGTAGTAGAGAGTGTCTAGAAAATCGTCGAAATTCACTAAAGCCTGTCATTTGATACAATACAAAGAAGCAGTTCTTATAAAAAAGGTAAGAACAAGAGACCATGAATCCCTAGCAGAGGGAAAGAAAAGAACCATGAAAACAATATGGTACTGATGCATCCAGCTCCAAAAAGAAAGGAATCTAAAATCATTTGTGCAGGTGTTGCAAAATGGTGCTTTCCACTGCCCCTGAATGATGGAAAACCTCCATGAATAAAATTCCACAAAACACACTAGCCCTTACTATAATCCAATATATTCCCAGCACATCTGAATCATAAACACTTAGTGAAAGAAAGATCAAGAATATAAAATTTTCAAGTATGACTGATTCAAAATTAAGTAAAGCTGAATCTTTAAATACAGATACTACAAATTAATGTATCAGTTGATCTGAATATTAAAATGCTGATATTAAAATTACTGACTTTTCATAAATAAAAATGATGGAAAGGTTTATTTTAGCTTATTTTGTAAATACCACTTTTTCTAACACTTTCCCTATTAAGCTAGAAAGCATAAACTCAGAATATTAATTGGTTGGGTCAATGCAATTAATTTAGTTAGATCTAAAGAAAATTTGGTATTGAGCACAAAAGAAAGGGAAAAAATTTAATATAGAATAAACACATCTGAGCCTTGCATGCCATGCACTAAACAATAAAACACTGAAAAATATGAAAAACAAGTATATGAGAAGAAAAAAAGATTGTAACAGCGGGAACTTGTCCTACATTCTCTGCTTCTTTGGTCTTTCCTTCCTTGATATTTCTCCATCCCAATTTTTGCAACAGATCTCTATTTGAAATTCATACATATATGTGTTATATGCAATCCTCAGCCCTGTATGCAAATTAGTATCACCTGGAGAGCTTTGAAAAATATGTGTTCGACTCAACCCCAGACTCCTTATGTATACCCTACCTCCTAAGGTTGAGGACAGGCATAGATATTTTAAGAACACTTCAAATCTTAAAACCTGGGTTGATAGTCACTGTTGAAGAACTCAAACAAAGAAATGAATGCTGCTTCCCTAACAAAAATAAGTCTGTGAATGGCATTTGATTATTTCAGAAATTCCAGAAGTGTTTCATTCTTACTACTAAAATTGAAAAGAGAATATATTTTTGTAAAAAAAAAAAAATAGACTCATTGTACCTAGGCATTACTATCTAAATCTGTACCATTATCAGAAACATGAAATAGGGATAATACAAAAAGCATGGATCACTATTTTTTAAGGACAAGGGACATATGTAAAATGCAGTTGCAATTTGCTTTATGACATTCTATAAGGTTAATGAACTTGCTAAAAGTATACTAATCCTGTTGCTAAGCAACTAAATTTTCTGTGCACCTCCAAAACAAGAATCCCAAATTATTAAACATTTTAAGAGGCTAATTCAGGACTGTTGTGTTGTTATAAGAAAAGAAGAGAACCAAGTATTTTCATGACAGCCATTCTCACCTGGAAATTGTCCTAAGAAATCTAATCACATTACCAAGATGTATAAAAGACAATGAAGAAACTGTTGCCCCTGGGATGATGACCTTGAGTTGAGTAAACTAAGAGTTTGATCTAAACAACTAGTTTGATAAATAAAAGTTGTCCTAACACCCTGATTGAATGACTGGTTGATTTTCTGAATTACCTAAAACTAGATTCTAGCAACAAAAATGAAGCCATGATATTAAATAACAGTTGAAATAGACAATATAGTGGGAATATGAAAATCCATATATTCTTCTTTCATAGCATTTTAAGTATTTCAAGGTATTTTAAAGCTAGGAAAGAAATATCTTTGTGCATCTATTAAACTGCCCTTTCAGGACGAAATTACAAATTTTAACATTCTTATCACATATATTGGAAAAATCACTCAAAGGATTCTTGACATTTCTTAAAACATATATTATTAAAACAGTATTCTTTTTTTTTTTTTTTAGATTTTATTTATTTATCTGAGTGAGAAAGAGACAGCAAGAGAGGGACACAAGCAGAGGGATTGGGAGAAGGAGAAGCAGGCTTCCTGCCAAGCAGGGAGCCTGATACAGGGCTCGATCCCAGGATTCCGGGATCATGAGCCAAGCGGAAGGCAGAAGCCTAAGGACTGAGCCACCCAGGAACCCCTATAACAGTATTCTTTTAATGGTCACTCCCTATAGTATTTTAATTATATCTTAGTTGAATAGTTGAATTCTACTATATTGTCTCCACTTATGATAATTAGGAAACATCAGTTACCCTAAGACTAAATCCTTATGCTGCAAAGCAAGCTTACTTCCATCCAGCTGTGCTTCCTTTTCTAACGTAAACCCTTATGTATCTGCCTATAGAACCACGGAAACTAAGCATATCAGAACAGTGGCTAATAGCAGTTTCTAAGCCAGATTCCCTTGGTTAAAACTTGTCACCATAACATATTAGCTAACCAGTCTTGAACAAATTACTTTAGCTCTTTGATTCAATTTCTATGAAATGTTAATACTCACATATCTACATCAAGGATTTTCAAAAATTCCTTCACAAATGAATCATCTAAGAACCTTGTTAAGATTCTGTCACTCATTAATTGTGTTTAATATGGAATCTGATATTCTGCATTTTTAAACTCTCCAGATGATGCTTATCAAAGCTGCTGGTTATTGCCAAACTTTGAGTAGCAGGATCTGCATCATGGGGTCATTATGAGGGCTAGATGAGATAATTCATGTAAAATTATTAATACAGTGTTTTTCACATAGTAAGCGCTCTTAAGTTATCATTAGCATTTTAAGGAAGTTAAAATTATGTGACCTAATATATTTATTTTACAGATAACTGAGGACTTGAAATGACTTGTTTAATGAAGTCTTTTGATTGTTACCCAAAGCTTCCTTGTCCATTTCTTCCAAACTTTGATCACATTATCCCTCTTGCCCTCATCTAGAATGCATTCCAAATCTACTTTTTCTACACTAGTGCTATCCATTCAAAACTCATAGCTTAACAGCACCCCTGGGAAGCCTTTCCAATTGTCCATATCTATATTGTCTCCCTGCTCCTCAGAGCTGCTATTTTTCTCTTTTTTGCCAATCCTTTTGTATTTCCCACATATATTTTATTTAAAATATTTAGAGCATAATCCAAACTAAATAACAATAATTTATAGATAAAAGATCATTCATGTAATTTCTTATCATTATTAATGACATAATAATGTCAGTTAGGTAGATTGTTCAGGAAAAGCAGAACACCCATTCCCTTCATGCCTTTTCTAACAGTGTATTCTTGATTACTTTCATGAGTTCTTAAAGGGAGAATAGGATATGGAACTAGAATAACCTGAGTTGGAGTGCTCAGGCACACTTATAAGTCTGTATGGTGTGGAGTTAAGACAGCAGAGTAGTAGGGGGATCCTATGCTTGCTTACTCTCTAGATAAATATCAAATCATTCTGAACACCCAAGAAATTTATCTGAGGACTGAAAGAGGGAGAAAAGAGGCCACATTGTGGAAGGTAGGAGGTACAGAGATGTGATTTGGGGGAGAAAAGAAACACAAATGCTGCAGAGGGGAGGAAGCCCTGATCACAGAGTAGAAAAAGAAAGAGAGAGACAGAGGAAGAGAGAGAGACAAGTGCACAGGGGATTGCACAAGAAAAACACTTCCCCAAAACCACTGACTGGGAAAATGAGTGAGGTTGATCACTGTGAGTTTTTACAACCAGTGGAACCACAAAACTGAAGTTTTAGAGGTCCCTGCCATTGTATGTGTGGAGTCTGGTGGGTGCAGCAGTATTCCTGTGGAGAGGGAGGGCAGAGGCCCAGGAGCAAACACTATGGTCTGAGGATTCCCTGGGTTGTACTGGGACAGACAGTTCCTCCTTCTGGAGTGCATCTGGGAGAGGTAGCATTGCCTCTCAGGGGACAAAAGAGCCAGTGGGCACCACTGCACTGCCCCATTCATTACCATAGGTGCAGAGACACCTGCTGAGGGCACCTAACCTGGATGCTGGCTTTTTGCTGCACTTTACTCTAAAATCCAAGCTCCTGTGCATTTGTGTGACTGTCTTTCTGAGAAAGTTAGCACCAGCTCCAGCATGGGAAGACCCTCCCCCAGATCAGCATGGGTCCATGCAATTCTGGGTCCCTAGAATTTGGAGTTTTGAAATTCACTCAGCATGCCTGAGATAAAACACAGGAGCACAGGAACGCTGCCACTGCTGGGTAGGCAGCTGGCTTGGATACAGACAGGGTGAAGGCATGGATCTGACAGAAGCCTGGGACACATGAAAGGAGATTGTCTGCTCTTTGGTGAAGACTTCCTGGACATCAGCGGGTGCAAAATCCCCTCTCTGGGTCTGAGGGAGTGGGCTGGTGTCATTTTTCTCCCCCACCCATCAGCATAGATGGACTTAAGTGAGAGCAGAGCATCCAACAGAGGCTTAAGCCACTTATACCAAGACCCATTGCCCTGCACTCGGCAGGTGTG
Organism: Mirounga leonina; assembly: GCF_011800145.1. NCBI lineage: Eukaryota > Metazoa > Chordata > Mammalia > Carnivora > Phocidae > Mirounga > Mirounga leonina. The sequence continues at coordinate 50,611,119 of NW_023270854.1, read as the reverse complement.
TCTTTACTAGGGCAAGTGTGCCTGAGAGCCAGAGCAACAATGGGCCACTCCCCCAGAAGCCCAGGGCAAAGCCCCCGCAAGCATCAAGTCTACTGACCATAGTGTGCTGCAAGGCTTCACCTCTAGTGGAAATAAGAGCAGGCCTATGTTAACAAGCAGACCAGAGAACACCTGGATAAAACTCACCACACAGGACAAGGCCAAACACTCCCCACTGCAGGCAAGGAGAAACTCTGCAGAGGACTGACATGAGAAAAAGAGAAGCCAAAATACAAGAGCAGAGTGCATACAGCATATACCAGAAACACTTCCTGAAGCACCAGGCCCTGGACAGTATATGACCTCTTCTTAATAAATCCATTACTCTCAGGAGCAGGAAACAACAGGCTTTCCTAACACAAAGAAGTACACAGAGACCTAGACAAATGACAAGACAGAGGAATTCATCCCAAAAGAAAGAACCAGAAAAGGTCACAGCCAGGGATCTAATCAAAATGGATATAAGTTATATGCTTGATCCAGAATTTAAAACAGCAATCAAAAGGATACTAGCTGGGCTTGAGAAAAGCATAAAAGACATCAGGGAGTCCCTTACTGAAGGATAAAAGACCTAAAAACTAGTTAGGCTGAAATAAAAAATGCTATAACTGAGATGCAAAACCAATTGGATGTAATGGCCACAAGGATAGAGGAAGCAGAGGAACAAATAAGTGATATAGAAGATAAAATAATGAAGCTGAAAAGAAGAGGGAAAGAAAAATATCGGATCATGAATGTAGACATAGGGAACTGAGCAACTCCATGAAGCATAACATTCATATCATAGGAGTCCCAGAAGAAGAGAGGGAAAAAGGTGCAGAATGTTTATTTGAGGAAAGTATAGCTGAAAACTTCTCTAATCTGAGGAAGGAAACAGACATCCAAATCCAGGAGACATGGAGAACTCTGATCAAAATCAAAAAAGGAGGCCAACAACAAGATGTATCATAGTAAAATTTGCAAAATACAGAAATAAGAAAAAAAATCCCAAAGCATCAAAGGAAAAGAAATCCCTAACTTACAAGGAAAGACAAATGAGGTTAGCAGCAGACCTATCCACAGAAACTTGGCAGGCCAGAAGAAGGTGGGATGATATATTCAATGTGCAGAATGGGAAAAATATGTAGCTGAGAATACTTTATCCAGCAAGCAAGGCTGTCATTCAGAATGACAAAGAACTTCCAAGACAAGCAAAAACTAAATGAGTTTGTGACCACTAAACCAAGCCTGCAAGAAATATTAAAGAGGACACTTTGAATGGGAAAGACAGACCAAACATGACAAAGACTAGAAAGAAAAGAGAAAATCTCCAGAAACAATGACCTAACAGGTAATACAATGGCATGAAATTCTTATCTATAAACAGTCACTCTGAATGTAAAAGACCAAATGCTCCAATCAAAAGACATAGGGTATCAGAATGGATAAAAAAACAAGACCCATCTATGTGCTCCCTACAAGAGACCCATTTTAGACCTAAACACACCTGCAAATTGAAAGTGAGGGGATGGAGTACCATTTATACTAATGAACGTCAAAAGAAATCCAAAGTAGCCATACTTACATCAGACAAACTAGATTTTAAACCAAAGACTATAATAAGAGATGAAGAAGGGCACTGTATCATAATAAAGGGGTCTATCCAACAAGATCTAACAATCATAAATATTTATACCCCCAACTTGGGAGCACCCAAATATATAAACCAATTAATAACAAACATAAAGAAACTCATTGATAATAATACAATAATAGTAAGGGACTTGAACACCCCACTTACAGCAATGGACAGATCATCCTAGCAGAAGATCAACAAGGAAACAAGGGTTTTGAATGACGCACTGAACCAGATGGACTTAACATATATTCAGAACATCTCATCCTGAAGCAGCAGAATACACATTCTTTTCAAGGGCACATGGAACATTCTCCAGAACAGATCACATACTGGTTCACAAATCAGCCCTCTACCAGTATAAAAAGATTAAGATCATACTATGCATATTTTCAGACCACAACGCTATGAAACTTGAAGTCAACCACAAAAAAAATTTTGGAAAGACCACTAATACATGGAGGTTGAAGAACATCCTACTAAGGAATGAATGGGTTAGCCAGGAAATTAAAGAAGAAATTAAAAAAAAAAATACATGGAAGCAAATGAAAATGAAAATACAATGGTACAAAACCATTGGGATGCATCAAAGGTGAGCATAAGAGGGAAGCATAGCAATACAGGCCTCAAGAAGCAAGAAAAATCTCAAATACACAACCTAACCTTCCACCTAAGGGAGCTAGTAAAGGAACAGCAAATGAAGCCTAATGCCAGCAGAGGAAGGGAAATAATAAAGATTAGAGCAGAAATAAATGATACAGAAACAAACAAACAAACAAAAAACCCAGAAGAACAGATCAAAGAAACTAAGAACTGGTTCTTTGAAAGAATTACAACGTGTGCCTGGGTGGCTCAGTCAGTTAAGCATCTGCCTTCAGCTCAGGTCATGATCCCAGGGTCCTGAGATGAAGTCCTGCATCGGGCTCCCTGCTCAGTGGGGAGCCTGTTTCTCCCTCTACCCCTAGCCCCTACTCATGCACACTCTCTTTCTCTGTCTGAAATTAAAAAAAAAAAAGAATTAATAAATTTATAAACTCCTACCCAGACTTATCAAAAAGAAAAGAGAAAGGATCGAAATAAATAAAATCATCAATGAGAGAAGAGACATCACAACCAATACTACAGAAATACAAATAATTATAAGAGAATGTTATGAAACATTAAATGCCAACAAATTGGGCAATCTGGAAGAAATGGATAAATTCCTAGAAACATATAAACTACCAAAACTGAAACAGGAAGAAATAGAAGATTTGAATGGACCCATAACCAGCAAAAAATTGAATCTGTAATCAAGAAAACTCCCAACAAAAAAAAGTCTAGGGCCAGATGGCTTCCCAGGGAAATTCTACCAAATGTTTAAAGAAGATTTAACACCTATTCTTCTCAAACTGTTCCAAAAAATAGAAATGGAAGGAAAACTTCGAAACTCATTCTACAAGGCCATTATTATTTGATTCCAAAACCAGACAAACACCTTACTAAAAAGGAGAATTACAGGTCAGTATTCCTGATGAACAAGGATGCAAAAATTCTCAACAAGACACTAGCAAATAGAGTCCAACACTACATTAAAAGAATTATTCACCACAGTCAAGTGGGATTTATTCTTGGGCTGCAAAGGTGGTTTGATATTCACAAATCAATCAATGTGATATACCACATTGATAAAAGAAAGGATAAGAACTATACGGTCCTGTCAATAGATGCAAATGAATCATTTGACAAATATAGCATCGATTCTTGATAAAAACCCTCAACAAGGTAGGTATAGAGGGAACATACCTCTATATCTCTAAACATCATAAAGGCATATACAAAAGACCCTCCTCTAGTATTCTCAATGAGAAAAACAGAGCTTTTCCTCTAAGGTCAGGAATGCAATATGGATGTCCATTCTCACCATTGTTATTTAACATAGTACTGGAAGTCCTAGCTTCAGCAATCAGACAACAAAAAGAAATAAAAGGCTCCAAATTGACAAGGAAGAAGTCACACTTTCACTATTTACAGATGGCATGATACTCTATGTAGAAAACCTGAAAGACTCCACCAAAAAATTGCTAGAACTGATACACAAATCCAGCAAAGTCGTAGGATACAAAATCAATGTACAGAAATCTGTTGCATTTCTATACACCAATAATGAAGCAGCAGAAAGAGAAATCAAGGAATCGATCCCGTTTATAATTGCACCCAAAACCATGAGATACCTAGAAATAAACCTAACAAAAAAGTTAGAAAATCTGTACGCTGACTATAGAACACTTATGAAAGATATTGAAGAAGACAAAGAAATGGAAAAACATTCCACACTTATGGATTGGAAGAACCAATATGGTTAAAACTTCTATATAATCCAAAGCAATCTACATATTTAATGCAATCCCTATCTAAATACCACCAGCATTTTTCATAGATCTAGAATAATTTAACATTTGTATGGAACCACAAAAGACCCCAAATAGCCAAGGTAATGTTGAAAAAGAAAAGCAAAGCTGGAGGCATCCCAATTCTGGACTTCAAGGTATATTTCAAAGCTGTAATTATCAAGGCAGTATGGTACTGTCATAAAAACTGACACACAGATAAATGGAACAGAATAGAAAACCCAGAAGTGGACCCAGAACTGTATGGTCAGCTAATCTTCAAGAAAGAATATCCTATGGAAAAGAGACAGTCTTTTCAACAAATGGTGTTGGGAAAACTGGACAGCCACATGTAGAAAATGAAATTGGACCATTCTCTTTCACCATACACAAAGATAAACTCAAAATGGATGAAAGACCTAAATGTGAGACAGGAATCCATTAAAATCCTAGAGAAGAACACAGGCAGCAACGTCTTTGACCTCAGCCATAGCAACTGCTTACTAGATACATCTCTGGAGGCAAGGGAAACAGAAGCAAAAATAAACTGTTAGGACCTCATCAAGATAAAAAGCTTTTGCACAGCAAGGAAGCGATCAACAAAATTAAAAGGCAACCTACTGAATGGGAGAAGATATTTGCAAATGACATATCTGATAAAGGGTTAGTATCCAAAATCTATAACGAACTTATCAAACTCAACACCCTAAAAACAAATAATTCAGTTAAGAAATGGGCAAAAGACAAGAACAGACATTTCTCCAGAGAAGATATCCAGATAGTTAGCAGACACATGAAAAGATGCTCATCAGTAATCATCAAGGAAATACAAATCAAAAGTACGATGAGATACCACCTCACACCTGTCATGTGGGTAATTTGACAACACAGGATACAGCAGATGTAGTTAGGATGTGGAAAAAAGGGAACCCTCTTAAACTGTTGGTGGGAATGCAAACCAGTGCAGTCAGTGTGGAAAACTGTATGGCTGTTCCTCCAAAAGTTAAAAATAGAACTACCCTGTGATCCAACAATTACACTATTAGGTATTTACCCAAAGGATACAAAAATATTTATTCAAAGGGGCACATGCACTGTGATGTTTATAGCAGCATTATCAGCAATAGGCAAATTATGGAAAAAGCTCAAGTGTCCATAGACTGATGAATGGATAAAGAAGATGTGGTGTGTATATATACAGCAGGGTATTACTCAACCATCAAAAAGAATGAAATCTTGCCATTTGTATTGACATGGGTGGAGCTAGAGTGTATTATGCTAAGTGAAATAAGTCAGAGAAAACAAATACTATATGATTTCACTTATATGTGGAATTTAAGAAACAAAACAGATGGATATGGTGGAAGGAAAAAAAGAGGGAGGCAAACCGTAAGAGACTCTTAACTATAAAGAACACACTGAGGGTTGCTGGAGGGGAGGTGGGTGGAGGATGGGCTAAATGGGTGATCGACATTAAGGAGGGCACATGTGATGAGCACTGGGTGTTATATGTAAGTGATGAATCACTAAATTCCACTCCTGAAACTAATATACACTATATGTTAACTAGAATTTGGACAAGAACTTAAAACATAAAAAATTGGCATAGTGACAGTGAAAAACATAAAATAAAAATAAAAGGTGTACAATTCTTTTAAATTCTGTCAGAATGGATAAAATTGACAACACAGGATACAATAGATGTTGTGACAATGCAAAGAAAGGGGAATCATCTTACACTGTTGGTGGGAATGCAAGCTGGTGCAGCCACTCTGGAAAACAGTATGGAGGTTCCTCCAAAAGTTAAAAATAGAACCACCCTACAACCCAGCAATTGCACTACTAGGTGTTTATCCAAAGGATACAAAAATACTTATTCAATATGTATAATAAGCCACCTGACTACAGTGATTGGTGCTTTGTCAAAATAATTCTCCCCAAAATCAAAAGATCTCCTTAAATATTTTAGAACTAAGTTTGTAGAAAGAATTTATAACATATATATATGCTATAAATATATATTTTTTAACATATAAAATGCCTATTTTTATCATTTTATATAAAAGAAGTTGAGAGGTGCTAGAAAGTTACTACATTACAATTGAGATGTTGTACATATATTATAAAACATTACATAAACAATTCTACTGATTTTAAAAAAAATATATGAGTGGGACAGAGATCAAAGGAGGTATTATTATATTATATATTATATTATATTATTATCTTAGAAGGAATGAAGCATGAAATTCTTAAAGGTCTTAAACAGATTCTCTGACATTTGTACAAACACAGGAACATCAAAAATTTAAAATGTTGACTGTATTATATAGACAATAATCACATAAAATGGGATTTAGGTTCTTGTCCAAATAGAGAAAAATTATTGTTCTTTATATAATTTACCAGATTATCCAAGAAGGGTGACTAAAATAAACATCTTTTTAAAAGCATTTGTGGGAGGGACACCTGGGTGGCTCAGTCGTTAAGCGTCTGCCTTCGGCTCAGGTCATGATCTCAGGGTCCTGGGATCGAGTCCCACATCGGGCTCCTTGCTCAGTGAGGAGCCTGCTTCTCCCTCTCCCTCTGCTGCTCCCCCTGCTTGTGCTCTCTCTCTCTCTGACAAATAAATAAAAATCTTGGAAAAAAAAAAAAGTAAAAGCATTTGTGGGGGCAGCTGGGTGGCCCAGTCCGTTAAGCGGCTGGCTCTTGATTTCGACTCAGGTCTGATCACAGGGTCCTAGGATTGAGCCCCTCATTGGGCTCCATGCTCAGTGGGGAGTCGGATTCAGGATTCTCTCTCTCTGCCCTGCCCCCCAAAATAAATGCATAAATCTTTTTAAAAATTTTTAAAAAAAGCATTTCTGAAGGGGTAATATATCTGTGGTTATTCCTTGTGAAGATTTAAAGAAAGAAAATACCTTGTCCTGCTATCATATAACAAAACACTATTTTCCTGAGTAACTGGTATCATTTAACAGATAAAAATGTCACTGAACTCAATAGTGGCTGGTGGTTTTATAAGTCCAATACAAGCAGAATTTGTTCAGAAGTTTCTCTAGAATTTATAAATATGACTAAGGTTAAAATCAAGATTTAGCCATGGACTTATTTATTTATTTATTTATTTAATTTATTTTTTATTCCCAACAGTCTAGTAGAACAGTACTAATGACACTGGATTGGAGAATCACAGAATTATATATCTAAAATGTCCCTAGAAATCATGTGATCCAAATCCTTACCTTTACAGATAAGGACAGTGTAGTCTGCAGAAGTGTTAAAATGCCCCTTTGGTCCAAATGAATTAGGAGAAGGACTGGAAAGAAAGAGTGGATTTGTTGTTTCCTAGGCTATAGTGAACGTTTTTGCTATTCTATACAGTCCTCTCTATTGAGTATAGAAATGTGTCACCCTAAAACATATATTCAAATCCTAATCCCAGTTACCCATGAAAGTGACCTTATTTGGATAATAGGGTCTTTGCAGATGTAATGAAGTTAAGATGAGGTCATACTGGATTAGATGGGCCCTAATTAAATAATTGGTGTCTTTAGAAGAAGAGAGAAATTTGGACACAGAGAAACACACAGAAAGATGTGAAAACACAGGCGGAGAACACCACATGAAAATGCAGGCAGATATTGGAGTGATGCATCTACAAACCAAGGAATGCAAAGAATTGTCAGCAACCACCAGAAGCTAGGAGAAAGGAGAGGTCCAGATTTTCCCTCAGAGCCTCCATAAGAACCAACCCTGTTGCACTTCCATTCACCAGAAGTGTGTGAGGGAACACATTTCTTGTTTTAAGCCATCCAGTTTGTGGCAGCCCTAGGAAATGAAAACACCTTCCAATACCTCGACCATTTCTGTGTACTCCTTCCCAGTTTAGGTATACAACTGCTTCCAAAAACCTGAAGCTGGAACTTCTGTCAGGGAGACTGCCTTTAGACTAGTGGAACCACTTTTCCTGCAGGTAGAGAGCCTGAAGCTTTTGGGACTGTAAATTCTCTCTGGGACTGTCCTTAGCCAATAACTAGTGGTATTGGGAATGGCTCCTCTAGCCCATGGTAGGGGCAAGCTTTGAGACATACATTTCACTCCAGAGTTCTACAGGATATAATTAACATTATCTTCCATATGAAATCGCCTAAAATCATATTTTTTCTTGTCTTCCTCTTCCCCGTCTGGCTTCCCAAATACTTTATCAATTTCACTGATAGCACCTCGTAATACATCACTTGTACACAAATCCTCATCCTGCTCTGAGACCTTGACCATTTTGTCTTTAACCAACTTGTTTACCATTTGTTGTTTCCCTATAATACTTACCACTTACACAGAAATTGGCTGAGGCTCCAGGGTATAAGGTCTAAAATCTGTCTCACAGGTGTCAGTGAAGTTATGTTAAGTAAAAGCTATGTTACCTATTTGTTTTTATTTAGAAGTAAATAATAGTTCCTGGACAAATAAGCCATGCAAACAAATAGTTTAAGCAAGAGGATAGTGACTAAAGGAAAAAAAAAAATGGAAGGGGATCTTCAATATTAATTATATTTGCTTAAATCTGTGGAAATCAATTAGCCCATTAAAAATTGATAATAAGTGGTCAGAAAAGGTTGTCAGTGAGAAAGATTACAAAGTCTTTTAGAAGGTTCTTGCATCACTCCAGGCAAATGGTGATTGTGACTTAGAATTATATAGTGACAATGGATATATAAAGAAAGTAGAGCAACCTTAACTGGGAAGGGACAATCATGAGCAATTGATAATTGTTTACATGTGAAGGGGAGGAGAGAATAAAAAGTCAAAACGAATTAAAATATTCTAGTATGAGAGAATGAAAGCATGGGGTATAAAGAGCTGGTCTAGGCAAGAAAGTAATAACTATAGTAACCACTATTTTCTCTATATATTATCATTACTCATGAGACTCCAGTTGCTTCATCTCTGTTCAGACTTTTGTCACTGCCACACTTTGTCCCAAGGGTATACAATCATCACATCTATAGTAACAAAGTTTGGAAGACACCTTTTCTACCTTTATTAAATCCACAAAAGAGCAGATATAGTTATATATAAAGAATATTCTTTTTGTTTTTAAGTTTATATACACCAAAATTCACTTACTTTGTTGTATAGTTTATGAGTTTTGATAAATGCATATTGTTGCAAACATTACTATCAAATAGAGAAGTGTATCACCCACCTCCAAAATTTCCAAATGCTACCACTTTGTACTTTACCATTGTTCTTAAGCCCAGACAACCACCAATCTGTTCACTTTTCCTATAAAAACACATAAATGGAATCACAAAGTGTGTAGCCTTTCAGTATGCCTTCTTTTGCTTGGCCTATTGCATCTGAGATTCATTCATGATGTTGCATGTACAATAATTTATTCCTTTTTGTTACTGATTAGCATTCCATTTTATGAATGTGCCAAAGTTTGTTTATTCACTCTCTAGGTTAGGGATGTTTAAGTCATTTCTACTTTGTGGCAATTAAGAATAGAACTGCTGTAAACATTTGCATGTAAGTTGGTGAAGACAGGTTTTCATTTCAGTTGGGTAAAATCTGTGAGTGAGATTTCTGGTTTGCAATGGTTAGTTAAGCATAGGTTCATCTTTTTGAGAAATTGCCAAATGTTTTCCAAAGAGATTGTACCATTTTACATCCCCACCAGGAAAGTATGAGATTTTCAAGTACTCTGCATTCTCACCAGCTCTTAGTACTGTCAGCTTGTTTGACTTTAGCCATTTTAATAGATATATAGTGATATCTCATTCTGGTTTTAATTTGCATTCCCCTGACAATTAATGAGGTTGAACATCTTTTCATGTGCTTATTTGTTTTTCACATATTCTCTTTGCACAAGTCCCTTCAATTCTTTGATCATATTTTAATTAGGTTTTTTCATATTCTTGAATTTTGAACATTTTTAATAGTTTCTGGATACAAGTCCTTTGTCAAAAACAAAAATTTGCATGTATTTTCTCCTAGGCTGTGATTCATCTCATTTTCTTAATGGAGTCTTCGACAAGGCAAATATTTTTTATTTTAATAAACTTCAATTTATTAACTTTTTTTTTTTTTGAGAGAGAGAGTGCAAACAGGGAGAGGGATAGAGAGAATCTCAACCAGGCTCCATGCCTAGTACAGAACCCAACACAGGACTCAGTCTCACAACCCTGAGATCATGACCTGAGCCAAAATCAAGAGTCAATGCTTAACCGACTGAGCCATCCAGGCGCCCCCAATTTATTAACTTTTTATCTTATGGGTAGCGCTTTGGTATTTTATAAAAGAACCATTTACCTAACTCAAGGTCACAAGGATGTTATTATATGATTTCTCCTAAAATATTTATGGTCTTAAATTTTGAGATTAGGTTTTAAGATCTACTTGGAGTTTTTGTTTTTCTGTAACTGGATATCTGATTTTCCCACCACTATTTATTGAAAAGACTATTAGTTATCCATTGACTTATCTTTGCTCTTTTGTTAAAAATCAGTTGACCATAATTGCATATGTCCTTTTCTTCACATATTATTCTGTTCATTGATCTAGGTATCTATCCTTTCACAAAACTACACTGCCTTGATTACTGTAGCTTTAGAGTGAATTTTAAAATCAGGTTTGTGACCCTCAAATTTGTTCTTCCTTTCAAACTGTTTTGCCTATCCTAGATTCTTTGCATTTCTATATAAATTTTAGAATCTGCATGTCAATATCTACACAAAGTTCTGAAATTTTGATTGGGGTTTTCTTAAATTGAATATATAGATGAATTTGTAGAGAACTGACATCCAAACAATATAGAGTAGTTTAATACATGAGCAAAGGTTATCTATCAATTTATTTAAGTCTTTGATTTCTTTCATCAGTGTTTTATCATTTTCAGCACACACATTCTGCTAATATTGTATGACACTGATACCAAGTTCTGGGTCCTCTCTCACCTTCAGGTTAAATAATTCACTAGAAGGACTCACAGAACTCACTGAAAGCCATTACACTCATGGTTACAGTTATTACAGTGAAAGGATACAGATTAAAGACAGCAGAGGGAAGAAACACACAGGGCTGGATCCAGGAAGAGTTCCAAGTATGAGTTTCTAGTTGTTTTCTTTTTCCTTTTTAAAAGACTTTATTTATTTATTTGTCAGAGAGAGAGACAGAGCACAAGCAGGCTCTCCAATGAGCAGGGAGCCCGAAGCGGGGTTCGATCCCAGGACTCTGGGATCATGACCCAAGCTGAAGGCAGATGCTTAACTGACTGAACCACCCAGGCGACCCTCTACCAGTGGAGTCATGTATTCTATTCCAGTGGAGTGGTGAACAAAACTAACTTTCCCAACAACAATGTTGTTGATGATAGACAGGGTACTGCCAACCAAGGAAGCTCACTCAAGCTTTGGGTTTCAGAGTTTTTAGTGGGGCTCAGTCACATAGACATGATTAGCATGGTATGAAAACATTCGGTCTTTCACTGTTATTTATAATGTTAGCTGTTAGGGTTTTGTTTTTGTTTTTTGTAGATTCTGTATATAGTTACTAATTCCTATTTTTCCAGAGAGATTTTATGATTAATGGGTATTGAATTTTGCCAAATGCTTTTTCTGCATCAATTTTTTATTTCATTAGGATGTTAATATGGAGGATTGTACTGATTTTTTTGGAGATTGATTCAGCCTCATATACCTGTAATAAATCCCATTTAGTTATGGTGTATAATTTTTTTTATATACCTTGTTGGAGTCAATGTATTAAATTTGTTGAAAATTCTTGTGTCTACTTTTATAAAAATATTGGTCTGTATCTTTCCTTCCTTCTTTTCTGTCTTTCCTTTTTTCCTTCTCTTTCCTTTCTTTTTCGATTTTAGAACGTCTTTTTCTTGTTTTGGTATCAAAGTAATACTGATTTCACAACATCAGTTCTTAAATCATCTTTCCTCTTTCATTTTTTGGAAGAAATTGTGTAAAATCTGTGTTTAATCATTCTTTAAGAGACGCCTGGGTGGCTCAGTCAGTTAAGTGTCTGCCTTCAGCTCAGGTCATGAATCCAGGGTCCTTGGAAGGAGCCCACCTCGGGCTCTCTGCTCAGCAGGGAGCCTGCTTCCCCTTCTCCCTCTGCCTGCCACTCTCCCTGCTTGTGCTCTCTCTCTCTCTCTCTCTCTGTGTCAAATAAACAAATAAAATCTTTAAAAAAAATCATTCTTTAAATGTTTGGTAAAATTATCCAGTGACACTATCCTGGCATAGGTATTTATTTTCCAGGAGCTTTTAAATTACAAATTCAATTTATTTAATGATTGTAGGACTATTGTGGCTGGCCCTATTTTTTCTAAGTTAATGGACTGATTGGTGTAGTTGTTCATCATATCCCCTAATATCCTTTTAATGTCTACAAGATCTGTAGTGATATCCTTGTTAAATTGGGAATTTTGGTGATTTGCATGTGTCACTCTTGCTAGAGATTGTCTATTTAAATGATTTTTTTTGAAGAACTATGTTTCAATTTCAATGCTTTATTATTTTTCTGTTTTCAATGTCATTGATTTCTGCTATTATTTTTATTATTTCTCTCTGCTTGGTTTGGGTTTATTTTCCTCTTATTTTCTAGTTTATTGAGGTCTAGGAACTTAGATTATTGATTTTATAAATTTGCTCTCTTCTAATATAAGCATAATATCCCTCTCAACACTACTTTAGTTGTTTCCCACAATTTTTAAATTAAACTATAATTGATATTCAATATCTTATTAGAATCACGTGCACATCATACTGATTTGATATTTTTATACATTATGAAATGATCCCCACAATAAGTCCAGTTACCATCTGTCACCATATAAAGTTATTAAATATTATTTGCTATATTCTCTATGCTGCACATTATATCCCCATGACCTACATGGTCATAAACTAGAAGTTTGTACCCCTTAACCTCTTCACCTATTTTGCCCACCTGCAAGTCTCCCCCATCTGGGAACTATCAGTTTGTTCTCTGTATCCATGAATCTATTTCTGTTTTGGTTTATTCATTTGTTTGGTTTTTAAAATCCCACATATAAGTGAAATGATATATTTGTTTTTCTCTGTCTGACTTATTTCACTTATCATAGTACCTTCTAGGTCCATTCATGTTGTCACAGGTAGCAAGATTTAATTCTTTTTTATGGCTGAATAACATTCCATATATATATATGTGTATATATATATATATATATATATAATGTATTAAGTATATATATATATATATATGTATATATACTTAATACATCTTTATCCATTCATCTATCAATGAGTTCTTATGTTGCTTCCATATCTTGGCTATTATAATATTGTAACTTTATTTTCACTCAGTTTTATATATTCCTTTTTTTAAATTTGAGACTTCTTCTTTGACCCTTGGGTTGTTTAGAATTGTGTTATTTAATTTCCAAGTGTGTGAAACTTTTCTGTTGTCTTTCATTATTAATTTCTACTTTGATTTTATTATGGTAAGAAATACAGTCTGTATGATTTCAATTATTTTAAATTTGTGGAAGTTTAACTTATGACCCAAGATCTCATCTTCTTTGTGATTATTTGATGAGCACTTGAAAAAAATATGTATTCTGTTGAGTGAGGTGTTCTATGTGATGTGTGTCAATTAGATCTTGACTGATGATAATGTTTAGTTCCTCTATCTTTGGTTTTTGGGGTTTTTGTTTGTTTTTTGTAATCTAGGAGTTCCATCTATTGTTGAGAGTGGATGTTAAAGACTTCACCTATAACTGCAGATTTATTGATTTATTTTTTTGCTTTATCAGTTCATGTACTTTTCAAGTGCCTTTGTTTGAAGTATGAACATTAACAATGGCTTTTCTTGGTAGACTGATCCTTTTATTATTATGTAAATCCATCTTTTTTTCCCTATTAATTTTCTTTGTTTTGAAGTCTACTTTATCTGATATAAAAATAACCACTCTTGCTTTTTACCTTTTCAGTAATGTTATCATGAGATATCTTAATCTATCCTTTTATTTTCAACCCTCCCATGTCATGTGGAAAGTGTTTCTTTCAGAAACATAGTTGGGTAATTTCTAAATAAACTCTGCCAATTTCTGTGTTTTATTTGGTGCATTTATCATTTACATTTAAGATAATTATTGATATGTTAGAATTATATTTGTCATTGTATTATGTTTCAATGTTTTCTGTTTTTCCCCCTTGTTTTTGTTGTTGTTGTTATTCTTCTATTTCTTTTTTCTTGCTTCCCTATGTGTTACATAGACTTTTAAAGAATTCCCTCTTGTTTCACTTATACATTTTTAAAATACATTACTTTGTAGAGTTTTCTTTGCAGATGTTCTAGGTGTAATAATATACATATATAACTTATCACATCTTCATGGTATGGGAATATTACAAGATTGAGCCAAGTATTGAAACATTAGTTCCACTTAAGCCCTTTTACCCTGTCCATTTTTTGAATACAATTATCTAAAGTTTTTCCTCTATCTATATTGAGAAACTACAATAGAAGTTATAATTTTTGCTTTAAGAATAAAAAGTGATTTATGAAGCTCATAGAAAAAAAGGTAGTCTATTTATGACATTTACCCCTATTTGTACCACTCACTTTTTCTTCTTTACTTTCTGGGCTTCCAGCATTTCTTCTGCTATCATTTTGTTTCTTTTCGGAGAGCTTCCTTTAGCCATTTTTTAAGGATTGGTCTGCTAGTGACAGATTCTCTTACTTTTCCTTGCACTGAGAATATATTTTTCATTGTTCATTTCCGGAAGATAGTTTCATTGAATACAGAATTAATGACTGACAGTTCTTTGAGCACTTGAAAAGTGTGCCACTCCCCACTGGGCTCTGTGATTTCAGCTAAGAAATCCATTGTCATTCTAGTTGGTCTTTCTTTTTAAGTAAGTCACAATTTTCTCTGGTTCCTTTTAGTATCTTCTTTGTCTTTAGGTTTCAGAAGTTTATGATGTGTCTTGGCATAGATTTATTTGGGCTGATGCTATTTGGCTTTTGCTCAGTTTCATAACTGTTTTGGTTTATGTCTTTTTCCAAATTGGGAAGCTCAGCCATTATTTTTTCAAATACATTTTTAGTCCTGCATTCTTTTTCCTCTCCCTCTGGGATGCTAATAACACAAATGTTAGATCTTTTGTTGTTGCCCATAGGTCTCTAGGCCCTATTCATTTTTTAAAGTCTATTTCTATCTGTTCAGATTGAGGAACTGTCACTTTATTGATTCTAACTTCTATCATCCCTACTTTACCACTGAGCCAATCTAACAAGTTTTCTTCTTTTTTTAATTTCAGTTGTATTTTGCAGTTCTATAATTTCTAGTTAGTTCTTTTATAACTTTTATTTCTTTGCTGAGACTTTCTATTTTTTCATTTGTTTAAAAGGAACTTGTAATTACTCTCAAAGAAATTTTACAGTGGCTGCTTTAATGTCTTTGTACAATTATTCCAACATCTGATTCATCCCTGTATTGATGTGATTTGTCTTTTGTCATTCAAGTTACAATTTTCTTGGTTCTTGACATGACCAGTGATTTTTTATTATATCCTGAACATTTCTTCTGGTCTACTTTTCTGGACTCTAGTCTAAAGATAATTTAGTTTTCTGAGCCCTTACAATGTTTCACTCTGCCTCATTTTTCTGGTTCCAAGTGAGCACCTGCTAGATCCCCACAGGTACTGCATATGGAAGTGGAAGACTCTTTCTTAAGCCACCCAGTTACCACTAGGTGTCAGGTGGGATATGTTGTATCAGAGGAGAGAATTTCTTGTGCCCTGATCTCTGGCTGAGTCTGGTAGGTTTCCTGTCATATCTCTGTTGTATAGCAGAGGGAATGAAAGTGTTTACCTGAGCTATGCTATACTTCTGGGTAAAGGGCCAGGAACACCAGTGTCTGAGTCACTGTCTGGCCCTGAGTTGTGGATCTGGAGAACCTGGACCTGGTTTGCCTTCTAAGACTCAGTGGAGGGCTTGGAGACATCAGGCTTGTTGGTGCTGCTGCTACTGACAGATTGGGGTGCTGCCAGCATGTGATGGGTAGGGGGTGGGTCAGTTCACTCAGGTATGCTCTCACTTTTGCGACTGCATGGGTAGACTGAACTTGTCACTGCTTTTGGGTATAGGTCTCCCTACTAAGTTTGTCCTGGGCTTCTCTTTTCCCAATCTTTTAGTTAAAGGTGGCAGGACTCTTGTTATAATTTTTCTAAACCTCTTGGAGGTTCTGGGGTGCATGCAGGTTTTCTTTGCTATTCAGTTTCAAGTAAATGGGAGATAAAAGGAAAATCCAGGGAACTCACCAAAATGTTGAGATGCTGTTATATTATTGTTCAAGTCCACCTTTCAGATTAAATGATTGTCTGTTGAGTTATTTATAGGATATTCTGTTGTGTGTTGAGGGAAGGAGCTAGGGAAAGTGAGTCTTCACCATCTTACCCCCAAACTGGAATTCCTCTCTCCTTTTTCAATACAAAATCAGTCAACATATCCTGCCAACTTTGCTTCCAAATTGTTAACCTCAAATTCAGATCTTTTATTTGCATTCTGGATAAACTTCATCTACTCCTTTTTCAACATATCACTGTCAATGACAATATCTCCCTTTTGCTCAAGAATCTCTAATGAACTAGCTTTTCTATCAAATACAATCTGGCATCTAGTTGGTATATAAAATCCTCTTTAGTGGTCTTTATTTCTTTAGCTCTATCTCCTTTTATATATCTTCTGTTCCTTTTTCACCACACCCACCATGAACAAAATGATAATGACTGAACATACCTGCATATACTATAGATACATTATTTGATTTCCTTTTGTCTAACCACACCCTATATACCCTTTTCTCTGGGGGTTTGATTAAGCTGTTCCCATCATTTATTCAATTATTTATTCAAATATCTTTTAAATGCCTCCAATCAGCCTGGCATTGTCTAGATTCTGGGGACACAATGTTGAACAGGAGAATATGAACTTCCCTGCTATCATGCATTATAGTCTAGTTTTGAAGTAAACATTAAGCAAAACAATACAAAAAGCAGTTAATCACACTGTACAAATATGAAGGAAAAATAAAGGGAAGAATTAGCTTGGTCTGGCTTTCCCTATGTAAATGAGGTTTAAGCTGACATCTGCAGGATGAGTTACAGTTGGATGAGTGAAAGAAGAGACGAGTGTTTCAGGCAGAGCACATTAACAGCCTGTGAGAAGGCATGAAAGCTGGAAGGAGTCCTGTACATTTAAGGGAAGGAAATAAAGCCAGGGTGAGGGGACATGAGATATAGAAAGGAGGGCAGCAGGAGGAGGCTAGAAATAAACAAGAAAAAAGTCAATCAGGGCCTCATGGGCTTTTGGACATTATTAGGAAAGAGTAACAAGAAACCTGTAGAGCATTTTAAAAGCAGATGAGTGGAAATCTCAGAATTGCTTGCAAGGACTGCTTCACCAGGTACCATGACTTCCTTTCTTCAAGATCTAGTTTAAATCTTGTTTTATCCAAAAGACTTTGCAGTGTTATCTGGTTAAATTAATACACACTCACTATATACATGACATAATAGCTTACATGTCTTTGTTATAGTACTCACTTCAATAAATGTTGTAACAGAATGGTTTATAAATATGTCTGCTTCACCATCTTGGGACTCCTTGGAGGGCAATTACTGGTGGACATTTTATTTGCATTTATAAAGTTCCTTGCACAGTATTCCACATAGAGTAGGTGCTATTGCTCTTTAAAAACAAATTTTAATAAATACTTTTCAGTTCCTTCTCTTTCCAACAGCATTTCCCACTTCCAAATTTCTTGGAATAGTTCATATTTCAGTCAAGACCTTTTACAAACCTATACCCTACTTACCTTCAATGTTGTTGGGTTTTTATCTTAGGCATCCCATCAATTTCAGCACTATAGTGACTTTTTTAGGATCCAAATAACACTTTTATTTGATTGAATATGAAATAATTTAGCAATAAATCCATTCAATTAACTACCATTCAAATTCAAGCACTAATGAATGATTCTTTTTTACTTGATTACTATTACAATTTTACATGTCAACCCCATTATTGCCTTAATTTAGTTGTTCCCTTGATGTCAAAAGACTTACATTTGAAAGGAAAGTCATGATGGATGCTAATTACATTTAGTTCTTACAGGTCTATTTCATATTTGAAATTATTAAATTATGGAGTTTTTTATGACTTCAGGAATACTAAATATTTTTGATAAGAGTGTTTTTGTATTTCTTTTTAAAATTTACTTCTTTTATTATTATTAAATTTTTATTCAATTATAATTAACATACAGCGTTATATTAGTCTCAGGTGTACAATATGATTATATACATTCTACATACATACATATGTAGAATGTACAATTCTATACATTTCTCAGTGCTCATCAAGGTACGTCTACTCTTAATCCCTTTTATTTCACTCACCCACCCCCTCCTCTCTAACAACCACGTTTGTTCTCTGTATGATAAGCGTGTTTAAACACATAATCTTAAGTGTTTTTCTTTTCGCTGCTTAAGTGCTGATACAATTTTATAGTTAGGTGTGTCCCTATGAAAACATACCCTTTCTAAATTTCACTGTAAAAATAGAATTCATGCTTTCATTCAATGTCATCCTTCTCTATCAAATATTTTTTTCTTTTTGTTTTTTTCTTAAAGAGAGAGAGAGAAAGTGAGACAGAGGAAGAGCAGAGGGAGAGGGAGAAAGAGCATCTATATGCTGGGCATGGAGCCTGACGTAGGGCTCAATCTCATGACCCTGAGATCATGAGCTGAGTGGAAATCAAGAGTCAGAGGTTTAATCGACTGAGCCACCCAGGCACCCCTCAAATAGATTTATTTTCTAAAAATGTTTTAAAAATGCAGTTTGAACTAAGGTTTATATAACAACACAACGTCCAGATGGTTATATTATGATGATATACAGTAATTATATATTGCAATCTCTGATTCCTCCATGTTATAAAAAACACTGTTATCAGTCTAAGCAATGGAAGTAAAAAGGAAAAATAAAAGTAAAGAAAAAAATTAAGAATAGAAGGAAGGAGAGAAGAAAAAGCTTATGTTTTAATATGTTTAAATAGAATAATATATATAATCTTAGCACAAAACTCATGCCTAAAAAGTTGCATAAATTATTATTCCAGCCAAATGTGTCAGCCAAGATGTGCATAGTAATTTAATTAAGCAGATGTTCATCAATATCACTTTCCAAAGTGGAGGACAACTGTATAAAGTGGTCGATATGCTGACCTAGCTTGTACAGAATGGTCTCATCACTCATATCTTTGATTTCAAATAATTTACATCTCATCCTTTATAAATTAATATCCCTAGATCATGTTCATATTCTAAATTCAAACTTGCCTATATCTGATGATTGATATTTCCAATAATTGCCTGAAAACCAATAATGCAGTCTAGCAGCATCACCACAATTTCAAAGCAATGTTGGTTTTGAGATTATTTAGACATTTTATTGAATCTTGCCCTCATTAATTTTACAATCAGTGGAGTTGATACTTAAGAAGGATGTTAGTAGTGATATGGCACACAGAAGTCATAAATACTGAATTGAGAGCATATGAAAAAATAATGTATGTAAAATGAAAACCTAAATTGATGTTCCCAGAATTTATACTTTTTGATTGTGTTTTGAACTATAAATTAAAGAACAAAATTAAATATGTAACTATTTAATAAAATGTTGAGAAAGGGAATTTTGAATTTTATGTTTAAAAGTGAAAATAATTAAGAATTTTGTGGTATTATTCAGCTCTCTGGAAAAAGAAACATGTTTTGTAAAATGTTGTTTTCTTCTTTTACTTTCCAAGCCAACATCTGTACAATATTAACGTTTGGTTGTATTTAAAACTAAGGGAATGTCAGCAAATTTTTATTGTACAGGTTAATGATTTAAGTCTTGTTCAGATACCTGTTAAACCAGGTATTTCTTGGGTTAGCCCATTTCAGTTGAAATATTCTCTGGCTCTGAAAATGAGAAGTTATTCTTTTTTTGCCTATACTCTGTGTTTAACTTCAGTTCCAACTGGAGTCATATTATAATTTTTTTTCTGATCATTAGTAAGTGACAAAGGTCTTTCTTATTGTTTTCACTATCTAGAGAAAATTTATTAATCTTCTTATGTACAATCCGAATACCACCCACTTTTAGAACCTCTACAAATGCCACATGAGAATAAGGATGCACCCACCAATATTTTCCCCAACACTTTGGTCATCAGGATAGAACTATTCCTATGTCAATCTCTTTCTCTAAATTAGCTCTGTCCAATAGAAATAAAGTGTGAACCACACATGTAATTTAAAATTTTCCTGTAGCTACACTTAAGGTAAAATAACTTTAATAACACATTTCATTTAACACAAATATCCAAATACGTTTTATCATTTCAATGTTATTAGTACACAAATTATTATGGAGAGATTTTATGTCCTTTTAATTTTTTTTATTAAGTGTCTTCAAAAGCCAGTGTCACTTTATCATTATAGCACATCTCATTTTGGACCAGTCACATTTCAGATGCTCAATACCCTCATGTGGCTAATAGCTGCCCTATTGGACAGTATCGATCTACACTTGATTTTTGATTGATTGATTTCATGCATTGAGACTTATTTATCCATTTATCTATTTCCCCAACTTTCTCCTTTATCTCCTTACTTTAAAGAAAATATAAATAATTTAGACCTACCTATTCTCATCCCAGTCTTCACACTTAGATTTCATACTCTTTATTTAATGGCCAAATACCATTTTCCTCCTGACTTCTTGCTGAAATATATCTGCAGGGGTCTTCACTTTTAGCAGCATTATTACTGAATCATTTATTGCTACTTTATGTGTAAAACGTGACATTAATTGTTCATTATACAATATGTAGCAAATACTATGACATACATATTATAATCCCACTTTTAAGTGGAGGGTATTTGAGACTCGGAGATTGAATAACTTCAACACAATTATTAAATGGTCAAGCTAGGATTCAACCCCAACCCACACTTTTCTCCAATATACAGCATATCATGGAGCAACATGTAAGATTGACTGGATGCCCTGTTGTGACAGAGATCTTGCAGAAAGTGACTATAAAAGAGTATGGATATGAAGTTGTTTGGTAATTGGTGACTAAGAAATGAAAAGATGACAGGAAGTGGAGGCATCCAAAGTAACATTAAAAACAGTCTTTCCAGGCGCACCTGGGTGGCTCAGTTGGTTAAGTGTCTGCCTTTGGCTCAGGTCATGATCTCCGGGCCCTGGGGACCAAGCCCTGCTTCGGGCTCCCTGTTCAGTGGGGAGGCTGCTTCTCCCTCTCCTCCCCACTCATGCTCTCTCTTGCTATCTCTGTCTCTCTCTCAAATAAATGAATAAAATCTTTCAGAAAAAAACAACACTCTTTTTGTGGGATAAAACCTGTATTAGCTTCCAAAAAGTTTTTCTCTTCCTTTTAAAACTTTCCTTTGTAATGTTAAGTAATAAGCTAAATCCTCTATTGCAACTCTGCATTTTTTTCTAGTCCTGAATCATTTGGTGTCAAAGTAACTCTATAGTTCTGTGAATAAACACAGACTATACAAACAATAAATACAAACATGTAAAATAAACATGATTCTTGTGTGTGATCTGTATAAATTAATGAATATACATTTTCATGATCTCCAATTATATTTGAACTGAAAATGAGATCAAAAGCAAACGTTTGCCAATATGTAGCTTTTTTTGTTGTAGTTGTTGTTGTCTGTTAGTTCGTTAGTTTTTGCTAGATTTTTTCATACTAAAAAGTAACTGATTTTTAACTATACTGTCAGAAAGAGAGGGGGAAATCTGTATATCTTTTTACACAGAGGTTGCCATTCTAGTTAAGGTTAGATCATTTATTTTTTGTTCTGGTTGCTTCCTGATGAGAGTCAAAGTTGGTAGTGAAAGCACATTTATGATTTTAGCCTCGTAGGCACAGATCAAAGATCATGAGATCATAGGTTTTCATAGGACTGGATGTGCAAATGTTCTGTAGTGGTTTAAACTTTCTGTTATTTAAAAAAAAAACTTTGATGTATCATTAATTGGCTTTAACACCATTGAAGAGGTGCTGAAATCAGTAAGCAAGAAATTTCTAGCAGTAGGTAGAGCAAGGATAACTTTGAGAATCACCATATGCTTTCAGAAATTCAGGCATTAAAACACAAGTCCAAAAAAGAAGTCAGAACTCAAATTTTCTATTATTATTTTTAAAACACAGCCTCATTACAAATTCTATAAAGCTACTGAAAGTGTGCTTGCAAATTCTAAAAAACTTAAGTTGTTACTTCACAGTTTTTATTTTTATTTCTGTAGACACAACTCCTTGCCTCGACTACTTGTTATATGCAATGTATTGTGACACCTAATGTGCAATGATATATATAATAACAAAGATCATTCTTCTCTGGTAATTTGTGCACACTTGAATGAGTATCTATATCGAAACTCCAATACTCATGAAATAAGGAATCATGTCAGAAAATTGTCCTAGGGGACAAAAGGTCTTGAGTTGGGTTGTTTGGCTTTAATATCTCAGTACATGCCTTCTAAAATCATGTTTCCTAAATTGATCAATATAATAAGTTCTACCCAACTCATGGGAAAAATACAGAATTTCACTTTTACTGCTAGAAACTAGAAATAACTTTCTTCATCTACTATAAATGATCATTTTTTTTACAAGAAAGGTCATTCTCGAGGACATTCTGAGAACTTACTTGTAGTAAACAGAACATATACTTAATGCTTCCCCAGTTATAGTGACATTTTTACATTCGGACAAACACATCTGTTCTTACTCCACTTGGTGACTAATGGATGCATTCACGTAATGTGTAACGATCACCATGGTCTAATATGAGAATCTTTTCAGCACACCAAAAAGAAATCCCATGTACATTAGCAGTAACTCCCTATTCCCTTCCATAGTCTACCTGTCAACCCTAGGCAACCACTAATATACTTTCTATAAACTTCATTAGATTATGCCATTTCTCTTATTTTCAAAGAGCCTTCTGGACAGTAAGGAAAAGATACACACATAAATAACTATGTCAATAACCATGTGAATTTTACCCTAGATTTTCTTATTTTTAAAGATTGATTTACTTATTTGAGAAGAAAGACTGAATGCAAGTGAGGGGAGATAGTTTTACTGGTAAATTCTTTGAAATACAGAACACTTTGAACTCTGATTTGTAAGAATTCTTACAATAAAATTTGCCAAAGATATTATAAGGAAAGAATATTATAAATTAAAACTCTCATGGACATAGAAAAAAGTACTTACCAAATTATGAGGAAATATATATACAATATATACATAAATATATTAATTATATATTTCACATAATTATTAAAATATATAATATATATCTTCTATCTATATCTCTACCTATCTATATATCTATATCTATATCATCTGGAATACATCATCAAAATTAAGTAAGTTATCTTGTAAAATGCTGTTAGCTTCACATTAAAAAAAATCAAGAATAAATATTCACTTGCAAAAACATGAAATTAGACCTTACCTCACACCATTGTTGAGGAAAAAAATTTCCTCTACTCTACAAGGTGGCTTTTGGCTAGTCTTAAAAACTAAATTGACATGAGACAGATTAGCAGGAGAAAATCAAATTTAATTATGTACCTATAAGGAATCCACATGAGAGATTCCAAAGAGAGGGAAAATGAGGTACATATATCATTCTGGACTAGAAGAATAGAATAGGGATCTGCGGCTTCAAAGGGAAGGAAGACAATTCACAGAAATAATGAAAAGATTAGATGTTTGGTAAGCAAATGTTAGCTGGCCATCCAGAACCAATGACACATAGAGAAAATTTTGATCAAATAGGCCTTGCTAAGTTGTTCCCTGTCTACCATATCTAGTTCATCTTATACCACGGTTATTTATGGTGATAGCTCCCTTTGTGGTCCTCTATCTAAATTCTTTTACACAGTTAGATGGGAGGCAAACAAGAAAAGCTTTTTGAGTCTTCAGTTTCTTAAAAATAATCAGATGAAAATAATCCACATGTCAAAGAGACACATTTTGGGGTGGCAATATTGCTCTCCTATGCCATGCATAAAAAGTAATTCAAAATATATCATAAATCTAAATATAAGCATAAAAATGATAAAACTCTAAGAAAAAAACATAAGAATGAGTCTTCATGACTTGAGTTAGGCAAAGATTCTTTTTTTTTTCTTTATGTTATGTTAATCACCATACATTAAATCACTAGTTTTTGATGTAGTGTTCCATGATTCATTCTTTGAGTATAACACCCAGTGCTCCATGAAGAACGTGCCCTCTTTAATACCCATCACCAGGCTAACCCATCCTCCCCCTCCCCTCTAGAATCCTCAGTTTGTTTCTCAGAGTCCATAGTCTCTCATGGTTCGTCTCCCCCTCTGATTTCGCCCCTTCATTCTTCTCCTCCTGCTATCTTCTTCTCCTTCTCCTTCTCCTTCTTCTTCTCCTTCTTCTTCTTCTTCTTCTTCTCCTTCTTCTTCTTTCTTTTCTTCTTCTTCTTTCTTTCCTTCTTCTTCTTCTTCTTCTTTCTTTTCTTCTTCTTCTTCTTCTTCTTCTTCTTCTTCTTCTTCTTCTTCTTCTT
>NW_023270854.1:50584442-50586375 GCF_011800145.1 Mirounga leonina | reverse complement strand
TTCTTCTTCTTCTTCTTCTTCTTCTTCTTCTTCTTCTTCTTCTTCTTTCTTTTCCTTCTTCTTCTTCTTCTTCTTCTTCTTCTTCTTCTTCTTCTTCTTCTTCTTCTTTCTTCTTCTTCTTTTCTTCTTCTCTTTTTCTTCTTTTTTAACATATAATGTATTATTTGTTTCAGAGGTACAGGTCTGTGATTCAACAGTCTTACACAATTCACAGTGCTCACCATAGCACATACCCACCCCAATGTCTATCACCCAGCCACCCCATCCCTCCCACCCCCACCACTCCAGCAACCCTCAGTTTGTTTCCTGAGATTAAGAATTCCTCATATCAGTGAGGTAATATGATACATGTCTTTCTCTGATTGACTTATTTCGCTCAGCATAATAACCTCCAGTTCCATCCATGTCATTGCAAATGGCAAGATTTCACTCTTTTTGATGGCTGCATAATATTCCATTGTATATATATACCACAACTTCTTCATCCATTCATCTGTTGATGGACATCTTGGCTCTTTCCACAGTTTGGCTATTGTGGACATTGCTGCTATAAACACAAGGGTGCATGTACCCTTCGGATCCCTACATTTGTATCTTTGGGGTATATACCCAGTAGTGCAATTGCTGGATCAATACTTTTTGAGGAACCTCCATACTGTTTTCCAGAGTGGCTGCACCAGCTTGCATTCCCACCAACACTGGAGGAGGATTCCCCTTTCTCTGCAACCCTGCCAATATCTAGCATTTTCTGACTTGTTAATTTTAAACATTCTGACTGGTGGGAGGTGGAATCTCATTGAGGTTTTGATTTGGATTTCCCTGATGCCGAGCGATGTTGAGCACGTTTTCATGTGTCTGTTGGCCATTTGGATGTCTTCTTTGGAGAAATGGCTGTTCATGTCTTCTGCCCATTTCTTGATTGGATCATTTGTTCTTTGAGTGTTGAGTTTAAAAAAAGTTCTTTATAGATTTTGGATACTAGCCCTTTATCTGATATGTCATTTGCAAATATCTTCTCCCATTCTGTCGGTTGTCTTTTGGTTTTGTTGACTGTTTCTTTTGCTGTGCAAAAGCTTTTTATCTTGATGAAGTCCCATTAATTCACTTTTGCCCTTGCTTCCCTTGTCTTTGGCAATGTTTCTAGGAAGAAGTTGCTGCGGCTGAGGTCGAAGAGGTTGCTGCCTGTGTTCTCCTTTAGGATTTTGATGGACTCCTGTCTCACACTGAGGTCTTTCAACCATTTTGAGTTTATTTTTGTGTGTGATGTAAGGAAATGGTCCAGTTTCATTCTTCTGCATGTGGCTGTCCAATTTTCCCAACACCATTTGTTGAAGAGACTGTCTTTTTTCCATTGGACATTCTTTCCTGCTTTGTCAAAGATTAGTTGACCATAGAGTTGAGGGTCAATTTCTGGGCTCTCTATTCTGTTCCATTGATTATGTGTCTGTTTTTGTTGCAGTACCATACTGTCTTGATGATGACAGCTTTGTAATGGAGCTAGAAGTCCGGAATTGTGATACCAACAGCTTTGCTTTTCTTTTTCAATATTCCTCAGGGTATTTGGGGTCTTTTCTGGTTCCATACAAATTTTAAGATTATTTGTCCCATTTCTTTGAAAAAAAGCTAATGGTATTTTGATAGGGATTGCACTGAATGTGTAGATTGCTCTAGGTAGCACTGACATCTTCACAATATTTGTTCTTCCAATCCATGAGCATAGAATGTTTTTCCATTTCTTTATGTCTTCCTCAATTTCTTTCATGAGTATTTTATAGTTTTCTGAGTACAGATTCTTTGCCTCTTTGGTTAGATTTATTCCTAGGTATCTTATGATTTGGGGTGCAATTGTAAATGGGATCGACTCCTTAATTTCTCTTTCTTCTGTCTTGTTGGTGTATAGGAATGCCACTGACTTCTGTGCATTGATTTTATA
>NW_023270854.1:50574910-50584432 GCF_011800145.1 Mirounga leonina | reverse complement strand
GTGGAGTCTTTTGGGTTTTCCACATAAAGTATCATATCATCTGCAAAGAGTGAGAGTTTGACTTCTTCTTTGCTGATTTGGATGCCTTTGATTTCTTTTTGTTGTCTGATTGCTGTGGCTAGGACTTCTAATACTATGTTGAATAGCAGTGGTGATAGTGGACATACCTGCCGTGTTCCTGACCTTAGGGGGAAAGCTCTCAGTTTTTCCCCATGGAGAATGATATTCGCTGTGGGTTTTTCATAGATGGCTTTTATGATATTGAGGTATGTACCCTCTATCCCTATACTCTAAAGAGTTTTGATCAAGAAAGGATGCTGTACTTTGTCAAATGCTTTTTCTGCATCTATTGAGAGGATCATATGGTTCTTGTTCTTTCTTTTATTAATATATTGTATCACATTGATTGATTTGCAGATGTTGAACCAACCTTCCAGCCCAGGGTGAAATCCCACTTGGTCGTGGTGAATAATCCTTTGAATGTACTGTTGGATCCTACTGGCTAGTATTTTGGTGAGAATTTTTGCATCCATGTTCATCAGGGATATTGGTCTGTAATTCTCCTTTTTGATGGGGTCTTTGTCTGGTTTTGGGATCAAGGTAATGCTGGCCTCATAAAACGAGTTTGGAGGTTTTCCTTCCATTTCTATCTTTTGGAACAGTTTCAGAAGAATAGGTAGTAATTCATTAAATGTGTGGTAGAATTCCCCTGGGAAGCCATCTGGCCCTGGGCTCTTGTTTGTTGGGAGATTTTTGATGACTGCTTCAATTTTCTTAGTGGTTATAGGTCTGTTCAGGTTTTCTATTTCTTCCTGGATCAGTTTTGGTAGCTGATACATCTCTAGGAATGCATCCATTTCTTCCAGATTATCTAATTTGCTGGCATAGAACTGCTCATAATATGTTTTTATAATTGTTTGTATTTCTTTGGTGTTAGTTGTGATCTCTCCTCTTTCATTCATGATTTTATATATTTGGGTCATTTCTCTTTTCTTTTTGATAAGTCTGGCCAGGGGTTTATCAATCTTGTTAATTCTTTCAAAGAACCAGCTCCTAGTCTCATTGATCTGTTCTACTGTTCTTTGGTTTCTATTTGATTGATTTCTGCTCTGATCTTTATGATTTCTCTTCCCCTGCTGGGTTTTGGCTTTATTTGCTGTTCTTTCTCCAGCTCCTTTAGGTGTAGGGTTAGGTTGTGTATTTGAGACCTTTCTTGTTTCTTGAGAAAAGCTTGTATTGCTATATACTTTACTCTTAGGACTGCCTTTGCTGCATCCTGAAGATTTTGAACAGTTTTGTTTTCATTTTCATTGGTTTCCATCAATATTTTTAATTCTTCTTTAATTTCCTGGTTGACCCATTCATTCTTTAGTAGGATGCTCTTTAGCCTCCATGGATTTGAGTTCTTTCCGACTTTCCTCTTGTGATTGAGTTCTAGTTTCAAAGCATTGTGGTCCAAAAATAGGCAGGGAATGATCCCAATCTTTTGGTACTGGTTGAGACCTGATTTATGACCTAGAATGTGATCTATTCTGGAGAATGTTCCATGGGCACTAGAGAAGAATGTGTATTCTGTTGCTTTGGGATGGAATGTTCTGAATATATTTGTGAAGTTCATTTGGTCCAGTGTGTCATTTAAAGTTTTTATT
The DNA here is from genome assembly GCF_011800145.1 of Mirounga leonina. Lineage (NCBI taxonomy): Eukaryota > Metazoa > Chordata > Mammalia > Carnivora > Phocidae > Mirounga > Mirounga leonina. The sequence continues at coordinate 50,582,783 of NW_023270854.1, read as the reverse complement.
TCCTTGTTGATCTTTTGCTTCGATGATTTATCCATTTCAGTGAGGGGGGTGTTAAAGTCCCCCACTATTATTGTATTATTTTTGATGTGTTTCTTTGATTTTGTTATTAATTGGCTTATATTAGGCCAAGGTTCTATAAATATGATACCAAAAACACAAGTGATAATAGGAAAAAATGACAAGTTGGGCTTTTTCAAAATTAAATGCTTTTCCTTTCAAAAGACACCATTACAAACTTGGAAAGGCAGAACACATAATGATAGAAAGTATTTACAAATCATATCACTGATAAGGCACTAGAAAATATTGCAGGGTGAAATTTAGACCTAAATTAATGTTCATGGAAAGATATTGTCAAGATGTAAATTCTTCCCATATTAATTTATGGATTCAACATACCAACACTACACTTTATAAGCTTTTTAAAATGGGAATTGACAAGTTTATTTAAAAGTGTATGTAAGCATCAGGGCACCTGGGTGTCTCAGTCAGTTAAGCAGCCGACTTGTGACTTTGGCTCAGGTCATGATCTCAAGGTGGTGAGATCAAGCCCTGCGTTGGGCTCCACACTGAGCATGGAGCTTGCTTAAGATGCTCTCTTCCCCTCCCTCTGCCCCTCACCCCCTGCTTGTGCTCTCTCTCTCTCAAATAAATAAATAAATAAATGTAAAAAAGTATGTAAGGATAGTCAAAACAATCTATAGAAAGCATATTAGAGGACCTACACTGTGAGTCTCACTATTTGAAAATATCAGAATGACTATTTGATATAATTATTTTTCCTATTTTCACAATAAGCTTCATAATAATAGTTTAGTGTGTTTTGAGATTCTAGCTAATGACATTTTTAGTAAGTTGATCATATACCTCAGTTTGCGTAAAACACTATTGATTTATGCCTGCTGCCCCATCTGTTTTTTGTTTTGTCTCTATTTTTAAAATAGACTTTATTTTTTTAATATAATTTTAAATTTCAGGAAAATTGAGAAGATAGCTTAAAGATTTCCCATATACCGTGTACCCAGTTTCCTTTATTATTAATAATTTGTAGTAGTATAGTACATTTTTTAAATAACTAATTAACCAATATTGAACTATTGTTATAAATGTAAGTCAGTTTATTGAGTTTTCTTTAGTTTTTACCTAATGTTATTTTTCTGTTCTAGGAGTCCGCCCACAATACCATGTTAATCTAGTTATCATGTTTCACTAGGTACCTCTTAGCTGTGAGAGTTCCTCAGACTTTCCTTGTTTTGGAGGTCTTGACAGTTTTGAGAAGTACCTGTCAGGTATTTTGTAGAAAACCTTTGTATTGCAATAAATTTGATGTTTTTCTCATAATTAGTACAGGGAATGGATTCTTGGGAGGAAGATCACAAAGGTAAATTGCCACTGTCATCACATCATATCAAGTGTAAATACAATCAACACGATTTATGACTTTTGAAGTTGACCTTGATCGCCTGGCTGTGTTAGTGTTTGTCAAGTTTCTCTACTATAGAATTATTATTTTTTTCTTCTTCATACAGTCTTTTAGGAAGGAATCACAATGTGCATAAGGAGTGGGGAAGTATGCTCTCTTCTTTGAGAACATATTATCTATGTAAATTATATAGAATTATTTGGCCCAGGAGATTTGTCTTTTCTCCCTATTTATTAATTTATTTAATCATTTATTTCTATCAGTATGGATATTTATGTTATACTTAGGTTATAATCCAGTACTACCTTATTGATTCTTTTGCTCAAATGTTCCAGCTGTAGACATTGGGTAATTTTTAAGTGGGTTCCTGTGCTCTTTGACATACCTTCATGCCATCAGTGGGTTTGTTTGTTTGTTTGTTTAGCACTTTGCTTCCTGGCACTAAAATGTGTTCCACATTCACACTGTATATTACTTGCTCCAGTCCTAGAATCATCCATCTCTCCTCTTTAATTAAAAAACAGCATTAAAACCAAAACCTGTGCACTAGGTTTACTTGTTGTCACTAAGATATTATTACTTTTAGGCCTTGTCAGCTAACAGAGTGCGGAAATATGTGTATACTAACTCATATATGCACACATATCTACCAATATTTCTGTGTAAAACCAATTGTATCAATATTTAGCTAAACTTGAGCTACAGATGTTTCTGACTCTAATCAATTACCACATAAATCATTCTAAGTTCTTTCCCTTGCTTATCTTTAAAGTCCCATTCTAACAGTGAGAAAGCAGGCTCCCACCATCTGCAATCTATTTACTTAATTGTCCAATTCTGGTATACCCATATAGTAGTACCAGAATTGCTAACCCACAACCCTGTGGAAAAAAACTTTATCAACAACTTGTCAGTTCCTTTGCCACTAGTCTTACAGATTCCTCTCATTACAAGAGTTACTTAGTTCAACATCTTTTCCTGCCATTCTTTTCAGTGAGGTTGTTTCTTATATTTGTAATATAGTTGGATTCTCTTGTCTTACTCTGCATTCCTTCCTGGATTCCCCCAACCTCCTAAATTTCTTGAATTGGTATACATTAAGATAAATTGTTTGTACTAAAACATGCTGGGTTTTGACAAATGCATTATGTTATGTATCCATCATTAAACTAACATAGAAAATAGTTTCACTTCCTTAAAATTCCCCTGTGCTTTATCTATTCAATCCTCTTTCCCTCCCCTCAAGCCCCTGTCAATCTTGACCTTTTTATTTTTATTTTTTTAATAATTTATCTTCCAAAATGTCATATAATTGAATTGTGGAATAAGTAGTCTTTTCAAACTGATTTTTTTTTTTTTACTTAGAAATATCCATTATGCTTTTCATAGCTTAATAGCTCTTTTTTAAATCACTGAATAGTATTCTATCTTCTGGGTGTTCTATAATTTGGTTTATTTATTCACCTATTGAAGGACATCTTGGTTGCTTCCAGTTTGGAGTGATTCATAGAGCTTATAAAAATATTTATGGGCAGGGTTTTGCATGGATATGTTTTTAAAAGAATTGAGTAAACACCAATTAGCTACCTGTTGGATTGGATGGTAAGACTACATTTAGCTTTGCAAGAAACTACCAAACTGTCTCTCAAAATGGTAGTACCATGTAGCAATCCCAGTAGCAATGAATGAGTTTCTTTTGCCCTGTGTCCTCATCAGGATTTGGCAATATCAGTTTTTTGAATTTTAGCTATTATAATAGATATGTGGTAGTAACTCATTGTCCTTTTTTAAAAAAGATTTATTTATTTATTTTGAGAGAGAGAGAAAAAAACTTAAGCAGACTCCCTGCTGAGCACAGAGCCCAATGTGGGACACAATCTTATGACCCTGAGGTCACGACCTAAGCTGAAACCAAGAGTTGTACACTTAACCGACTGCATCACCCAGGCACCCCACTCACTGTCCTTTTAATTTGCAGTTCCCTAGTAGCAAATAATGTTGAGCATCATTTGATGTTTGTTTGCCATCTGTATATCTTCTTTGGTGAGGTGTCTCTTCAGATTTTTGTCCACTTAAATAAATTGAGTTATTTATTTTCTTGTTGAATTTTAAGTCTTCTTTATACATTTTGGATACTTTACCAGATGTTGTTTAAAAAAATAATTTTTCAGGGCACTGGGGTGGCTCAGTCAGTTAAGCGTCTGCCTTTGGCTCAGGTCATGATCCCAGGGTCCTGGGATCCAGCCTCGTGTTGGGCTCCCTGCTCAGTGAAGAACCTGTTTCTCCCTCTCCCTCTGCTCCTACCCTCTGGCTCATATTCTCTCATTCTCTCACTCTATGTCAAATAAATAAATAAAATCTTTAAAAAAATAAAAATAAAAAATAATTTTTTAGTCTATGACTAATTTCATTCTTTAACAGTATGTTTCACAAAACAGAAAACTTTAATTGTAATAAAATTTAACATCAATTTTTTCTTCCATGGGTCATGCTTTTGGTGTTGTACCTAAAATCTCATGTTCAAAACCTAAGGCTACACAGATTTCCTCCTGTGTTTAACTCTAGAAGTTTTATAGTATTATGCCTTGTAATTAGAGTGTGGACCGTTTTGAATTAATTTTTGAAAAAAGGTGTTTCTCTGTCTAGATTGATTGATTGATTGATTTTGCATATAGATGTCCAATTGTTGCAGCACCATCTGTTGAAAAGACTCCCTTTCCTACTGAAATGCCTTTTTGCCTTCGTCAAAGATTGGTTAACTATATTTATGTGGGTCTTGATTCTGATTATTCTTACGTTTATCATTTGGCCAATACCACTCCGTCTTGATTACTATAGTTTTATATTATGTCTTGAAGCCAGGTAGTGTTATTCTTCCAACACTTTCTTCAGTATTATGTTGCCTTTTTCTGTCTTTTGCTATTCCAAATAAAAGTTAATTAGCGTGGCTTATTTCTTGTTTTTTATTTTGTATATTTTTATTTTTTTACTTATTGCTCTTTAAATTTAGAAGTCCAGAAGTAGAGGGATGCCTGGGTGGCTCAGTCCATTAAGCATCATCTGACTTTGGTTTAGGTCATGATCTCAGGGTCCTGGGATAGAGCCCTGCATTTGATTCAGGTCATGATCTCAGTGTCCTGGGATAGAGCCCTGCATTGGACTCTCTGCTCTGCAGGGAGTCTGCTTCTCCCTCTGCCCCTCCCCCCCACCTCCACCTCTCTCTCTCTCTCAAATAAATAAAATCTTAAAAAAAAAAAGAAGTCTAGAAGTAGATGTCATAGGAATCAAAAGTATATTTCTGACTTTCCACAAAGCATTTGTTTTTGTAACTTGGAAACCCTTCGGGGATCAAAAGTAAGAGATTGCAAGCCATAATGAATAGCATTGGTATTATTTGGGCCTATAGAATGGTGATCAGGGAAGTATGGATAAGAAAACATAATCTTAAAGAGTGTGGGGGCAGAAAAGTTTTCCTTCTTCCCTTCTGTGTTTTTTGCTTGGTCTAATAATTAAATTGATACAAGGCAATTTAACAGGAGAAAAGCAAAAGTTTATTAACATGTATATCTCCTACACATATGGGAGAGATCCAGGAAAACTGAGTAACTCCCCCAAAATGGCCAAAACCATCATCTTAAATACCATCTTCAGCTAAACAAAAGATGTTGAGAGTGGGAGTTGGTTATGCCTCAAATTGTGTCTGCAATTCCTTAAAAATAACCAGCTTAAAATAATCAATATACCAAAGGGAAACAATTTGGGTGGCAAATTCTACTCCCCTACAAGAGTTAAAAAAGGTAATGATGAGGAAAGTGTAGACTAAGGTCGTAAAATCTGGGTAGTCATATTAAATTAATAATCATCTTGCTTGGGAACAGTTGCTGAAATCAAACCTCCCCTGAATTAGTTTTCTTCATAAGCACTCTTATTTAGAACCAGCACAGGCCATTACCCATTTGGTGGAATCAGTAGACAATACCTTTTAGAGAAATTGCATTGATCTGTGACCTGGGAAACAAAATGAGAGCTGTTACATACTTCTTCAACAAGACAGGAAGCAAATATATTGCCAGTTTGCCTTGATTGTACATTCTGCAAGGTCATTTGCCACCTCATCCATGGATTCCATAATGAGTAAAATAAATATAACTTCTTGCTTTTATGTTGGGGGATGAATAAAGGAATCAGGTAAGCAGCCCACAATAGAGCAGCTTTGTTATTTACATTTGGTCTAGTGATTCGCAGGGTTATTAAGTTGCAAGGACAGAAAAAAAAAAAAAAGCTGCAACTGAAAGCATACATCCTGGTTACTTAACATGAAAATACTTAAAAATGTCCCAGGAACCCAATAAACATTCCCCAGTCTCTGACATCATATATATTCTAGCCTAATATCAAGACATGGAGGACCTGAATGTTGTTAACTAGTGTTATCCTTTACAGTTTTTTGAAGTAAGTTCAATTTATTGTTGGTATTGCAAGTTTTCATCATCCCTAGAGTCCAATAAGGAATCAAATTTTACTTTTCCAATCTGAATGCTTTTCAAATTGTGTTATCAAAAAAATATATCATAAATGTATCCACCACTGAAGTGAACTGAATATGACTAATAAGGTTAAAAGTGTAGTGCAATAATTCCTAAAGGCATTTCTATTTTAACATGACTGAAAGTCTTAAAGAACAGGAAAAATTATCTAATAATATGTAGAAAGGGATATAGCAAATCAATCATCAAATTCCAGAGGTATTCTTAGGGCACTAATATTTTCCTGTGGTTTTGAAATTACATATAGTTAGGATTATGTTTTCATGGTATTCATGAAGTATAGAGCACTGAACTAAGTGCCAGGCATGTATCAACCATCCAATTATTCGGTACACTCACAAGCTCAAGACCTCACACAATTGCAGACCCTAGAGAGCTAGAAATAAAATCCAGGTCTAAAGTTGTAAATCTTTTGTGATCTGTTCCATACAATTTCTACCCTCTTTCACTGGTTCTTCATTCTGACTTATGCTTTATTTTGGTAAGGAAAAATGTGTGCTGATTATTTACTTGGTTTCCTTTTTAATATTTTTCCTTCTATCAAGTGTTCATCTGCATTTTCTGAACGTGTCCATTCATTCATTTGTTAATTATATTACAGTATTTATTAGACACAAGTGTTGGCCTTGTTCTAAGTTCTGGGGATACCATCCATCTAATTAACACTGATTTAGTGCTTATCATGTACAAGTCACTTTAATATCTCACAACAACAACCCATGATATATGGACTATTACAACCCATAAGTTACAATAGAAAAAATCTAAACAAAATGTTTATAAGTGTGACAGAGCTGGAGTATAAACCCAGGTAGTGTGACTCCAGTTCCCACCATTTAACTACTAGAATATACCAATTCTCAGTCTCAGAGTAATGAACATGACAGAAAAGGTCTATCTTTTTATAGTGCTGGCTTTCTAAGGTGGAAAGGTAGCAAACGACAAGTAAATAAGTTATTAATTTCAAATAGTGGTAACTGGTATTTATTGTTAAATAACAAAAATTCAACTGAGTTGCTTAAAAGATCAAATTAGCTTTATTGAATGATTCATATATTGGCAGTATCTCATCTAATAAATAGAATGGAACTCCCTTGAGCTGAAGAAAAGGAAATGTTTTTAAATATAGTGTTAAAAAGAAAACCAAAGGCCCAAAATGGCATCATTTAGGTTACAGCTTAATCTAATTGCAGTTTCATCCTCCCCCAGAAGTATAAGGCTAAGTGGAGAGTCAGGAATTTTCTGATAAGCACCAATGAGGTAATTTGTTGGATGGGCCTTCTCCATCCCCCAAAGAAAGTTGAGATAATCTGCATAACACCCCCTGCCCTTCCCTGTAAGGGAGGGTCATCTGGCCTAAAACAATTTTGTCTTTTCTTTTGCTTATAACTTCTTTGCCCCATTCTCCTTTCTATAAAAACCTTCCATTTTGCATAACTCCTCAGGGCTCTCTTCTGTTTGCTAGATGGGATGTTGCCCAATTCATGAATTGTTTAATAACGTCAGTTAGATCTTTAAAATTTATTCACTTGAAATTTTGCTTTTTAACAGTAGAGAGGGGGTGGAAAAAATGAAATTATTAGCCAAGAACTTGTTTTAGGCAAGGTCACCTTCCTAAGTGGAACAGAAAGAGTCTATCAGTAAATAACCTAGTGCTGACCAGGAAATTTCATGTTGACTGGTTAAAGGTTACATTCCTGGGGTGGTTAAAACTGCAGTTAGGTTAGGTATTAAGTCTTGGATTGCTGATGTGGGACTTTAATATAAATGACTCCATTTTGGGTTTGTGGTTTACTTTTTAATATTATAATATAATGCTTACCTTAGAAATAATAATAGCATGAAATCAGTCACTTGAAAGAAAGAAAGAAAGAAAGAAAGAAAGAAAGAAAGAAAGAAAGAA
>NW_023270854.1:50516680-50574900 GCF_011800145.1 Mirounga leonina | reverse complement strand
GAAAGAAAGAAAGAAAGAAAGAAAGAAAGAAAGAAAGAAAGAAAGAAAGAAAGAAAGAAAGAAGAAAGGAAGAAAGAAAGAAGAAAGAAAGAAAGAAAGAAAGAAAGAAAGAAAGAAAGAAAAAGAAAATGAATAATTTTAATTTCAGTTTCTTGTTTTACTCAATGTCTATAAATAGTCTACTGACATTGAAAAGATTTCACAAGAAACCTCATCAAATTATAAGAAAATAGTATAGAGATGGAAAAGTTTTCCCCTTATCCCTTCTAGGTTCTTTGGCTGGTCTAATAATTAAATTTATATAAGGTTAACAGGAGAAATTTATGTAAGATTGACAGGAGAAAAACAAACAACAGTTTATTGACCTGTATACATGGGAGAGACACTCCGCTCCCAAACTAACTATTGAAAATGGCCAAAGCCATCACCTTAATTACCACCTTCAGCTAAAGACAAAAGAAGGTGTTAGGATGGGGAGTCAATTAAGGGAAGTTACCAGCAAAAGCAGTGTAAACAAGGGTAAGGTTGTTATGCAAATTGAAGTTGTTGTCTTCTCCTTTACTAAGAGTTTCTAGAGATTTAGAGTCATCCCCCTCTTCATGGCACAGCTAGGAAGGCACCCTTACAAATGGAGATTTCTCCCATCTGGAAATCTATTTATAACTTTTGACTGCCCCCCAAACTTAACTACTAACAGCCTACTATTTACTGGAAGCCTCACCAGTAACATAAAGTTGATTAACACATATTTTGTATATTGTATGTATACTGTACTCTTCAGTAAAGGAAGCTAGAAAAAGAAATGTTATTAAGAAAATCATAAGGAAGAGAAAATACATTTATAGTACTGTGCTGTATTTATTAAACAAAGTCTGCATATAAGTGGACCCCCATAGTTCAAGGGTCAACTGTACATGTAAATGTCTCTTACAAAAGGGCAACTTTTACTTGGTTTTCAGAGCTTCTCCTGTGTTAACAGTTTCTTTAAAAAAAATAACCAGCCTAAAATAGTCCTTATGCCAAAGAGACATATTTGGGGTGGCAAATTCTACTCCATTACAGTAGCAATATTTTAACGAAAGTGTTTCCAGAGTTTTCATCAATCTTCTATTTCAATGTACTACCAGCCATACTAGTATCGAGAGTGGGGTGGACTCCCATGCTGTTCTTGTCTAGAGGGATCCCCAGCTGGTTATATTTTATCCAATATAGGGAGTAGGGGCTCTGCCTGAAGTAGGGTCTCTGCCCAGCCCTGAGATTCCAGGGCCCAATGCCATGCAGGGGTCCTGATCACAGTTCTGGGATTGGTCCAATACATGTCTGCCTGAATGTATGTCTGGCCAAGAGTTGGGAGGTCTGCAGGTGATTAACAGTGGGAAAAAATGAGAGATAGCCAAGGAAGCACCTTGATTAAGACAAGGCATAGAGGGGCGCCTGGGTGGCTCAGTTGGTTAAGCGACTGCCTTCGGCTCAGGTCATGATCCTGGAGTCCCTGGATCGAGTCCCGCATCAGGCTCCCTGCTCGGCAGGGAGCCTGCTTCTCCCTCTGACCCTCCCCCCTCTCGTGTGCTCTCTCTCTCTCTCATTCTGTCTCAAATAAATAAATAAAATCTTTAAAAAAAAAAAAAGACAAGGCATAGAGTTTACAGTCTTAGAGACAGGGTGGCCTGAACTCTGGGGGCTGACTCAGTTCCTATGCTTCCTGGTAGCTGAGATGCAATCACATTGCTTACCCCAGTGAAGTTCAGGTATAACTATCTCCCTCTGAATCTTCCCTTTAGTTGTACATGATTCTTCCATTCTCCAAGCTCCACCACCTCCAAAGTATGGACTGTAATTTTTTTTTCCCCACATGGGAAAAGTTTTCTCTAAAAGTATATATTTTCCTTCTATTTTAAAATTTGAGTCAAAGATTTGGCCCCTTTGCTTCTTTCACTTCACAGCGTTCTTCTTAAAGAGTAGGGAAGTAGGTGGGGGCATGGGTGGAAAAGGAGATGGAGATTAAGGAGTGCACTTGTGATGAGCACTGGGTACTGTATAGAAGTTTAAATCACTGTATTATACACTCAAAAATGATATTATACTGTATGTTAACTAACTGGAATTTAAATAAAAACTTGAAAAAAAAGAGAAGGTGATTCATATCTACTGTCCAAAATGGATGGTGATGGCAGTGCTCAGAGACAATTTCTCAGGTTTCAGAGAACAAATTCAGGAGTTGTTTATAGATGGATACTGTATTCCAAATATCTCTGACCTGATGCTTCTCCATGTCCTTTTGTAAATATCTACCAAATATTAGAAAGCTGAATAAATTTATATGAACTGACTAATCTATTACTATGAGTTCATGTTTTTTGTACCCAAGACAGTGAGATTATTTCCTCTTAAACTCAAAGTGACTTTTAAATGGAATTCTCCTAAGTCATTTTAATGCTGAAAATCTTTTCTACAACAGCAGGAAAACAAATTGAGTATACACAGGTTAGGATGAATTCCAAGTAAGGAAAATTTAAAGCCAAACAAAACAAACAAAAAATTTGTGTGAAGAATGAGACACAGGAGAAGACCTTTTGTAGATAATCACTTTGGCATAATGAAAAACAAATTCACAGCATTTTTTTGAAGCTGCAGAAGATCCTGGAATATTTCACAAATATTGTTAAAAGAAAATAGCATATAATACTATTTTAAAAGGCAGTAAATGCTATCAGTATCATTTTCATTTAGTGCCTTCCTTCATCACAAATCCAAAGTTGTAATGTCAAAGGAGTTAGGACACTGGGTCTTGACTAGGCTGACCTCTGGCTTTCTCTGACCTCACTCCTATTCTCAAACAAGACAGCTTCTCTAGCCACAGGCCTCTTTGCTGCTCCTCACACTGGCAAGCATTTGGCATTTGTACCTACTGTTACCTCTGTCTGAACTGTACTTCCTCTTAATAGGTGTATGGCTTGCAGGTCTCTGCTCAAATGTTACCAGCTAAATAGGAGTCTGCCTTGACTATACTGTCTGTAAATAATACCCCACCACCCCACAATCTTCATTCCTTTACCCTACTTTATTTTTCCTCATAAACCTTATCACTGTTTGGATTACTATGTAATTATTTATTGTCTCTCCCCTCAACTAAAATGTAATCCCAAAGGAGTCAGAAGTTTATTTTGGCAATATAGACTACATATCTAAAGCTTAAAATGGTGCCTAGCATATAGCAGATGCTAAATAAATAGTAGTTGAAGTAGTAAATGAGTGAATAAATGAATGTTACCTTTATGATTTCTTATAGATAGCAAAATATTTATGTTTTATAAATTAATTTGTAATGTTGGTCAATGACTATAATTTTCTCAGAAGTTTATTTTTTTTAAGGAAAATTTTCTACCATTCTGTGGGTTGTCTTTAAAGGAAAAGAAGGTGAAATTCATGTAACATAAAATTAAAATTAGTGTACAAGTCAATGGTATTAATTACATCCACCACTTATATCAAGCTCCAAAACACTTTCATCACCCCAAAAGAAAACCCTATGCCCAGTAAGTTTTCACTCCCCTTTCTTTTGTCCCCACACCACCACGCAACTGCCAATCTCTGTTCAGTCTCTGGATTTACCTACTCTAGATATTTCACAGAAATGAAATCATATAATATGTGGCCTTTTGAGGCTGGCTTCTTTTATTTAGCATAAGGTTTGCAAGGTTCATCCACATTGTTGTAGCATGTGTCAGAACTTTATTTCTTATTATGACTGAAGAATATTATTGTATGTATACATTACATTTTGTTTATCCATTCATCAGCTGGGGAGCATTAAGTTGTTTCCACCTTTTGGATGTTGTGAATACTGCTGCTCTGAACATTCAGGTATAAGTATTTGTTTAAGAACCTCAAACAAACTGAATTTTCTGAATTGAGTGTCCAATTTTTTTAATTTTATTTTTTAATAAAAATTGTATATATTTAAGGTACACAATATGAAGATTTAATATACACATACATAATGAAATGATTGCTACAATCAATTTGGGTATATCCTATGAACAGAATTGTTGGGTCTTATGATATTTCTATTTAACTTTTTTTGGAAAAAAGACATTTATTTGAGAGAGAGAGAAAGAGAGAGAGAGAACATGTGTGAGTTGGGGAAGGGACAGAGGGAGAGAATCTCAAGCAGACTCCCCGCTGAGCTGACAGCTGACCCGGGGGGGCTCCATCTCACGACCCATGAGATCATGACCTGAGCCAAAATCATGAGACAAATGCTTAACCAACTTACCAACCAACTTAACCAATGAACAACAGGCACCCCTCTATGTTTAACTTTTTGAAGAACATCCAAACTTTCCAACAGGGCTGCACTATTTTATACTCACACCAGCAGTTGCTCCATATTGTCCCCAACATTTGTTATTTTCCTTCCCCCCAACATTTATACTCAGCGTAAGATGGTATCTTACTGTGGTTTTGATTTGCATTTCTCTAATGACTAATGATGTTGAGCATATTTTCATGTACTTGTTAAGTATTTGTGTATCTCCTTTGGAGAAATGTCTATTTAATTCTTTTGCTTATTTTGTAAGTTGGGTTATTTGTGTTTCTGTGATTGAGTTGCAGATGTTCTTTACATAGTCTGGATACTAGACTACTCATAACTGATCTATAAATATTTTCTACCGTTCTGTGGGTTGTCTTTCTTAATGTCTTATGATGCACAAAAATTTTTAATTTTGATGAACTCCAATTTATTAATTTTTTCTTTTGTTGCTTGTGCTTTTAGTGTCATATTTAAAAAACAATTGTATAATCCAAGGTTACAAATATTTACTTATTTTCTTCTAAGAGTTTTGTTTTTAGCTCTTATATTTAAGCCATTGATTTGAGTTAATTTTTGTATATGGTATGAAATAGGGATCCAACTCATTCTTTTGCATATGGATATCCAATTGTCTCAGTTCCATTTGCTGAAGAGACTATTTGTTTTCTCATTGAATCTTCTTGATCTCTTGTTGAAATCAATTAGCTATAGACACCTGGGTTTATTTCTGCACTCTCAATTCTATTCCACTGGTTAATAGGTGTATCCCTATGCCATTCCACACTGGTTTGATACTGTTGTTTTATAATAAGTTTTGAAATTGGAAAGTGTGAGTTATACAACTTTGCTCCTTTTCAATATTGTTTAAGCTTTTTGAGGTCCCTTGCAATTCAATTTTTGGTTTTTTTGTTTCATATTATTTTGGGACTCTGTCATTAGGTACATGCATAATAGTTACATATTCTTGATGAATTTTCTCTTATCAACATATAATATCCTTAGTTTTTTGTAAGTTTTTGATTTAGTCTATTTTTTTCTAATATTATCATAGTCATCCCATTCTTTTTGTTACTATTTGTGTCGAAAATCTTTCCCACTCTTTTACATTTAACCTATTTGTATCTTGTGAACTAAAGTCTCTTGTATGCATTAAATTAATTAATGACAAGAAAGAACTTACCTGTGACATTTGCAATTTGTTTTCTGTAAGTCATATCTTTTTTTATTCCTCAGTTTCTCCTTCATTATCTTCTTTCATGTTTAATTGCTTTTTCATAATTTATCATTTTGGTTTGCTTTTCCTTTTCTTTATATATTTTAGTAATTCTCAGTGATTACTCTAGGTATTACAAATAACCCTTTGTATGACAAGCAAATTTAAATTAATGCCAACTTAGCTTCAATAGTATAAAAAAAAAAACTGCTTCTATATCATCTATGGTATCTATGGTTTCTGAGGAGAAATTGACAAATATTCTCATTGAAGATCTAATCCAGTGACAAATTGCTTTTTTTGTTGTGGTTGTTCTCTTTAAGATTCTCTGTCTTTGACAATTTGATTATTAACAAGTCTTGTTGTGGATCTCTTCTACTTTATCCTTTTTGGAGTATTTCAATACCTTTCATCAAATTGTTGAAGTGTTTGCCATTATTTATTCAAATATTCTTTCTTCTCTATTCTCTCCCTCCTCGTCCCATTATGCATGTGGTTCCTTGATGATATCACACAGGTCTGTTAGGCTTTATCTTTCCACATTCTTTTTCTTTCTATACCTCAGATACAGATATTTCAACTGAACTGTCTTCAAGCCCACTGATTCTTCTTTCTGTCTGCTCAAATCTGTTGTTGAAACCCCTACTGAATGTTTCATTTCATTTAATGTACTTTTCAGCTCCAGAATTTTGTTCTTTTTATAATTTTTATCTCTTTATTGATATTTTCCATTCATTCATGCATTGTTCCCCTTTCTTTTATTTCTTTTTCTGTGATTGGTTTTCTTTTGTTCTTTGAGCTTACTTAAGAAAGTTGATTTACTTTTTTTTTTTTTTTTTTTTTTTTTTTTAGAGAGGAGTGTATAGGGGGTGCAGAGGTAGAGGGAGAGAGAGAAACTTAAGCAGGCTTCACGCCCAGCACAGAGCCCAATGCAGGGCTTCATCTCATGACCCTAAGCTCATGACCTGAGCCAAAATCAAGAGTTGTACGCTAACCAACTGAGCCACCCAGGTGCTCCAAGAAAGTTGATTTAAATTCTTCATCTACTAAGTCTAATGTCTTTGTGGTCTTAGGGATGATTTCTTTTCATTTTCCCTGTAAAAGGACCATGTTTTCTTGCTTCTTTGCATACTCTGTAATTTTCTATTGAAAACTGGACAATTTGAACATTACAATGTAGTAACTCTAGAAATAAGATTCTTCTCCATCCTCAGGACTTGTGGGGTTTGTATGGTTGCTTTGTTTGTTTGTTTTGTTTTGTTTTGTGGATAGTAATTGTTCATTTAGTGACTTAAGTAAACTTTTTTTGTAGGGACTGTCTAATTTTTTGTGCATGGTCTCTAAAGTTTTTATCCTTTTTGCCTGTGATAAACTAGTGTTTTGTTTGTTTGTTTGTTTGGTTTGTGGTTTTGGGTTTTTTTTTTTAAGATTTTATTTATTTATTTGACAGAGAGACAGCGAGAGAGGGAACACAAGCAGGGGAGTGGGAGGAGAAGCAGGCTTCCCGTTGAGCAGGGATGCTTAACAAGCAGATGCTTAAGACTGAGCCACTCTGGTGCCCCTAAACTAGGGTTTTGATAAAAATTTTCTCGAATAGCTAGAATCAAATAAAGGTTGGGTGGGGGAAGAAAAGAAAGAATACAACTCAACTAGTCTTTGTGGATTGACTGTGTTTGAGGACATTCCTTCAACCAAAGCCATTTACAACTCTGTTTTAGCCTTCATTTTCTGCTTGCACTAAAATGGTCAGCCAGAGGTCAAAGATTAGTGTCTTCTCAGCAATTTTCTGAACTTGCACCCTGCTCTGGGCATGAATCTGGCTTTCTAAATTCCCTTTTATACACAGGATTTCAATGTATTAATTCTTTAAAGAATCTCTCTCTCAGGCTTTTGGTGTGTCTATTGTTGCCTCAACAGTATTATTATTATTATTATTATTATTATTATTATTATTATTATTAATTACCATTAGCCCCAAGTAGCAGCATGTTGTCCATCTAGCTTTCAATATTTTCAGGGAATGACCTCTGCATAGCCACATTTCTGCCCTGAGAACTTTCCAGATTAGGTGACACAAAAGAGAGCTCATAAATACCTATGTTCCCAGCTCAGTTGATGTTTTAGTCTTGACTCATACTCAAGCATGACAACTTAAATTTGTTTTAAAAAATTAAATGGAGGAACATAAGAATAAAAAAAAATTAAATGGAGGAAAAAGAGAAACTTTCAGGCCCCTCCCTTGGTCTATTTAGTATTTCCTCCCTTGGTCTGCTTAGTATGTCAGCAGTCTCCTATAATCTGAAAAAATTTCTAAATTTGGGGGGGAAATGAGACTAGCCCACTCATATTTTATCAAAGAAAAATTCCCTGCTTCTTTGAACTAAATAATATGATAATGTTTTTCTTTTTAAGGTATATATTCTGAAAAAAACTATTTTATTAAATTAAGTTGTACATGTGAAATTTGAGATTAATTTATCTATGGAAAGTCTATTCATTAAAAAATATTCAATTTCATGGAAAATGTTTACATACTTTAAAATGTTCTATTTTTCAGGGTGCCTGGGTGGCTCAGTTGGTTAAGCGACTGCCTTCGGCTCAGGTCATGATCCTGGAGTCCCAGGATCGAGTCCCGCATCGGGCTCCCTGCTCGGCAGGGAGTCTGCTTCTCCCTCTGACCCTCCTCCCTCTCATGCTGTCTCTCATTCTCTCTCTCGCAAATAAATAAAATCTTAAAAAAAAATTTTTTTTAATGTTCTATTTTTCTCTTTAATGCACTTCAGATTATATTTATGTAAACTATAAATCCTACGAATTCCATCTTATATACTTATATAAAATTTCAAGACCAAGTACTATGAAAACATTGTTAAACATATTTGACCCGTGCTGTACTCCTAAGAGAAACAGCATTCTGTTAAAGAAATTTTTAATTTCAGAATGTATTAATTCTAAGTAATAGAATATGGAGGTTTCTCAACTTAATTAGAAAGCCAAATTAGAATTAGAAGAGAATACTAATAATAGAATATGGGGGTAATTGTATGTAATACCATGATCACATGCCAACTCTAATCAACAACTATATATTATACTTATATCTACTCAGCTTCTTATAGGGCATTTACATATAGATCTGCCATAGACAAATGTTAAGAATCTGACTTCCTTTTCACAATTCCCAGGAAAACAGAGTGGGAAATTTGGTCTCAGAATAACTCATAATATATTATTGCTTCCATATGGCAAGTAACAAATTAGGAAAATATACATGACATCTAGAGACACACAGTAAAACTTAAGGTTAAAACTTCTGACAAGACTTTTTATTTTAGTACAAAAAGCATCATTAAGAGTGTGATTACTCATAGCCACTGTTCTCTGTGATGTGTTTGAAGTCGTGTATGATGGAAAATGATATTACTGAACTACAAGTCCTTATTCTGTTTTTCCTATTAATGACACAGCCAGTAGCTTTCAGATCTCTACATTCTCTTAACTATCATGTGAGGTCTTTTATCCCACTACAAAGAACAGATAAGGCAGAAGAAACATTTTCTGCAGGCTTTAATTGAAAAAACTATAGATTTTAAAAAGAGAAACAAGGTGGCTCTTTTCAATTGAATCCACTTTCCTTATTAGTTTGCAAGTAACTCTTCTTCACCAGCCCTCCCCAAAGCCAGATCTGCCAACTTGAAATTTTCAATACTTTGATGTAACAATGAAAATTGACTTTTAAACCATTATATTCATGGAAATGAAGACTCATTTACTTGTTGAACTATACATTAAAGAATAAAAAATGCATATTTTGATGATAGAAAAGTCAACTGAAAACTCTTTCTTGCCTGTCCTCCTTCTAGGGCCCTATGATCCCCTCCCACTTAGGGTCCCATGATGGAGCACCTTCTGGATCTTTTCCCATGGAGCAATATACCCTTAAACTCTTGATATTTCCTGAATCCCAATCCTTAAAATGCTATGGTGTCTTATCAATTGCTAAGTGACAACTAATTAATTTCTAAAAATAGTTGATGTTCATGAGTAGCAATCAACAGTGTTCTCAAGTATGGCCTTCTACAAAAAAATATAATTTTATTGCATGGTATCTGATACAAAATCACAATCCATTGAACTGAATATAATGGGGAACTAAAAACACTAGAGCAGATGAGCTGGCATTTTGTTTAATAGTTCTCTTAGAGCACACAACCCAGATGGCTAACTCAGCCATTCACCACAGTCTGGTATATTAATAATCACTTGAAATTTTTTTTCTATTGCAGAAAAAACCAGATATCACAAATTCAATTTACTCACTGACTAATGAGGACATAATTGAATCATGAATATTTGTTTGCTACAAATTTATGGGAAGAAGAAAGAGCACTCTAAGGTGAAGAAATACCATGAGCAAAGAAATTATCACTACAGGGAGAGTTTAGCATAATGAAACAATGGTAAAGTGTTATGTTGGTTAAAATACAGAAATATGCCAAATATTGGCCTAGAAATGAATACTAGTTCATGTTATAAAGAACTTAGAAGGCTCTGCTGAAGATTTTTAAACTGATCATTTAGAATATGAGAGTCATTGATAGTTTCCACACGTGCAAGTAACATTATCAGATTTACATTTAGAGAGTTAACTGCAGAAGCATAAAGAAAGAAAGACTGGCTTCCAGAAAGACTATTCCATGGCCTTCAAACTGATCATATGGGTGGTGAATCAATCAATCAATTAACATTTCTGTCCATATTCTGTCCAGTCTAAAACCTAACAACTCTCATGATTACCCTTCCATTAAAGAGTTAATCAGATTATGTAATCTTGATATTTCTAAGTAGTGATGTCTATAATATCATCTAATTGAATGTGTAATAATTGTTTTTAAAAACCTAATTATTAAGAACAAATCATTTTTCATAGTCCACATGACCTATAAGATAGCCCTAGAAGATAAAAATGAGAATGAAAATATTGAGCTAATTGACTGGCTAACACTATTGCATAGAATACTCAAACTTTGGTGAATCCTTAAACTGAACAAGTTATAGCAGGGATTGACAAACAATATCCCACATCTTGTTTTTGTATAACTTGTGAGCCAAGAATGTTTTTTGAATTTTTAAAGAATTGTAAAAAAAAAAAAACACTGAGCAGAATATGCAACAGAAACAGTAGTGATCCTCAAAATTTAAAATATATGTTATCTGACCCTTTACAGAAAAAGTCATTGACCCTTGTTACTCAGTGAAAGATGTGAAAGAGAACTTGAGGGATATTTGTTTCCACTAATTCCTCCTTCTATAAACTGCTAAGAAGTAATGGATGGGAGTACTTTTTTTTTTTTAAAGATTTTATTTATTCATTTGAAACACAGAGATACAGAGAGAGAGAGAGAGCATGAGCAGTGGGAGAGGCAGAGGGAGAGGGAGAAGCAGACTCCCCACTGAGCCAGGAGCCCGATGTAGGGCTCGATCCCAGGACCCTGGGATCATGACCTGAGCCGAAGGCAGTCGCTTAACCATCTGAGCCACCCAGGCGCCCTTGGATGGGAGTACTTTTATAGCCTTATTCAATTTCCACTTCATACTCAAGAGAGTTTCTTATCTAGTTGGTGAGAATATTTTACCAATTGTAAATAGTTTGGTACCACAGAGTTATGATCTGCAAGTATGATCCTGTAGATATGGCCTCAATTATACAATTAATTTTTCCAATTATATCCTGATTAAAAGGAGAACACCTTGCTATAGAACCTATGCAAATAATATATTACATGCAAGGAAGGGAACTGATAAAGTATCTGTTTCTAAATTTCAGGCATGAGGGGGAGATGTCAATGAGAATTTGATTTCATAAAATTATTTCCTTTTATTTTGCAAAAACAGAATATAGTAAATTAAAGGCTAGAGATAGCTTAAGAAAGGCAAATCTTCCTCAGGCAAGCATAACAATAAATCATTGGAAGTCCTAACACTATTCTGAACAAATAACTACAATGAAATTTCTATCCATTCACTCAGTTCAGTTTAATTAATTCTTGTTCTGCCCAATCTTGAGTCAGAAGTTCCCTTTAAGTTAGCATGTCTGCTTTAGGACCTAAAGGAGTCCAGAAATCCTGAACTGATCTACTGGTACAATCAGGAGTTGGCTTAAATAATGTCAGTTGGAAGGCTGGTACTCAAGAACTATTCTTACACATATAAATAGCTCAGAGTAGCTGGTCCTGTCATGAGGCTCTTAGATTGTGCATCTTTGTCAGAAACAAAAATTCTAGCTTGTCATTTATGGCAGTCTTCAGCAAGCTTCAGAGGGAAGCAGAAACCTCTTTGAGAATGAGACTGAATGTCTACAGATAATTTATTAGTAAGCAATCATATCAGAATGGAAGAAATTAGAATTCCTTATTGGGATGCAGGAAAGGACTATTTCTTAAGGTTTTAAACAATAGTTTCCTAAGATTAATAACTACGGGTGCCAAGGTCATTGACACATCTCCATGGCCTTTCCAAAAAACACACAAACACAGAATATTTATATGAATAATATTTCATATGGAGATAGATTTAATTTGTAGCTGTTTAGAAAAGTTGTACCTTTCTCTATTAACGTCTGATGATGCAAGATAAGAGCAGTTTTCCTATCCAGTTTATGGTTCCAAACTCCCCCCATCACCCCAGAGTTAGCTTCTTTACTGATGATTTGCAACTGGCCTAAATGGTTTGACACACTAGCCTCACTACTTCAAAAGTCGCTGAGAACTTTTTCAGTGAGTCAACTGAAATCAAAATTTCTGCACAGATCTTAGCAGTGCAAATAAGAGCTTCAGCCAGGCCCTGTCTGCTCACAGAAGGGCCCCATGGACTTTCTGAGTTGTAGAAGGGCTCCTGGACCTCTGATGTTTGCTTACATTCTTTTTCTCTCACTGCACCTCTGCACCATAGCCTTTGCTTTTAAATTTAAACTGCATGTGAGCATACTCATGATATATTTTCAAATATTCAAACTGGAGAAAATAATAATACATTTTGTATAAAATTGTATCTACACAATCTTATCCTACAGAAGGTTGAATATCTCTTCTGAGTTGATAACTGTTCACATATAGGTATTACAGTAATGTTGAACCAATTACAAAATTTGAAGCATACTCAACACACTTCATTATTTCTAGCATCCTGCCTTAAAAATGAGATCTATACAATTTTCCAGGGAACCTTTAAGAAATCTCAAAGATATTTCAGGTGTCAAAGACATTCTGAATATTTTTTTCTGATTTTAGGAAATTCAAAAGAATTACCAAATGAGATTTCACTACCTAATTGCAATAGGATCAGTAGTGATTACTTATAATCAAAGTGTTATTTAAAAATAAAACATAGAAGACCATTATATAATTGTAAGAAATATTGGCTCTTTGACAACTGAGGAACCATATTTTGAAATAATCAAAACATTTCTAAGTCAATTCAAAGCAAAGAAAATTATTCTAGTGAGATATAGAAACTTTGTTATTATACGGATGTTATAAAAGGTAAAGAATAATCAGTTACTACCTCTGTTAACAACTTTAAACGAATTCCTTACTTTAATAAGGAGAAAACAAAATTCTAGTTTTGTATCAATATTTGGCAGTAAATGTTTTAAGGAGACCCCCTATCCCAACTTAAAATGTAAATATCTGAGAATATGTCCATCAAACTGAGAACATGTGGCCAAATTTTTAACATATCCCTTAGTTTTCTTTTTTAGATATGGATATTATAAACCAAAAAAAATCTCATTTC
This sequence comes from Mirounga leonina, assembly GCF_011800145.1. Taxonomy (NCBI): domain Eukaryota; kingdom Metazoa; phylum Chordata; class Mammalia; order Carnivora; family Phocidae; genus Mirounga; species Mirounga leonina. The sequence continues at coordinate 50,561,578 of NW_023270854.1, read as the reverse complement.
TTTCCTTCATATCCTTCAAAACTTGGAACACATGGTCACGTTTTGTCTTTTACTATGATCTTTCATATTCTAGGACAACAAACCTACTCTCTGATTCCCTGAAAAACAAAATCTCATCTGCCTACCTAAGAATGTAATGTTCTGTCAATATTACTCTTAGTCTCAAATACCCATGTTAATTATAAATTTTAACAAAAGTAATATTTCACAAAAAAACTAGGAGGTAGTAACTGAAAACTTTCATACATAAGTGTTTTGGAAGACTAGCAAAACTCACAATTTTCTAGAGCCAAACACATCACTTTACAAAAATGAACACATTTGTTAACATGTTCCAATAGTCTACTCATATATAATAAAGGAGCAAATATACATAAACATTATTATACTTAGTAATATTGTTTCTGTGTTCAGAAACATTACTTAGTAATAATCTAGGTATCAAATGATTAGTTACTAATTAACTCAGTTTAATATTATTTTAAGATTTTAAAATATCTAACAGTTTTTGGAAATGATGTTCAAGCTGATACATAGAAAACATAATTACTTCTGTTATAAAAATTTTTCAGAATTATCATTCAATTTAGTTGGACACAAATTTATATTTTTATAGTTTTTAATGTTATATAAGATTACTGTTAACTTATTTTTTCAGTAAGCCAGGATAAGTAGTTGAGGAAATTCAAATGAACTAGTTTCTTTTTGGAAAAAAATAAACAAAAATCTTATTTAAAAATTAATGAAATGTGTTTTTATTTAGTATTTAGTATTACTACTGATAAAAATCAAGGAAAAGACATAATTATAATTTTTAAACTAAAATTATTAAGTTTTACTAACTTATCCACAGATTCACCTTAACTTTATAAACTTGGATTTTCATATTAAAACATTCTTGAGTTAGCAGTTTCTGCAAGAATACTTTTAATCTAAAACTTACACATTATTATTTTTATGCACTTTTAGATATTAGACTTGTAAAAGTAACTATCATGACCAGAAACCAAAATAGAGCACTTTTAATTTGAGAGGTATTTATTAACCAACACCTTCCAGAGGCAGGTATATTAGTTATCCACTACTGCTTAACAAATTCCAAAACTAAGCATCTTAAAACAAATATTTTTTACATAAGAGTTTCTGAAGGTCAGGAATGCAGAAATATCTGGTGGTTCTGGCCAGAATCTCTTAGGAGATTGCAATCAAGCTGCTTGCTATCCAGGGCTGAGTAATTTCACAGCTCAACAGGGGCTTCCAAACACACTCATGTGGAAGCCTAAGGTCCTCATTGACTGAAACTAGCTTCAGTTTCCCACCAACTGGGTATCTTCACAGCACTTCTCTCATAACACGGCAGTTTTCTTTTTCCCAGAACAAGTGGTCCAAGAGAAAGAGAGCAAGAAGGCATATTCAAGATGATAGCCACATCTAAGAAGTTAAATATTATCACATTTGTCCAAACTCTTGGCCACCCAGACCAAGCATGGCATAGTATGGGAGAAAACTACAAAAGATTGTGAATGCCAGGAACAGAGATGATTAGGGTCACCTTGGAGGTGAGGTATTATGGAAGGAAAACATCTAATACTCACTAAGTGAGAGGTCAGGACATCAATTATAGACACAGACACATAGAAAGATTATAAATTCAGTTCTACAAGCCCAGCCATAGGACAAAGTAAGTACAAAAACAGAAACTCATTAGTTTGGATTCCAAAGAGCTGTTATGAATGAAACTCTTAATTGACTGAAGATCACAAATAGACCAAGAGACAAACAAAAAGACTAACTAATCAGATTCTCTGTTATCTCTCATCAAAGGGAGAATAGATTTTTACGATCTAACAGAGATTATCAACTGATAGGAAAAAAGCAAAATTCTTGATCACTGCTGTCAACAATGGGAAATAATATATTGGTCATGCATGAACCAGCAACTAAAACAAAGAATAAAATCAGTAGGGAAGGAGGAAAAGTCTGCAGAAACAGAGTTGCAAATTTGTTTTGCTGCTTGGGATTTACTCTAGACCAAGGTTAAGCAGCTTATGAGAACTACTTATCAAAAAATGTAACTTTATTACCTCTCAAACAGACTAGTTTACTTAAGCAAAAATATCCTCCAAAACCTCTTAAGTATAATTTTTTAAAAGTCCAAACAACATGACTCATAAAAATATAAGATAAACACACATCAGAGATTCCATTCAACTAGGCACTTATAAGAAATTTAATAAAGGAAAGTTAGGATAAAATTGCTGCATTAGATACAAAAGTGATCAATGTCTACATGGAAATAAACTGTACCTTTTGATGTAGCTACATATTTGTCTAGTCCTCATTAAGACTAACAATAGAAAATCCTGACAAAGCTGTATGGAAATTACTATAGCATTAAATAAAAGTAACATTTTCAGGGTAACTCAAATGACATATGGAGCAGAGTAATATTTAATCATTTTTAAGCAAGAAGTCAGTGATAACAAATTTTTACTTCACAAAGCTTCCTTTAAACTCTAACATTCTATGCCAATATTCTTAATATCAGGGGTACTGATTTTACTTTTAAGAAGGAGAAGAAAACAAAGTGGAAAGGGATAATATCCCTTACACATTAAAAAATTGTAAAACACCACCACTTGAGGGAGATATGTTTTTCACACTATGTAATGCTAAATATTCTTAATCAATGAACAAATTTTGAGGAATAGATAGGCAAGCTCAGTAGATCTCAGAGAAAAACAGTAGAACAAGTTTATAATAACCAGAAATCATTTCTTCTGTAAGAATGAGAAGAGTTTATGGCAAGCGCCAAAAGGAATAAGAATCCAACCCCCAAGCTGAGAGCCAGCCACTGAAGGAAACAACCTGATAATCAAGCACATGAAAGACCCTATGAAGTAAGTATGATGCTATTAATTCAGATAGTTTGGCCTGGAGAGCTCACTGAAGAACAGACTGCGATCTCTCTGCTCTGAGGTAGAGGGCTGGAAATGATCTCTTTTGCTCTGACTCTTGGAAGAGACATGGAAAGCCACCAGGTAAAGCCACCAGAGAACAAAAGCCCACAAAAAACGGTTTTCACTGAGCCCATCCCCTGCCACAGTGGGCAGGACAACTCTGCCTAAACAGGGTTGCCTGAGTAACAGTGCAGCAGGCCCCTCCCCCAGAAAACAGGCTGGGAGAACATGAGGCCGGCAACCCTAAAGTCCCTATAAAACAGGTGCATCTTGCTTGGGTTCTGGTCAATAATTTGGACTCTACATTCCCTCAACCACCCATCAAGAGAATGACTAGGAGGAGGAACTCCCCAAATAGGAAAGACTCAGAGACTATGACTTATGCCACAGATTTACAAATGGATACAGATATAACCAAGATGTCGGAGATGGAATTCAGGCTAGCAATTGTGAAGACAATGGCTAGAATGGAGAAATCAATTAATGGCAACATAGAGTCTCCAAGGGCAGAAATGAAAGCTGAATTGGCAGAACTTAAAAATGCTATCAATGGATCCAATCAAATCTAGATACTCTAACAGATAGGGTAAGCGAGGCAGAAAAACGATTTAGTGGTCTAGAAGACCAATTAATAGACAAGAATGGAAAAGAGGAGGCCAGGGAAAACAACTCAAAATCCATGAAAATAGAAGCATAGAAATAAGTGACACCATGAAATACCCCAATGTCAGAATTATTGGGATCCCTGAGGGGGTGGAGAGAGAGAGAGAGGACTAGAAGATATATTTGAGCAAATCGTAGCTGAGAACTTCCCTAATCTGGGGAATGAAACAAACATTCCTGTCCTAGAGGCAGAGAGGACCCCTCCCAAGATCAAGGAAAACAGGCCAACACCCCGGCATGTAATAGTAAAACTCGAAAATCTTAGAACCAAGGAAACCATCTTAAGGGCAGTTAGGGGGAAGAGATTCCTTACGTACAGAGGGAGGAAAATCAGAATAACCTCAGACCTATCCACAGAGACCTGGCAAGTCAGAAAGGCCTGGCAAGACATATTCAGGGTATTAAATGAGAAGAACATGCAGCCAAGAATACTTTATCCAGCAAGGCTTTCATTTAGAATGGATGGAGAGATGCAGAGCTTCCAAGACTGGCAGAAACTGAAAGAATATGTGACCACTAAAGCCAGCCCTGCAAGAAGTATAAAGGGGGTCTATAAAAGGAAAAAGACCCCCAAGAGTGATATAGAACAGAAATTTACAGGGACAATCTATAAAAACAATATCTTCACAGGCAACATGATGACAATAAATCCATATCTTTCAATTCACTCTCAATGTGAATGGCCTAAATGCTCCTATAAAATCACACAAGGTTGCATATTGGATAAAAAGACAGGAACAATCCTTATGCTATCTACAAGAGACTCATTTTGAACCTAAAGATACATCCAGAGTGAAAGTGAAGGGATGGAGATCCATCCTTCATGCCATCAGACTCAAAAGAAAGCTGGGGTAGCAATTCTTATGTCAGACAAATTAGATTTTAAACCAAAGACTCTAGTTAGAGAAACAGAAGGACACTGCATCATTCTTAAAGGGTCTATCCAAAAAGAAGATCTAACAATTGTAAATATCTATGCCCCCAACATGAGAGCAGCCATCTACATAAGCCAACTGTTAACCAAAATAAAGAGTCATATTGATAACTATACGTTAATTGTAGGAGACCTCAGTACTCCACTCTCAGCAATAGACAGATCATCTAAGCAGAAAATCAACAAGGAAACAAGAGCTTTGAATGACACACTGGACCAGATGGACCTCATAGATATATACAGAACATTCCACCCTAAAACAACAGAATACTCATTCTTCTCCAGCGCACATGGAACTTTCTCCAGAATAGACTACATACTGGGTCACAAATCAGGTCTCAACCAATACCAAAAGGTTGAGATTATTCCATGCATATTCTCAGACCATAATGCTTTGAAACTGGAACTCAATCACGAGAAAAAATGTGGCAGAAATTCAAACACTTGGAAGCTAAAGACCACTCTGCTCAAGAATGTTTGGGTCAACTAGGAAATCAAAGAACTTAAACAATTCATGGAAACCAATGAGAACAAAAACATATCGGTCCAAAACCTATGGGATACTGCAAAGGCTGTCCTAAGGGGGAAATACATAGCCATCCAAGCCTCAGTAAAAAAAAAAAAAAAAAAAAGTCCTGAATTCACCAACTAACTCTACACCTTAAAAAACTAGAGAAAAAGCAACAAATGATGTCTAAGCCATGCATTAGAAGAGAAATAAGATTAGAGCAGAGATCAATGAATTAGAAACCAGAAACACAGTAGGTCAGATCAACAAAACTAGAAGCTGATTCTTTGAAAGAATTAATAAGATCGATAAACCACTGGCCAGACTAATCCAAAAGAAAAGAGAAAGGACCCAAATTAATGAAACTATGAATGAAAGGGGAGAGATCATGACTAACACCAAGGAAATAGAAACAATTATTAGAAATTATTATCAACAACTATATGCCAATAAATTGAGCAAGCTGGAAGAAATGGATGCCTTCCTGGAAACCTATAAACTCCCAAGACTGAAACAGGAAGAAATTGACAACCTGAATAGGCCAATGACCAGTGACAAGATTGAAGCAGTGATCAAAAACCTCCCAAAAAACAAGAGTCCAGGGCCTGATGGATTCCCTGAGGAATTCTACCAAACATTCAAAGAAGAAATAATACCTATTCTCCTGAAGCTGTTTCAAAAAATAGAAACAGAAAGAAAGCTTCCAGACTCATTCTATGAGGCCAGCATTACCTTGATCCCAAAACGAGGCAAAGAACCCATCAAAAAGGAGACTTTCAGACTGATATTCCTGATGAATATGGATTCCAAAATTCTCAACAAAATCCTAGGTAATAGGATCAACAATACATTAAAAGGATCATCCACCACGACCAAGTGGGATTTATCCCCGGATGCAAGGGTGGTTCAACATTCACAAATCAATCAATGTGATAGAACATATTAATAAGAGGAGAGAAAAGCACCATATGGTCCTCTCAATTGATGCAGAAAAAGCATTTGACAAAATACAACATCCTTTCCTGGTTAAAACTCTTCAGAGTATAGGGATTAGAGGGAATATTCCTCAAGATCATAAAATCCATCTATGAAAAACCCACAGTGAATATCATCCTCAGTGGGGAAAAGCTGAGAGCCTTTCCCTTAAGATCAGGAACATGACAAGGATGCCCACTCTCACCACTATTGTTCAACATAGTACTAGAAGTCCTAGCAACAGCAAGCAGACAACAAAAACAAATAAAAGGTATTCAAATTGGTAAAGAAGAAGTCAAACTCTCTCTCTTTGCAGATGACATGATACTTTATGTGGAAAATCCAAAAGACTCCACCCCTAAATTACTAGAACTCATACAGCAATTCAATAATGTGGCAGGATATAAAATCAATGCACAGAAATCAGTTGCTTTCTTATACACTATCAATGCAACTGTAGAAAGAGAAATTAGAGAATTGATTCCATTTACAATAGCACCAAAAACCATAAGATACCTCGGAATAAACCTAACCAAAGAGGTAGAAGATCTATACTCTAGGAACAACAGAACATTCATGAAAGTAATTGAAGAAGACACAAAAAGATGGAAAAACATTCCATGCTCATGGATCAGAAGAATAAACACTGTTAAAATGTCTATGCTACCCAGGGCAATCTAAACTTTTAATGCCATCCTGATCAAAATTCCAATGACATTTTTCAAAGTGCTGGAACAAACAATCCTAAAATTTGTATGGAATCAGAAAAGACCCCGAATCGCCAAGGAAATGTTGAAAAAGAAAAACAAAGCTGGGGGCATCACGTTGCCCAATTTCAAGCTATATTACAAAGCTGTGATCACCAAGACAGCATGGTACTGGCACAAAAACAGACATATAGACCAATGGAACAGAATAGAGAACCCAGATATGGACCCTCAACTCTATGGTCAAATAATCTTTGACAAAGCAGGAAAAAACATGCAATGGAAAAAAGACAGTCTCTTCAGTAAATGGTGCTGGGAAAATTGGACAGCTATATACAGAATGAAACTCGACCATTCTCTAACACCATACACAAAGATAAACTCAAAATGGATAAAGACCCCAATGTGAGACAGGAATCCATCAAAATCCTAGAGGAGAACACAGTCAGTAATCTCTTTGACATCAGCCACAGGAACTTCTTTCAAGATACATCTCCAGGGGGTGCCTGGGTGGCTCAGTCGGTTAAGCCGCTGCCTTTGGCTCAGGTCATGATCCCAGGGTCCTGGGATCGAGCCCCGCATTGGGCTCCCTGCTCAGTGGGGAGCCTGCTTCTCCCTCTCCCTCTGCCTGTCTCTCTGCCTACTTGTTCTCTCTCTCTCTCTGTCAAATAAATAAATAAAGTCTTTTAAAAAAAAAAAGATACATCTCCAAAGGCTAGTGAAACAAAAGCGAAAGTGAACTTTTGGGACTTCATCTAGATAAAAAGCTCTGCACAGCAAAGGAAACAGTCAACAAAACTAAGAGGCAACCCACGGAATGGGAGAAGATATTTGCAAATGACACTACAAATAAAAGGCTGGTATCCAAGATCTATAAAGAACTTCTCAAATTCAACACCCAAAAAACAAATAATCAGTCAAAAAATGGACAGAAGACATGAACAGACACCTCTCCAAAGAAGACATACAAATGGCTAACAGACACATGAAAAAGTGTTCATCATCATTAGCCATTAGGGAAATTCAAATCAAAACCACATTGGGATACCACCTTACACCAGTTAGAATGGCAAAAATTGACAAGCAAGAAACAACAAATGTTGGAGAGGTTGTGGAGAAAGGGGAACCCTCTTACACGGTTGGTGGGAATGCAAGTTGGTACAGCCACTTTGGAAAACAGTGTGGAGGGGCCTCAGAAAATTAAAAATAGAGCTACCCTATGACCCAGCAATTGCACTCCTGGGTATTTACCCCAAAGATACAGATATAGTGAGAAGAAAGGCCATATGCACCCCAATGTTCATAGAGGCAAAGTCTGCAATAGCCAAACCGTGGAAAGAGCCGAGATGCCCTTCAACAGACGAATGGATAAAGAAGACATGGTCCATATATACAATGGAATATTACTCAGCCATCAGAAAGGATGAATACCCAACTTTTACATCAACATGGATGAGACTGGAGGAGATTATCCTAAGTGAAATAAGTCAAGCAGAGAAAGTCAATTATCATATGGTTTCACTTATTTGTGGAACATAAGGAATAGCATGGAGGACATTAGGAGAAGGAAGGGAAAATTGAAGGGGGGGAAAATCAGAGGGAGAGATGAACCATGAGAGATTATGGACTCTGAGAAACAAACTGAGGGTTTTAGAGGGGAGGGGTGTGGGGGGATGGGTTAGCCTGGTGATGGGTATTAAGGAGGACAAGTACTGCATGGAGCACTGGGTGTTATAAAAAACAATGAATCATGGGGCACCTGGGTGGCTCAGTCATTAAGCATCTGCCTTCGGCTCAGTTCATGATCCCAGGGTCCTGGGATCAAGCCCTGCATCAGGCACCCTGCTCCGCAGGAAGCCTGCTTCTCCCTCTCCCACTCCCCCTGCTTGTGTTCCCTCTCTTGCTGTGTCTCTGTCAAATAAATAAATAAAATCTTTAAAACAAAACAAAAAAAACAATGAATCATGGATCACTACATCAAAAACTAATGATGTATTGTATGGTGACTAACATAACATAATAAAATAAAATTTTAAAAAATTGTAAAACACCACGACTTGAGGGAGATATGTCTTTCACAGTATGTAATGCTAAATTTTCTCAATCAATGAACAAACTTTAAGGAATAGATAGGCAAGCTCAGTAGATCTCAGAGAAAAACAGTAGAACATGTTTATAAATAACCAGAAATCATTTTCTTCTGTAAGAATGAGAAGAGTTTATGGCAAGTGCTAAAGTAATAAAAATCTAACCCCCAAGCTGAGAGCCAACCACTGAAGGAAACAACCTGAAAATCAAGGACATGAAAGTCCCTATGAAGTAAGTCTGATGTTATTAATTCTGGAAGCTGAATCAGTATATAAAACTGAAGAAATACTTATATGAAAATACAAATAGAATAGAAAAGGGAAAGTCTAAAATAAAGAAATAAATACACACTAGGGTCAAAATCAAATTTTATCTGCAATTCCTGTTCTTTTTATAAAAAGAATCTTACAGTGGACTTTGAGACATTTTTATTTTTCCTCCAACTCCATCAGACATACTTCTGTTTTCTTAAGATGAAAGAGAATATACAATCAAAATCAGGTCGTGTAGTCTAATGGAAAAACACCTGTGACTCTCAACCTCTTATTTCCATATCTGACCTTTCCTTTTAACTCCAAATCTCTATAGTTGATAATGCATTCAATATATCATCTTGAATGACTCAAAATTACCACAACCAAATATTTATATCTAGTCCCCTTCCAGGGTTTTTCTTTCTTTTTCTCTCTTCTCCCCACCCCCAGGGGGTTTTCTACATCAGTTAATTTCACTACTATCCATTCCATTCTGCAAAGTAGAAAGCTGGAACTCATGTCTGATAATTAATTTACTTTATTTCACCTCCGTGTTCACCCATCAACAATGTCCTATAGTTATACCTTATACATCTTTTATCTTTCCATTCCACCATCTGTATCACCACTGCCTCAGTCTAAGCTAATGTCGATTTACTTTAATAGTCTCCTATATGGTCTATGAATACAGTTTACTCAGGATCTTCCCCCATTTCTATTCCACACTGTTCTCAGAGTTTTCTTTTTGAAACATATATATATGACCATGTCAGTACCTCTTTCCCCACTGTTAAGATTATTGCTAGATCAGTTGTTGCCTGGAATCAGGGGGATTGGGGCAGGAAAAGACATGGGTTATAAATGAGCATGAGGAAAACTTTGAAGGTAATGGATATGTTCATCATTTTGATCTTAGTGATGGTTTCCCAGGTATATTCATATGCCAAAATTCATCAAATTGCCACTTTAAATATGTATAGTTTTAGACAATTACATCTCAGTAAAGCTGAAGGGAAAGAAATGCCAAAACTTTGCCTATTTCATTAGCTCTCAAGTCCCTGGTTAACTTTCACCTAGAAAATATTTTCAAGACTCTTTCATATCTTTTCATGGCTTGACAGTTGATTTTTGTTTTGTTTTGTTATTAGATTTTATTTATTTATTTGACAGAGAGAGAGAGAGAGCACAATCAGGGGCAGCAGCAGAGGGAGAGGGAGAAGCAGGCTACCCCATGCAGGGTTTGACCCGAGCCAAAAGCAGATGCTTAACCGACTGAGCCACCCAAGTGCCCCTTTAGTTAATTTCTTTTAATTGCTGAATAATATTCCATGGTTTGGATGTACCACAATTTGTTTATCCATTCACCTATCCAAGAACATCTTGGTTGCTTCCAAGTTTTAGCAATTATGAATAAAAATCAGTTGAGTAAATACTAAGAAGCACAAATTGTTGGGCTATATGGTAAAAGTATGTTTAGCACTTTTTTTTAAATTTTATTATGTTATGTTAATCACCATACAGTACATCATTAGTTTTTGATGTGGTGTTCCATGATTCATTGTTTGCATATAACATCCAGTGCTCCATTCAATACATTCCCTCCTTAATACCCATCACCAGGCTAACCCATCCCTCCACCCCCCTCCCCTCTAGAACTCTCAGTTTGTTTCTCAGAGTCCATAGTCTCTCATGGTTTGTCTCCCCCACAAATTTCCCCCCTTCATTTCTCCCTTCCTACTATCTTTTTTTTTTTTAACATATAATGTATTATTTGTTTCAAAGGTACAGGTCTGTGATTCAACAGTCTGAGCTTTTTAAGAAGCCACCAAACTATCTTCCAAACTGTACCATCTTGCTTTCCCACCAGCAATGAATGAGAGTTCCTATTGCTCCACATCCTCCCCACATTTGGTGCTGTCAGTGTTTTGGATTTTGGCCATTCTAATAGGTGTGTGGCAATATCTCATTATTGTCTTAATTTGAAAGTCCTTAATCATATATGGTGTTGAGCATATTTTCATATGTGTATTTGCTATCTATATATCTTCTTTGGTGAGGTATCTGTTAGGTCTTTTGCCCAGTTTTTAACCTGGTTTTTCACTTTCTTGTTGAATTTAAGAATTCTTTGTATATTTAGTATATCCATTCTTTATCAGGTATGTGTTTTGCAAATATATTCTCTTAGTTTATGTATTATCTTTTTATTCTCTTAATAGTATATTTTCAGAACAGTAATTAATTTTAATAAAGTCTAGCTTATCAATTTTTTTCTTCCATGGATTGTGCTTTTTGTCTTTATATCTAAAAAGTCATTGCCATTATAAAGTCACCTAGATTTTCTCCTATGGTATCTTCTAGAAATTTATACTCTGGGTGGGCGCCTGGGTGGCTCAGTTGGTTAAGCGACTGCCTTCGGCTCAGGTCATGATCCTGGAGTCCCTGGATCGAGTCCCGCTTCGGGCCCCCTGCTCGGCAGGGAGTCTGCTTCGTCCTCTGACCCTATCCCCTCTCATGTGTTCTCTCTCTCTCATTCTCTCTCTCTCAAATAAATAAATAAAATCTTAAAAAAAAATTTATACTCTGTGGTTTACATTTATGTCTAAGATCCATTTTGAACTAATTTTAGTGAAAGGTGTAAATCAAATCTGTTTCTAGATTCATTTCTTTGCACATGGAGGTCTCATTATTTTTAAAGAGTCATCTTGCAGCTGACATTCAGAATTCTGGGCAATAATCTATGATTCTAATGCTGGTCTCCTTTACAAGTATTCCTCATTTACTTTTTTTTTTAATAATTTTTTTCCCTCATTTACTTTTTGAGAGAACATCAATTTTGTTAATCTTCCACTGTAACAAAGAAACCAATAAAGGACATAAATGCTAAAGCAACAATTAATTAATTCACAAAAAAAGGTAGTAGAATAGAGACACAGTTCAGAGGAGAATAATTTAAAACAAATAGTAAAATGGTAGAATTAAAGCAAATCATGTCTGTAATTACATTAAATTGTTGGGGTTAATGTAGAGCATGAAATCAGCCATAATACCCGGCTTGCTAAAATGTAACACAGAGGCCACTGACGGCAGGGAAGGTTTCGGTGAAGGACATAGGCCTTTAGAATGCCCAGGCCTGGGTGACCACTCTGCCATAGGAATGCCATAGGGAGTTGCCTTCCCCAAAGCTTTCTTAGCCCAAACAGCTGCCCTGTGATCTAAGAGATGTATGCATTGTCCCTTAGGCTACATTTAGTAGAACTCATAGAACAGGCAGATTAGCATTTCATATCTTTCCTGTAAACAGATCCTCCTAGTTTCAGTAAGACCCTTGTCACATCACGTGTTGAGAAACAGTGATAAGGATTTGTGATTACCCTGAAGGAACAACAGAAGTGGGAGTAAAGAAGACCAAAGGGTGTTTGTCTATGAGTGCTGACCCCCTTGCCTTCTCCTCTCTTTCACAGCTAAGTTTGGAGTCATCATTCATCCGTCGGTACAGGGATTGCTGGCCATTAAATGCCAAAAAACTTACCATTCCTAATATAAGGCAGATTGGATAAAAGAAAAAAAAAATCAAGATCCTATAAAATATTTATAAGAAATAAATTTAGAAGTTAAATTACCATACAGATTTTAAGTAAAATAATTGGAAAAGAAGCAAGTATAAGAAAGTTGTGAGGTTATGTTGTTATTTCTATAGATTTCCAAATTTTGAAAAGGTAAAACATTTATAAAGTTCATTAAGTAAATTCTGAGTGACTTTGAAACAATTATTTTTTTTGCAAGTTTTTATTTAAGTCCCAGTTAGTTAACGTACAGTACAAAATTAGTTTCAGGTGCAGAATTTATATACAACACCCAGTGCTCATCACAAGTGTCCTCTTTAATACCCATCACCCATTTAACCCATCCCCTGCCCACCTCCTCTTTCGTAACCATCAGTTTGTTCTCTATACTTAAGAGTCTGTTTCTTTTTTTTTAAGATTTTATTTATTTATTTGAGAGAGAGAGAGAGTGAGCACAAGCCAGGAAGAGAGGCAGAAGGACAGGGAGACAGAGAAGCAGGCTCCCCACTGAACAGGGAGCTTGACATGGGGCTCGATCTCAGGACCCTGGGATCATGACCTTAGCCGAAGGCAGATGCTTAACTGACTGAGCCACCCAGGTGCCCAAGAGTCTGTTTCTTTCTTTTTTTTTTTTTTTTAAAGATTTATTTATTTGAGAGAGAGAGAACACATGAGAGGGGATAGGGTCAGAGGACGAAGCAGACTCCCCGCCGAGCAGGGAGCCCGATGCGGGACTCGATCCAGGGACTCCAGGATCATGACCTGAGCCGAAGGCAGCCGTCTAACCAACTGAGCCACCCAGGCGAACAAGAGTCTGTTTCTTGATTTGTCTCTTTCTCTTTTTTTTTTTTCCCCTTTTGCTCCTTTGTTTTGTTTCTTAAATTCCACATGAGTGAAATCATATGGTATTTGCCTTTCTCTTCTCTGATTGACTTATTTTGTTCAGCATAATACTCTCTAGCTTCATCCACCTCATTGCAAATGGGATTTCTTTTTTTTTTTTCTTATGTTAATCCCCATACATTACATCATTAGTTTTAGATGAAGTGTTCCACGATTCATTGTTTCTGCATAACACCCAGTGCTCCATGCAGAATGTGCCCTCCTCAATACCAACCACCAGGCTAACCCATCCTCCCACCCCCCTCCCCTCTAGAACCCTGTTTGTTTTTCAGAGTCCATCGTCGCTCATGGTTCGTCTACCCCCTCCGATTTCCCCTGCTTCATTCTTCCCCTCTCGCTACCTTCTTCTTCTTTTTATTCTTCTTAACATTTATTGCATTATTTGTTTCAGAGGTACAGATCTGAGATTCAACAGTCTTGCACAATTCACAGTGCTTACCAGAGCACATACCCTCCCCAGTGTCTATCACCCGGGCACCCATTCCCTCCCACCTCAACCCCCCTCCAGCAACCCTCAGTTTGTTTCCTGCGATTAAGAATTCCTCATATCAGTGAGATCATACGATACATGTCTTTCTCTGTTTGACTTATGTCACTCAACATAATACCCTCCAGTTCCATCCACGTCGTTGCAAATGGCAAGATCTCATTCCTTTTGATGGCTGCATAATATTCCATTGTATATATATACCACTTCTTCTTTATCCATTCATCTGTCGATGGATATCTTGGCTCTTTCCACAGTTTGGCTATTGTGGACATTGCTGCTATAAACATCGGGGTGCACGTACCCCTTCGGATCCCTACTTTTGTATCTTTGGGGTAAATACCCAGTAGTGCAATTGCTGGATCATATGGTAGCTCTATTTTCAACTTTTTGAGGAACCTCCATACAGTTTTCCAGAGTGGCTGCACCAGCTTGCATTCCCACCAACACTGGAGGAGGGTTCCCCTTTCTCCGCATCCCCGCCAACATCTGTCGTTTCCTGACTTGTTAATTTTAGCCATTCTGACTGGTGTGAGGTGGTATCTCATTGAGGTTTTGATTTGGATTTCTCTGATGCCGAGCGATATTGAGCACTTTTTCATGTGTCTGTTGGCCATTTGGATGTCTTCTTTGGAAAAATGTCTGTTCATGTCTTCTGCCCATTTCTTGATTGGATTCTTTGTTCTTTGGGTGTGGAGTTTGATGAGTTCTTTATAGATTTTGGATACTAGCCCTTTATGTGATATGTCATTTGCAAATATCTTCTCCCATTCTGTCGGTTGTCTTTTGGTTTTGTTGACTGTTTCCTTTGCTTTGCAAAAGCTTTTTCTCTTGATGAAGTCCCAATAGTTCATTTTTGCCCTTGCTTCCCTTGCCTTTGGCGATGTTTCTAGAAGAAGTTGCTTTGGTTGAGGTCAAAGAGGTTGCTGCCTGTGTTCTCCTTTAGGATTTTGATGGACTCCTGCCTCACATTGAGGTCTTTCAACCATTTGGAGTCTATTTTTGTGTGTGGTGTAAGGAAATGGTCCAGTTTTATTCTTCTGCATGTGGTTGTCCAATTTTCCCAACACCATTTGTTGAGGAGACTGTCTTTTTTCCATTGGACATTCTTTCCTGCCCTGTCGAAGATTAGTTGACCATAGAGTTGAGGGTCCATTTCTGGGCTCTCTATTCTGTTCCTTGATCTATGTGTCTGTTTTTGTGCCAGTACCATGCTGTCTTGATGATGACAGCTTTGTAATAGAGCTGGAAGTCCGGAATTGTGATGCCGCCGGCTTTCCTTTTCTTTTTCAACATTCCTTTGGCTATGCGGGGTCTTTTCTGGTTCCATACAAATTTTAGGATTATTTGTTCCATTTCTTTGAAATAAGTGGATGTTATTTTGATGGGGATTGCCTTGAATGTGTAGATTGCTCTAGGTAACATTGACATCTTCACAATAGTTGTTCTTCCAATCCATGAGCATGGAACGTTTTTCCATTTCTTTGTGTCTTCCTCAATTTCTTTCATGAGTATTTTATAGTTTTCTGAGTACAGATCCTTTGTCTCTTTGGTTAGATTTATTCCTAGGTATCTTATGGTTTTGGGTGCAATTGTAAATGGGATCGACTCCTTAATTGCTCTTTCTTCTGTCTTGTTGTTGGTGTATAGGAATGCCACTGACTTCTGTGCATTGATTTTATATCCTGCCACTTGACTGAATTCCTGTATGAGTTCTAGCAGTTTTGGGGTGGAGTCTTTGGGGTTTTCCACATAAAGTATCATATCATCTGCAAAGAGTGAGAGTTTGACTTCTTCTTTGCCAATTTGGATGCCTTTGATTTCTTTTTGTTGTCTGATTGCTGTGACTAGGACTTCTAATACTATGTTGAATAGCAGTGGTGATAGTGGACATCCCTGCCGCGTTCCTGACCTTAGGGGAAAAGCTCTCAGTTTTTCCCCATTGAGAATGATATTCGCTGTAGGTTTTTCATAGATGGCTTTTATGATATTGATGTATGTACCCTCGACGCCTATACTCTGAAGAGTTTTGATCAAGAAAGGATGCTGTACTTTGTCAAAAGCTTTTTCTGCATCTGTTGAGAGGATCATATGATTCTTGTTCTTTCTTTTGTTAATGTATTGTATCACATTGATTGATTTGCAGATGTTGAACCAACCTTGCAGCCCAGGGATAAATCCGACTTGGTCCTAGTGAATAATCCTTTTAATGTACTGTTGGATCCTACTGGCTAGTATTTTGGTGAGAATTTTTGCATCCATGTTCATCAGGGATATTGGTCTGTAATTCTCCTTTTTGATGGGGTCTTTGTCTGGTTTTGGGATCAAGGTAATGCTGGCCTCATAAAATGAGTTTGGAAGTTTTCCTTCCATTTCTATTTTTTGGAACAGTTTCAGAAGAATAGGTAGTAATTCTTCTTGAAATGTTTGGTAGAATTCCCCTGGGAAGCCGTCTGGCCCTGGGCTTTTGTTTGTTGGAGATTTTTGATGACTGCTTCAATTTCCTTAGTGGTTATAGGTCTGTTCAGGTTTTCTATTTCTTCCTGGTTCAGTTTTGGTAGTTGATACATCTCTAGGAATGCATCCATTTCTTCCAGGTTATCTAATTTGCTGGCATAGAGTTGCTCATAGTATGTTCTTATAATTGTTTGTATTTCTTTGGTGTTGGTTGTGATCTCTCCTCTTTCATTCATGATTTTGTTGATTTGGGTCATTTCTCTTTTCTTTTTGGTAAGTCTGGCCAGGGATTTATCAATCTTGTTAATTCTTTCAAAGAACCAGCTCCTAGTTTCGTTGATCTGTTCTATTGTTCTTTTAGTTTCTATTTCATTGATTTCTGCTCTGATCTTTATTATTTCTCTTCTCCTGCTGGGTTTAGGCTTTATTTGCTGTTCTTTCTCCAGCTCCTTTAGGTGTAGGGTTAGGTTGTGTACTTGAGACTTTCTTGTTTCTTGAGAAAGGCTTGTATTGCTATATACTTTCCTCTTAGGACTGCGTTTGCTGCATCCCAAAGATTTTGAATAGTTGTGTTTTCATTTTCATTGGTTTCCATGTATTTTTTTAATTCTTCTTTAATTTCCTGGTTGACTCATTCATTCTTCAGTAGGATGCTCTTTAGCCTCCATGTATTTGAGTTCTTTTCAACTTTCCTCTTGTGATTGAGTTCTAGTTTCAAAGCATTGTGGTCTGAAAATAGGCAGGGATAGATCCCAATCTTTTGGTACTGGTTGAGACCTGATTTATGACCTAGGATGTGATCTATTCTGGGGAATGTTCCATAGGCACTAGAGAAGAATGTGTATTTCATTGCTTTGGGGTGGAATGTTCTGAATATGTCTGTGAAGTCCATTTGGTCCAGTGTGTCATTTAAAGTCTTTATTTCCTTGTTGATCTTTTGCTTAGACGATATGTCCATTTCAGTGAGGGGGGTGTTAAAGTCCCCCACTATTATTGTATTGTTGTCAATGTGTTTCTTTGCTTTTGTTATTAATTGCCTTATATAATTGGCTGCTCCCATGTTAGGGGCATAGATATTTACAATTGTTAGATCTTCTTGTTGGATAGATCCTTTAAGTAGGATATAATGTCCTTCCTCATCTCTTATTACAGTCTTTGGTTTAAAATCTAATTTTTCTGATATAAGGATTGCCACCCCAGCTTTCTTTTGGTGTCCATTAGCATGGTAAATGGTTTTCCACCCCCTCACTTTCAATCTGGGGGTGTCTTTGGTTCTAAAATGAGTCTCTTGCAGACAGCATATCAATGGGTCTTGTTTTTTAATCCAGTCTGATAGCCTGTGTCTTTTGATTGGGGCATTTAGCCCATTTACATTCAGGGTAACTATTGAAAGATAGGAATTTAGTGTCATTGTATTGCCTGTAAGGTGACTGTTACCGTATATTGTCTGTGTTCCTTTCTGGTCTATGTTGCTTTTAGGCTCTCTCTTTGCTTAGAGGACCCCTTTCAAGATTTCCTGTAGGGCTGGTTTTGTGTTTGCAAATTCCTTTAGTTTTTTGTTTGTCCTGGAAGCTTTTTATCTCTCCTTCAATTTTCAATGACAGCCTAGCTGGATATAGTATTCTTGGCTGCATATTTTTCTCTTTTAGTGCTCTGAAGATATCCTGCCAGTCCTTTCTGGCCTGCCAGGTCTCTGTGGATAGGTCTGTTGCCAATCTAATGTTTCTACCCTTGTAGGTTACAGATCTCTTCTCCCGAGCTGCTTTCAGGATTTTCTCTTTGTCTATGAGACTCGTAAGTTTTACTATTAGATGTCGGGGTGTTGACCTATTTTTATTGATTTTGAGGGGGGCGGTTCTCTGTGCTTCCTGGATTTTGATGCCTGTTTCCTTCCCCAAATTAGGGAAGTTCTCTGCTATAATTTGCTCCATTATACCTTCTGCCCCTCTCTCTCTTTCTTCTTCTTCTGGGATCCCAATTATTCTAATGTTGTTTCGTCTTATGGTATCGCTTATCTCTCGAATTCTGCCCTCGTGATCCAGTAGTTGTTTATCTCTCTTTTTCTCAGCTTCTTTATTTTCCATCATATGGTCTTCTATATTACTGATTCTCTCTTCTGCCTCATTTATTCTAGCAGTTAGCGCCCCCATTTTTGATTGCACCTCATTAATAGCCTTTTTGATTTCTACTTGGTTGGATTTTAGTTCTTTTACTTCTCCAGAAAGGGTTTCTCTAATAACTTCCATGCTTTTTTCAAGCCCAGCTAGAATCCTTAAAGTGATGATTCTGAATTCTAGATCTGACATCGTACTAATGTCCGTATTGAGTAGGTCCCTGGCAGTCGGTACTACCTCTTGTTCTTTTTGTTGAGGTGATTTTTTCCGTCTTGTCATTTTGTGCAGAGGAGAATAGATTAATGAGAGAACAAAATGCTAGCAGAGTAACCACGTTCCCAGAAAATATACTCTAAACAATTCAGAAAAGATCTGAAGCATTGGGAAAAGAAAGGGAAAGAGAGAAAAAAGAAAAAGATAAAGATAAAAACAAAAACAAACAAAACAAAACAACAACAACAAAAAAAAAAAAACAGAATGTGATCAAATATGATCAGGCTGGTATATAGATCAGTGCCACACACTAGATTTGGGGTGTATTTTGGTCTTTTAGAAGAAAGTGCCTCCCAAAATTTTAAAGAAAGAAAAAGTTATATATGTACAAAAATAAGGGTTGATATGATGAAGGGATGGAATATGATTGTAAAGATGGAAATTATAAAAAATTTTTTAAAAGGAATTGATAAGAAGTTGTTTGAAAAAAGAAAGAAGAGGATTTAAAAAAAGAAAAAAAAAAGGAGAGGATGTGATCAGGCAGGGGAATAGAAAATACCATATATTAGAGATTTAGGGTATATTTTAATCTGTTAGAAGAAACTATCTCAAAATTTTAAAGAGAGAACAACTTATATATATAAGCCAAAAATACGGGTAACTACTATGAAGGGATAGAATATGACTCTAAAAATGAAAAATAAATATGTTTTTTTAAAAAAAGGGATTAATAAGATGTTGGTTGAAAAGGGGAAAAAGAAAAATTCAAAAAGAAAAAAGGCAGTTAAAAAAAAATTAACTTTGAAAGACTAAAGAATCATGGTAAAAAAGCCATGAATTCTATGTGCAGTATTCCCCTAGCGCTGGAGTTCTGCCGTTCTCATTGATCGGTAAACTTGGTCTTGGCTGGCTGCTCTCCCTGATCTTCTGGGGGAGGGGCCTGTTGCCGTGGTTTCCAAATGTCTCTGCTGGAGGCGGAATTGCCCCGCCCTTGCCCCTCCCGGCTAAGTAATCTGCTCGGGTTTGCTCTCCGGGGCTTTTGTTCCCTGCGAGCTTTCCCTACAGCTTTGGAGGCGGAGAGTGAAAATGGCGGCCTCCCAATCTCCGCCCCGGAGGAGCCGAGAACTCGGGGCCCCACTTCTCAGTGAGCCCCCAGAGAAAAGCCATCAGTCACTCCCGTCTCCCCGGTCTCCGGCTGCACTCCGTGCTCACCTGGCCTGTGACCGCGCGTTTCTTTCTCTGGCACCCGACCCCAGGTGGAGTCTCCAAACCCAGCAGATCCCTGCGGTGCACTCCCGCGCAGCTCCTCCTGGGGTAGGAAGGTGAGTCTCCCCGGATCTGCCACTTGTTGGGTCCCTGCTGGAGGAGCAGGGGCCCGACTGTGTCACGGATCACGGTTTATGGCAACCCCGAGCTGAGAGCCCGCGCCTGGGCTCCGCCTCTGCAGCCGGCTTCCCTGCTCCGTTACCTGGGAGCTCTGCCACACTCAGGCTCCCCCGGTCTTTCTGTGACCCTGAAGGTCCTGAGACCACACTGTCCCAGAGGGTTCGACCCCCCGCTTAGCCACCAGAGTGACGTCCCTCGGCGGAGCAGACTTTTAAAAGTTCCGATTTTGTGCTCCGCGGCTCTATCACTTGCCAGAAGCGGCCGACGGAGGCCCCTCCCCCGCCGTCTATCCTCCCGAATATCGCCTCAGATTCACTTCTCTGCACGTCCTACCTTCCAGAAAGTGGTCGCTTTTCTGTTCAGAGAGTTGTTGCTATTCCTTTCTTCGATCTCCTGTTGGGTTTGTAGGTGTTCAGAATGGTTTGATCCCTATCCAGCTGAATTCCTGAGAGGAGACGAAATCCAGGTCTCCTACTCCTCCGCCATCTTGCTCCGCCCCCCGCAAATGGGATTTCATTATTTTTTATGGTTGAATAATATTTCACTGTATATATATATAAATGAGTTCTTTATCCATTCATCAGTTGATGGACATTCAGGCTCTTTCCATAATTCGACTATTGTTGATAATGCTGCTATAAACATCAGGGTGCATGTATCCCTTCAAATCAGGATTTTTGTATCCTTTGGGGTAAAAACTTAGTAGTGCAATTGCTGAATCATAGGGTAGTTCTATTTTCAACTTTTTGAGGAACCTCTATACTGTTTTCCAGAGTGGCTGCAGCAGTTTGCATTCCCACCAACAGTGTAAGAGGGTTCTCCTTTCTCCACATCCTTGTAAACACCTGTTGTTTCCTGTGTTGTTAATCTTAGCCATTCTGACAGGTGTGAGGTGATATCAAACAACTATTTTTAAATTTGTTAATTAGAAAATATTTCCTGAGTAATTTTTATATCAGAATATTTTGAATGATCAAGATAAAAAGCTTTTGCACAGCAAAGGAAACAGTCAACAAAACCAAAAGACAACCGACAGAATGGGAGAAGATATTTGCAAATGACATATCAGATAAAGGGCTAGTATCCAAAATCTATAATGAACTTATCAAATTCAACACCCAAAAAACAAATAATCCAATCAAGAATGGGCAGAAGACATGAACAGACATTTTTCCAAAGAAGACATCCAAATGGCCAACAGACACATGAAAAAGTGCTCAACATCACTTGGCATCAGAGAAATCCAAATCAAAACCTCAATGAGATACTACCTCACACAAGTGAGGTACCACCTCACACTAATGAAATATTATGCAGCCATCAAAAAAACGGAAATCTTGCCATTTGCAATGACGTGGATGGAACTAGAGGGTATTATGCTAAGCAAAGTAAGTCAATCAGAGAAAGACAAGTATAATATGATCTCATTGATATGAGGAATTCTTAATCTCAGGAAACAAACTGAGGGTTGCTGGAGTGGTGGGGGGTGGGAGGGATGGGTTGGCTGGGTAATAGACATTGGGGAGGGTATGTGCTATGGTGAGCACTAATGAAGGGGGGGAAATTGGAGGGGAGATGAACCATGAGAGACTATGGACTCTGAGAAACAAACTGAGGGTTTTAGAGGGGAGGAGGTGGGGGGATGGATTAGCCTGGTGATGGGTATTAAGGAGGGCACATATTACATGGAGCACTGGGTGTTATACGCTGACAAGGAATCATGGAACACTACATAAAAAAAATAATTAATTAATTAAAAAAGAATATTTTGAATGGTTCAAACTTCACGATTTTATCAGTATGTCTAGAATTTTCACTTCTTAATCTTCAGAAGCATGTTCATTTTTTCGAAGTTTCAAACTAAATTTTAAGAAATATAAAATTATCTGGAAGTAGAGAATTATGAAACGTATGTTCAGACAGTTGTAAGTAAACTTAGCAAAAATTTTTTGACAGAAAATAAGAACATATTTCCCCCTAGGGAGAGAGAGTCCGTGGCAAAGTAGAACATCCAGACATTGAGCTCAATGGTGGGAGTATGTTTCTTTCCAACTAGTCTGGATTGCTTGAGGAACCTATGCAGCATTTTAATTTAGACATGAAAGTTGTATATGTCAGTTTACTTTTATTCTCTAAAAGAACATGCAGTTACAAGGATATGGGTAATCTTACAATATGTTGTTGCAAATATATTCTGCATTTAGCTAGAAAATACTCTAGGAAAGCTGGGGGGATAGTACCCTTCTGCTACCTACTCTGAGAATCATTGCACCCTTTGTTCTTAAAAGCGACTTGAGACAAACAGCTAATATTTCTCATTATCATTCTAGGAGCCACATTTTAGGAGTGAATAGATGTTAAAAATGGTAAATAGCATAAGAATTCATTATGCATGAAGCTTAAAGTGCAACCTAGAAGCAGGGATCACAACTTAGTTTTTTGTGAGTTATCACATTCCGTCATTAGCTTTTCTAGGAGGATATAAATTGATTTGTATTGAAATTTCTTCTGATCCATTGTGGCATTGAAGAAGGAAAGTGTATCTCCATGATAAGATGGATATTTAAAAGGCTGGGCCAGAAAATCTTAGAGGAAGAATAATCTATGTTTTAATAATGTATAATACCCACTAGAATGCAGAAATATAGAGTTATTTTAGGTTCACTTCTGCTCATCCAGGCAGAAGATACCAGCCTTTAAAGGAAAAATAAAGAGATTTTGAAAAGAAGAAGAAATACAATGAGGACATAATATACAAATAGAATTAAGTTTAGAAATATTCCATGCACAAGATAAATTGAAGAAAATAAAATGTAAACAAATTGAATTTATTTGATGGATTTGTTCTCAGTAAATTGGCAGTATTACAGAAAGCAATAAAAGAACATTTGGAAGTAATTGTGAAATTTAAAACTAAAACACAAAAATGCTGGCATTTTTTGTTGCATAAATGTGCATCCAACAACAAATACTTACATTTTTCCTTACTCATTCAAATGTTCAGTTTTACCACATTTTTGTTATCTATTAATAGAAATTGAGAGGTTTTTTTGGAGGTATCTTGGCAGAAAAGCAGAATAAAGAAAAGCAAAATAAAATGTTTTGGAGACATCAAAAATCACACATATTTTACTTTCTCCATGCATAAAATAGCTGATCTATATTCAGATTACCTATAAAATGTCATAATGTTACTTTACAGTCAGCTGCAGACAGGATGGAGGAATGAATACAGTGAACAATGACTGGTGATATGTTTGAGGGAGAAAAATCAAGAGTTGAATAACAAAGAAAATAGTTCTGAATTATAGGGCTGAGGCAAGTTATTATGCCCTATAGTCTGTGATTAATATCCTTAAGAATGTATGTGTATTATTTTATCCTCTTTGGAAAGTCTTCCTTCTTATTATTTGAATTAGAGAATCCAGCAATGAGAAGATAAAACCTTAATTAAAAGTTACATTTAGGGCGCCTGGGTGGCTCAGTCATTAAGTGTCTGCCTTCGGCTCAGGTCATGATCCCAGGGTCCTGGGATCGAGCCCCACATCGGGCTCCCTGCTCTACGGGGAGTCTGCTTCTCCCTCTCCCACTCCTCCTGCTTGTGTTCCCTCTCTCGCTGTCTCTCTCTCTGTCAAATAAATAAATAAAATCTTAAAAAAAAAAAGTTACATTTAAGTCATATAAAGTTCTAAATGTCATCCCTGGTTCATTCTATGTCAATCTATCTGAAATATCAGAATTATAATATTCTGCTCTTAAACAGAAATCCTATTAACTATTTTGGTTAAAGAGGGATATTATCAACTCAAAAAGATAATTAAGGCCTGAAAGCAATAGTGATGGAAGCAAGAGATGACATATATTAAAAAATACAAATCATCACGAACATGTAATCATTTCAAAGTTAAATTTATGTGGAGCTTTTAGGAAGCTTTCATTTAAAAACAACTTTATAATAATGTTCATAATTGTTTAGCATTGTTTTTGCCATTAGAAGAATTCTGACTTGTAAAAGCATTACATTCTCAGAAATAGTCATAATCTGTCAAAGTATTTTCACATAAAGGCCATCATGCAAATTTCAGGTCATATAATTACAATTGAATACACAACACATATTTCATATGGAAAATAAGAAAGTGCCAAAATTGATATATGGTCTATCTCATCAAATAAAGAGAATTATTTTTCTTGTAGATTATAGAAGAAAAGTTCATATCCAAAAATACATTGTAACTTAAATTCCTAATGATATTATAAGAATTTCTTCCTCAGTTTCCATTTTGTTTAAACATTTACCAATCACATTTTTCAGATTTACATCTGAGGCCAATATCAATATAGTACAAAATGCATAAACTTTCACATTCTGAATTAAGGTTTGATACACTGCCACCTTGTGATTATATGAAGAAAGTTCAAGTCTTTTGGGAAATAATGTTGAGCTGAGAGCTCAAGATCACATTTACTTGAATGTTGAGTATGAAATTAGCACTCATTCATTTATCTTAATAAGAAGCAAGCTGGTTAAAGGTAAGACATAATAGTAAAGGGCAGTTTGAATCTCTGCTCCATTTACACTGGGACACAGAGAAAGTTATATTTAGTATCTCTGAGCCTCACTCTACATCTCTGTAAAGTAGACTTTATTATATGATGACTTCAAAGGGTTGTCTGAAGAAATGAACACGATAAGGATACGTTGTTGATTATAGTCCATGGCATATCACAAACCCTGTTAGTAATCATACAACTATTTTGAAAAGCCAGTTTGCAAGTGATTTCATGACCAAGGCCAATTCTATTTTCTCTGAAATACTGCTGAAGGTACTTTTACTTCTATAGCAAAAAGAAAAATTGGATGGTTTACAGTAGGATTAGTGACATTTATAGTTGCCTTTCAAAAATGGAAAGAATACATAAGAATTCTAGGTTTGAATCATAACATAGTAATGGGTCCAGTTCCAAGGTGTATTTTCCAGTGAATTAGCAGCTATGATATTGTCTTTTACTCTTTTTTTTACATCAAGTACATAATTATAGTGACTATCACATAGTAGGTGTTCAACAAATATTTTTGTAAGATCTGAATAGCATATTGCCAACATGCTAGGTTTAGTTCAATGGGCACTTAGTCCCTGTTACAATTCAGTAATTAAAGTAGGTAGTTACAAGAAAATGAATGAAACATAGTTCCAAATTTTTAAAGGATAGAACTATGAATACAACTGACTGAATAAGTCAGAAGAATATGAAAATGGCAACAGACTGTATCATTGAGGTAAATTAGAAAAACAAAAAATAAAGAGAAGCATTCCATTTCTCTGCTAGACACTCCTTGTATCCACTAGCAATTTTTAATGGTTCATTTGGCAAAAATGGGGATGAAGGAAGTGAATTTGTACAAGCAGACTTAATGACTTCTTAAAAGATCAGTACAGATGAAATTACATCCGAGTAGATGATCATTTCCAGAATACTTGTCTTAAAGTGGAAAACTATTTGGAAAGTTTTGCACCATAAAATTGTACCCCATTCCTATATATCTTTTTTAAAAGAATTATTTAAATTTTAGATGGTCAAGAGAAGATGCATTTCAATCAAAGAGCAGGCAGCTGCTTTTGCATCATCATACCATGCAGCATAAAAGAAAGGCAAAAGGCAGCCTGAAAACCTCCTCTTTTTCTACCATATTAATGAAATAAGCTAGTGCCCCTGAGTCAATAGATCTGGCCATAAATGGATTTTGATAGTGGAGAGAGGACAACAGACAAGGAGACAGATGAAGAAAGAGTCTAGAGACGTCGGTGAAATTCTCACCATAGTCAAAAAATATCAAGTAGCTGTCAGAGTAAATGTTGATTGATGTTATTAAAACCTAGTTGGATCAATAAAGATTGCTTCGAGGTCACAGTGTGGCTCCCAATTCTACTCTTGGACTTGATGTGCTGTAAATCGTATTTAAGTTGAACTTTACTAATTCTTCATAGATATCCTGTGATATATGGTGCAAAGGTGCTCCTGAAGGAGAGGTGCCAACAAGGAGCATCCTATGCAGCATTTTCAGCAATGCCTGCCACAGGCAGAGAAGAGCAAGTAGGGAATAATCCATCATATACTCTAGAAAACATCCTTTTGTCAACAATTCAAATTAGTGATAAGCAAAATATAGCAATTCAGTAGAAGACATATTTAAGAAGTATCCATTATATATATGTGTGTATATATATATGTATATATATATATGTACAAATATATATATATATTATATGTATACACATACATATAATATACAAAGTTATTGTGGGAGCTGAAACGTATAAAACATAAACCTGTATATATCACAATTTCTGTTTACTTTCTTGCAGAGAGAGGAAATGAAGCAGAAGACAATGGAAGGAGACAATAAAGGAAAAGCAAAGAGAAAGTAATGGCCAGGGCTTTTCCATGCATTACCAAGATCATTCTCTAAGGAGCAATAGAATGAACAATGAAAGGAGATAAGAGCCATGCTTTACTCATTCATTCATGAATAGAATAAATAATAAAGATTATTTATTTATTTATTTATTTATTTATTTATTTATTTATTTATTTATTTGAGAGAGAGAAAGAGAGAGACAGAGCATGAGCAGAGGGGAAGGGGCAGAGGGAAAGGGAGAAGCAGATTCCCCACTAAGCAGGGAGCCCGATGCTGGGCTTGATCCTCGGACTCTGGGATCATGACCTGAGCCAAAGGCAGACACTTAACCAACTGAGGTGCCCTTCATTCATTCATTTAACAAATATTTAACATTTAACAAATATTTATTGAGTGACTAATTAATGCCAGGCAGGCACTGTGGTTGGCCCTGTAGATACAGTAGGGAGCATAACCAAGAAGCTTACCTGCTGCTGGGAATAATTAAACACTAAAATGAAAAAGCAGAAGATATGTTAACTAACTTGCATTTAAATTAAAAAAAAAAAAAAGAAGCAGCACAGGAAAGATAATTTCACAAAGTGAGAAGCAACAAGAAAAAAAAAAAAAAGAGGGACTCCTGGTGGCTCAGTCGGTTAAGCAGCTGTCTTCGGCTCAGGTCACAATCCCAGGATCCCTGCAATGGGATCCTTGCTCAACGGGAAGCCTGCTTTAGGCCAAATTTAGGCCCCAACGAGTGAAGGAGGACTGAACAAATCAAGCGAAAGTTCTTAGCAAGATTAAGATTATGAAACTACATGCCACGAGGGATCTGTTGCCCAATTTCCCCTCCAATGTATTATTTGACAAGGGACAAAATGACCTGCATTTGAAGGAATGGTCTTTTTAAATTAGTTAGTACTTTATTTTTCTTGTCCTTTCACCTACCTCTGGAATTTTGTCTCTTTATTAAAAAAGAGGAGGGATTTCGGGGCAGAAGGCTCATCTAGCTAGCATTAATTAGAACCCACAGCAGAGTTTTCAGTGTCCATGATGCTCTTTTCCCAGGAACATTAACTGTCTATGACTTATATCTCTTGGGTACATCCTCTTTGATTCCACTGGGTAGAAGACTAGCACCTTTAGGTAGGGGGTGAGAGTTTCCTGGAGTTCTAAATCATCTTCCTAAATAATCTTCTTGCCCATTACAGTGAAATTCCACATTTTCTTTCTTTTTTTAATTACTATGTTCAGTTAGCCAACATATAGTACATCATTAGTTTTTGATGTAGTGTTGAACAATTCATCAGTTGCCTATAACACCCAGTTCTCATCACCACACATGCCCTCCTTAATACCCATCACCTGGTTACCCCATCCCCCCACTCCCCTCCCTTTGTAACCCTCAGTTTGTTTCCCAGAGTCCATAGGGGAAGGAAGGGAAAACTGAGTGGGAAGAAATCAGAAAGGGAGTTCCACATTTTCAACATGCCTTTAATTAATTCCAAATGAACTAAGGTCACGGGTACTACATCCTTACTGCCTTAGTATCTGGGAATGCCCTGAGGTATAACTGGATATATATCCTCCTTGCATTTGTTTGGAGACTGCCCTATTTTTTTTTTTCATATTCATTACCATTGAGGCTATTGCTACATGGATTTGTAATTTTTTTCCTTGATCAAGAGAAATGCTTCAGTCTTCTTCCTACCTTTTGCTGTTTCTATATGGAACAGAATAAATGATCAATAAATATTTGTTAAATGAATAAGTAAATAATGAATAAAATATTAATACAATTTATGGGACCCCTACAATTCCACAGGTAAGGATGGTTCTTAGCAGCAATCAAGTTTAGGTGCCAACATGCCAAATCCTTCTCCAGTGTGATTGATGCTCTTGGACACCAGGCTAATAATGTCCAAGACAATTACTATATGTATTTTACATTGCATGACTTCTCACTAACAACCTTTGGCCTAAAACAGGCAATATATTCATAGATAGGGCATTCTCTAATGGCAATTCCATGATAATGACAGCTTAGTTCATTTCTCCATTCTTTTCAGATATATCTATGACTATATATTACTTACAGAGAATCTTCTCTAACAGTAATTAGTCCCTAATAGCTTTTCAGATCAAGAGATCTTCACTGGCTTTTTACTTTCTAGTCCTAGGTTTCAAATATCTGGGGCAGTTCTTTTTATCACTGATTTAGAGGCCATTTCATTCAGGGCTGGTATCATAAGGAGGTTCTTTGTAGATGTTTCCTCCTTGTAGCCAGAATGGTGCTCTAATGATTAACTGCACTGTTTCTGAAGATCTAATCCCCCAATTTTCACACATAAGTCCCTGACTTCCCTCCATGATGAAATTCTAGTTATGCATCTTAGCTGCTCTGAGAATAAAGTACTTACTTGGGTCTTTTCTCTCTTTTTGGTAGCTGTTCTAATAAGAACCTCATTGTTAGAATTTCATTTCCTGCTCCATAAACATAAGCTATAAAGCCACAGACCACATTAAGATATCAATGATAGTGGGGCGCCTGGGTGGCTAAATCAGGTAAGCATCTACCTTCAGCTCAGGTCATCATCCCAGGGTCCTGTGATCGAGGCCCACATCTGGCTTTCTGCTCAGCAAGGGGGTCTGCTTCTCCCTCTCCCTTTGCCCCTCCCCCTCCACTCATGCTCTGTCTTTCACTTTCTCTCTCTCTCTCAAATAAAGAAATAAAATCTTTAAAAAAAGATAACAATGATAGGCTAGAATCATAAAAAAATGTAAACTGTGGCTAGGACTAACTGGCCAAATTGTGAATTTGGTTCACAGTTCTGGACCTCTACTTGCCCCTTGCCCAACCATGTTTATGGCCATTGGTCATCAACTTGAGTCTTAACTAATGGATGGTAACTAGTATCAGAAACACACATTTTTAATAGGGAGTTTATCATTATGGTCCAACCCCTTTTTGTCAAGATCCAGTTAATATAGTTGGTCCTCAAATTCCAAAGCAGGGATTCAGACTCAGCAAAGAAATGGAGAGTAAAAAAGGAATCAGGGTAGGACCCCAGTTAAACTGACTTGGAATAAACACCCTAGGTAAGATTATAGTTTTGTGGTTGCATTACCAAGAACCTTAGGGAGATAATACAGAGTAGGCCAAGGACCAGGATAAGGATAACAGAGTAATCCTCTACTCATCAAAAAGTGATGGGTATCCTAATAAACCACCAGATTTTGTTCTTATCAAAATAGGCCCTGCAGAGTCAGAACTCAAACCTATTCTCCTGATCCATAAAGTTTTATTTTAATATGCCCTACAATCATATGTACAGGAAAGGAAACTCATTTATTGCACATATACTGAAGATAGTTCTATGATAGGCACTCTTTTGAGTACCAAGTACACAAAGACAAGAATAACAGTCTTCACCAAAATTCACAGGCTTTTAAAGAAGACAGAAAGTTAAACAATTACAATACAATATAATAGTATGTGCAAAAAGTACTATGTGAACCCAAAGGAGAAGAATACTTACATAAATGTTTGAACAAAGGAGGTAATACAAAGTGACCCTTGAAGGATTATTAGGAATTCAATAAAAGGACAGTGTAGTCATTTATTTTATAAAAAGTCATAGTCAACTTATAGTGGAAAATTTTTTCTTATTTTGATAAATATCTACTCAAAAACTACAGCAAATATCATCCTTTAGTGAAATCCAGGTATCTAGGATAACCATTATTACAAGCTATGCAACATTTTTTCTAGAGAACATGACAAAGGGAAAAAAAAGATCAATAACATAGACTCTAAAAGGAAGAACAAAATTCCCATTATTAGATCATATAAGTTTCATATTAGAAAGCTAGTAGGGCAAGTAAGCCAATAAGATGGCCAAACACATAGATAGGTGATAAATTTAAGAGTTTGGCAAAGATGGATTTAAGAATCAGAAGAAAGGAAAGAATCTAGAAAGACATGTTTTCTATGAGATGATGTCATCCTACAAAACCGGTACTGGATCAAAAACACATCTGGGGTAGGTAGAAGGCAGAGATCAAGGAGAATGAGTCTGATTTTGAATACAATGTGTTCAGGGTAACTAAGGCATTCCAGTGGAGAATTAATGTATTAATAGGAATAGATTATGTATTAATAATTTATATATTAATAAGAATAGATTAGGCTATAGAATAATAATAGATAACCCCCAAATCTTTGTGTCTTGTACCAAAAAGGATTTATTTCTCACTCTCACAAAATCTAGTACAAGTTGGAAAGATATAAACCTATCTTATCCTGTAGCTCTGTTACCTGGGGGAGCAAGGGAGGGAGGAACTGGCAGGTGGCATGACATGCTTTTAAGGACAAGCTCTTACATTGCTTTCATCCATAATCCACTGGCCAAAACTGAGTCATATGACCCAACTTAATGGTAAAAAAAGTTAGAAAATGTACTCTTTCTATACACCTTGGAAGAGTAAACAGTACAGTAACCAAAGAACAACTTCTCTGACAGAAGGGGACTGAGAAATAGAAGTCTGAGCTCGGGGATTACATGATTTTCATTACATTCATATCTTGGGTAGTTAATGAAGTTCTAAATCAGAATTTCAATTTCTTCAAATGTAAAGAAAGTATAATAATATCTACATTATCAGGCTGCTATAATAAAATTAAATGATTATAGCAAAGAACTAAATTCTAAAACAGTATATAAATAAAACAAACAAGTGTATTTTATGCAATATTGACTCTAGAAATACCAGCATAACCAGAAAGGACAGCAGTCACTCTCCATTCTTGTTTGATATTTGCGTCTTGTACAGTAAAATGGAGAGTATCAGATACATTTTCTTTTCCACTGATTTAGCTCGGAAGTTAGCAAACTTTTTATGTAAGAGGTTGGTAGCATATATTTTAGGCTTTGTGGGCTATGAGGCCATGGCATATCACTGGCATGACTACTGAATTCTGCCACTGTAGCAAGAAAGCATTCCAAAAAACATTATTTATAAAATATAGATGGCATGCTTAAGACCACTGATTTAGCCAAAAGAGCCTCTTTTGCATTTATAAAAAAAGTTCTTAGATCAAAAAGTTAAAAATAGAACTATCCTATGATCCAGCAATTGTACTATTAGGTATTTACCCAAAGAATACAAAAATACTAGTTCAAAGGGATATATATATATATACATACACATATATTACCCCAGTGCTTATAGTAGCATAATGTACAATAGCCAAATTATGGAAACACATGTATCTTTCCAACTTGTACTAGATTTTGTGAGAGTGAGAAATAAATCTTGTTTTGATGGCTGATCAAATCCCAATTCCTTTATATATGGAATATTACTCAGCCATCAAAAAGAATGAAATTTTTGCCATTTGCAAGGACGTGGATGGAACTAGAGGGAATTATGCTAAGAGAAATAAGTCAGTCAGATAAAGACAAATACCATATGATCTCACTCATATGTGGAATTTAAGAAAACAAATGAGCAAAGGGGTAAAAAAAGAGAGAGGTGAACTAAGAAACAGACTTTTAAGTATAGAGAACAATCTGATAGTTACCAGAGTGGAGGCGGATGGGAGACTGGTTTAAATAGGTGATGGGGATTAAGGAGTGAACTTGTGATGAGCACTGGGTGTTGTATGGAAGTGATGAATCACTCTGTTGTAAACCTGAAACTTGTATTACACTATATGTTTAAACTAACTGGAATTTAAATAAAAACTTTTTTAAAAAGTACTTAGATATTAGATAGAATTTGATAGTTTGTATGTGGTACTCAAAGGCATTTTTTAAGCCCTGAACACCCTTGTTTTTAGCCCCTAAAATAATCAATGTCATCCTTGTTTTTAGCCTATAAAATAATCAATATCTATCAGTAGCATTGAGGGAGCAAAAAAAGTTTTCTCTTGCTCCAGGATAGGCACGGGGATATAGGAATAAACTTATATAGAATAATGAAATATTTTTAATAGGGAAATCTTCATGGATGTTATTAAACAGTAAAGACAAAATAGAAAAAAGATCAACTATTCATAAGATTTACACAACAGAGGTCAAGAAACCAGAAATGTCCGGCCCTTGAGAAGTTCGGGGAAATCAATCAATCAGTCATGATCAAATTATCCATTCCCACTACTTATTTTTAGTTGAGAAATCCTTATGTATTACTAGCCTTTCTTGGATAAAGAAACACAGTAACTATAATAAACAAATAAAGCAACACTATTTGTAATTTGTGACGCTGAGGAACTTATAAACAGACTGGTTGTCAATAGTCTCATCTGTATTATTCTTCAGCCTGTAAAATACCCAACTGTCGAAATATTTATTTATGAAGGGACTTCACAGCTACCATACCTCTTATTAATGTTTTTCTTTCCACCTTTATATTTTAAATCACACATTTACACAGTCCTCTGTTGCTTTTAGATACAGTAGTTTTCAAAATAGTAAATTTTCTACCAGTTACAATATGTAAGAACATAAAACTTAACCTCATCAGGAAAGAAAAATGTGTATTGTCATGAGATGCCTTTATTGTCTTTACAACAGCTGCTAAAGGAAGGTCTTGCTCCAAGGGCAATGTTACTGAGTTGGGGAAAAATTCTCTATATTCACAGTAGTATGTGCTTGTATTTTCTAACAGGTTAACACAATGGAAGTTAATTATTCTGTTGGGTCAGAGGCCATTTACAGTAAAAAGATAGCCTGCGATAGAGGAGAAACCTCTTTTCACCTTTGCCCATAGGTTGCTGAGTGATGTCAGCTCAGTCACTCTGATTATATTACAACAATTATATATAAAGTTGCTTTATACTTTAGAATTATCAGTAATACAACTGGACACAGGACTGAAACTTTGCATATGCTTTCTCATTTTCTCACCCTTGATTATTGTCTCCTTCATACAGCTGCTTATTGATCTTTTACTCAACCCCTCGACAATTGGATATCTGAAATTTCACTTGCTAATTGCATTTGCTGGGTTCCAAAACAGACTCATGCCAGTGAGGCACCAGCAAACTTTATTTAATGGGCATAGTATTAATTTAGAAACCCCTTTATTCCCACCTTCATTTGCAATTTTCTTACAAAATTAAAATAGGAAATTTTCCTATAACCCCATCTATACAGACATTGCAATTTGAAATTTAATGTAAAATTATGTTATTGTGGTCTTATATTTGTTATATTTAATGTTATTATAAATCTGTTATTTAGAGATATAAATCCAATACTTTCAACAAGCATTTACTGATCACCCATTTTGTGGAAAGCATTGTCCTAAGAACAATGGCAGATACAATGAGATGAACTATAAGGAACTATTGTGATTAGAAAGAGCTATATGATAAATCATGGATGATAAAGGTTATAACTGAACTTTAAACAAATTCTGTGAGAGTGTCAAAGAATGATAATTAATGAGTTAATTCGATTATTAACCTGGAAAATAAATAAAATTCAAGAATATCTTCCCTAACAAATGTTCTTTCTGCTCTTTTCTTGTGTATTGCCGTTATCATCAAAATTCACTCAATTATCCAGATCTGAAGCTGGGAGTTGCCTTTTGCAAGGATTCACAATGACAAGACATGGGTTCAAACTGTGCCTTCCCAAATCACTAACTGTGTAACTTCAGGCAAGTTGTATAATCTTTCTAAATTTCAATTTACTCATAACATGGTGGATAATTATTCCTACTTCTTCCACTGGCTTATGTTGAGGATCAAATAAGATATTATGAATTGAGGTTAATGTACCCACCTAACTCTTAGCAAATGTGAGATGTTTCTTTTTATATTTCATTTACCCAATATTTATACTACTTAGAGCAATTACTATTCTTTTAATTCTGTCAATTTTTATAATTGAAGACCACAAAGAATGGGGACAAGTAAAGAGCAGAATTATAACCAATCTCTCAGTCATCCATGGACAAGTTTCATGTAAAATATTTTCCTTCAACATTAATGTTCTACTCTTAACAATCTGTTTGACCAATACCAAAATTATTAGTCATGATTATTGTCATTGCAAGGAATAGAAGTTCAATTCAAAAGAGCTTAAGCAAAAATGATCATTTTTGGCACACATAATTGGGAAGGACACTGGGTGGCTCAACTCAAAATCAAAGAAAGAAATGTAGGAAAACTATGAACTCAGGACAAATATTTTCATAATTTCCTTGGTCCATCTCTGATTTCTGCTTGTCTCATTATTAACAATGCATCTTCAGAAAAAAAAATCTCTGGTATTGTACATAGTAGATTTATTGACTCATTCAACAAATATTTACTATCTGCTATCTATGTGGTACTGTGCTTAATGTTGTGAATAGCATGGTGTAGAAGAGAGACACAATTCCTGTTCTAATAGATAGCTCTTTAGTGATGAAGAAACCAATACATAATTACAATATAATGAGAAATGCTTTATGCTAGAGGAAGTCTTGGGATTTCAGGGACACATAGGAAAGACACCAAAATTAGCCTTGGAAATCAGAAAATGATTCCAGGAGAAACATTGTCCAACCTAAGATCAGAAATATGATTAAGAGTCAACCAGGTCAATATTGTTAAAGACTAATTTTTTTTTTATTGAATCCAATTCTATGTTCTTCATTCTGAAAATATATTTCTCATATTTTTTAAAAGATTTTATTTATTTATTTGAAAGAGAGAGAAAGCAGAGTGTGAGAGAGAGCATGAGCATGGGGAGGGGTAGAAGGAGAGGGAGAAGCAGACTCCCCACTGAGCAGGGAGCCCAATGTGGGGCTCAAACCCAGGACCCTGGCTGGGATCATGACCTGAGGTGAAAGCAGATGTTTAACCAACTGAGCCACCCAGGCACCCCATATTTTTAATGTTTCCTGTGAAACTCTAAAAAGAAGAAATTTAAGCTATAATATGACTAAACCTAAAAAATTTTAGACTCATATTAGCAGGAGGTCAAAGAACTGAACTCACCATTCTTTTCTAAGAAAAGGGAAAAAATTTTCAACTTATTTGCCATGATGAGGAGAAATAATAAGCACAGTGAAAAGCAAACATTTGATATTCCTTGTCCTCCTGAACATAAAATCAATTTAAAAGAGATTAAGTTGATAATGATGAAACATAAATTAGTTTAATGGGCTCATCTTATAAACCATGTTGTTGGGGAAAGCCTGATAAGCAGTAAAGCACTTTCCAAAAAATAAAATATCTTATATTTCTTATTTAAAAACACATTAGAAGAAAATGATATTTCTGAAAATCTCAACCTGTGGGGAAAACATCTTTTATTTCCTTAGGAACTACATGCATAGATTTTGTTCAACCAAATTAAGTAACTCACTTGTTCTCTTTTCACAGCATTCTCATCTTCTAGGTCAGAAAGGGGTTGAAATGTGAGAGAAAACAATTCTCAGAGAGCCTTGGAATTGAATAAGCTCTACCTTATTCACTCCAGCTAAGGGAAGATTAGAAATTTGACAGACTTTGTTCATGACTAGAATGAAAACCCTATACAGAGGATTAACTTGATATAACAGCAGTTTCATCAAACCAAGTACATGCTACTTGGTGAAAAAAGCAAAAACCCAACTGCAATTTAACAAACCGAGCAAAGAAAGTGGATGTTATATATTGAAACCCTGAGAAATGGCTACCTTCCCTTCTTATTAATGATATTGGATCAACCCCAAGTGCATTCATTGCATGATGCAGTCTGCTAAATCTGTGAACGCATGACATAAATTGGTTAGTATGTGTCAAGTATGGTGCTAGCTTAGTCATTAAAATAATTATGTTAGAAATATTATTATCCCTATTTTTACAATTAGGGTAATAGTGATACAGAAATAACTTGCTCTGTTTTAAAAGAGAGTTAGCATCTCTGATAAGATTCAATCCTATTTCTAAATCTAAAGATTTTTTCATTTTCCCTGCCATATATACAATAAAAGAATAAAAGAGATTAATGAATACATCATGTTTTAATTATAATGATATTTTTCTATGAAGCACCTCTTCCTAAGAGTATTTTTTTTTGTGAATAATCTGAAGTAATATGTTTCATGGTGTATTTTGGCAGGTGGTCCTTTGCTGACACTCCTAGGAATGGCTAAATTATATGACTTCCACTATCATATTAAGTATATATAATTGGTATAAATCAGTATATGACATTTATACATATTACAAATTACTTCTTTTGTAGAAAATTATTCCTGGGTTACCCTATTTGAATGAGCTCACCTCATCACAACTATTAGTTAACATCCTGCCCCCAATAATTCTGTATATTAAACATAAGGATGCATTACTCCTTATGAGTGAGGCATTTATAGATTCACAACTGGCCTGAAATTCTACTGTACTTGCTCTAGGTTCTTCCTCCTTCTAAACCCACAAATGATGCATATTCATCAGGATCTGTTGCAAATCCCTTTCTCAGAGATACAACACTTGCTCTAGGAAAACTCACATGTAATTTTTGACATTGGCAGAAAACTCCCTTCAATCCACCTCTAAGGAACTGTTACTTTTCTGACAACTTCCAGGAGATTTACTTGTTGCTGGCTGCCTTGTTTTATATCTCAATCTTAGAAATCACATTTCCAAATTGTTGATGACAGGAGAAAACAGTTTATTTCTCTAAAACACTTGGTCTCCATATTTTATAGTTTCTTCCACCCCTTCCAGATGTCTTCACCTTCATGCACTTCTTCTCCCCCATGCTGTCATTTTAATCTCTTTGGAGACTCTTTTCATTTCTCAGCCAGCCCTTCAGTGCCTTCCTTTTTACTCTCCTACCTGTTGATATATTTTTTTAAAAGAAAGGGAGAAACAAAGTAGTCTATTCACACAAACCACCTATAAACACATTGTACAAAAAAATTGACAAATGAACTTGACAACATAATAGCTATGACCAGAAAGATGTGGTGAACTTGAAGATAGTGTAATAGAAATTATTCAACCTGAAGAACATAAAGAATAAAGTTTTTTAAAAAATAAAAAGAGCTTTGGGAACCTAAGTGACAACATCAAGTTGTCTTGTGTATTTCAATTTAAGTTCCTGAAGGATATGAGAGAGAGAAGAGTATAGAAAAAATATTTAAAATAGAGTGGTCAAAGTATTTCCCCCAAGTATGAGGGAAAATAATTAATTTTGGGAATCAAGAAAACTAGTGAGGGTGCCTGGGTGGCTCAGTTGGTTAAGCGACTGCTTTCAGCTCAGGTCATGATCCCAGGGTCCTGGGATCGAGTCCCGCATCGGGCTCCCTGCTCTGCAGGGAGCCTGCTTCTCCCTCTCCCACTCCCCCTGCTTGTGTTCCCTCTCTCACTGTGTCTCTCTCTGTCAAATAAATAAATAAAAATCTTTAAAAAAAAAAAAGAAAACTAGTGAATTACAAGGAGGATAAGTATAGAAAAAATTATGCATAAGCACAGGATAGTAAAACTGCTGGAAAACAAAGATAAATAGAAAAGCTTGAAAGCAGTGAAAGAAAAAGAATATGTTATATACAGAGAATGATTCAAATGTGCAGTGACGTCTAATCAGAAACTATGAAGTACAGATAATAATGGAAAAATATCCTTAAAGTACAGAGAGAATAAAATAGACAAAAAAAAAAAAAAAGCTTTTAAATTCCTAACTGTAGGGGTGCCTAGGTGGCTCAGTTGGTTAAGCGTTTGCTTTTAGCTCAGGTCATGATCGCAGGGAACTGGGATTGAGCCCTGTATTGGGCTCCCTGCTCAGCAAGGGGTCTGCTTCTCCCTCCCCCTTTGCCCCTCCTCCCGCCTGTGCTCTCTCTCTCAAATAAATAAATACAATTTTTAAAAAAATAAATAAATTCCTAATTGTATATCCAATAAAAATTTATTTAAGAATAAATAAAAATAGTCATTTTAAAATAAATGTACATTGAGAAAATTTATTACCAGTAGGTCTTAGTTAAAGAAAGTACTGGGGCACCTGGGTGACTCAGTCATTAAGCATCTGCCTTAGGCTGGGGTCGTAATCCCAGAGTCCTGGGATCCAGCCCCACATAGGGCTCCCTGCTCCGTGGAAAGCCTGCTTCTCCCTCTCCCACTCCCCCTGCTTGTGTTCCTTCTCTCGCTGTGTCTCTCTCTGTCAAATGAATAAATAAAATCTTTAAAAAAAATACTAAAAATAGTTCTTCAATTTGAAAGAAAAATTCTTAGAAAATGCTAAATATCATGAAAATACATAGCCCCTTTTAAAGCAAATATTATATAATCGCTTCATGAGGTTTATAATATAAATAAATGTAATACATGTGACAACAATAATGCAATAGCACCAGTAAATGGGCTGACATATTGAATTTTTCCTCATTTTCTGTGAAGAAGTACAATAATAAATCTAACTAAACTATGACATATATTTTATATCCCCCATAAAGCCACTAAACATCATGTATAGGGATGTAGTTAAAAATCCAATAGATAAATTCAATTTACATCTTTAAACACTTCACATTAACCAGAAGATGTTAGAAAAGAAGATTCAGAGCAACAAAAAGCAGAGGGGAAAACAGAAAGCAAAAAGTAAAATGTTAGACCTAAATCCAAGCATTTCAATCATTACATTGAATAATAATACATTAGTCAAGATATAGGGCAGAGATTTTTCAGAAGGAAAAAAAAAGGGGGACAAACTCTATACTATCTACAAGAGAAACATTTGAGACATAAGGACAGACAACTTGAAAGTAAACAGATCAAAAAAGATATATACCATGCAAATAGTAAACTTAAGAAGTAATTTTGACTATATTAATATCAGACAAAATAGACTCCAAAACAAAGAGTATTAAGAGACAAATGAGGACATTTCATAATGAAAAATGGTCAACTAATCATCAATTCATAAGTATCATAAATGTATTTTCAAGAAAGAAACTGGGAAGGTGGAAGATTTTACCCTATTTGAAAGCTAGTAAGTTAGACTGTCACAGTTTTATAGATACCAGCAGAAAAGACAAGGCTTTTGGCTCAGAGACAAATGACACTTTATTACCCACAGTGGTAAGAATAGCCAGAGTGACATTTTGTGCCATTTTCCTGAGCTCCAAGTCTCACAGAGTGATGTGATGAGGACCTAGTTTTGCCCATGCAATGGGATGAATTATAGGAGAGAAACCCCAAGATTAGGCAACCCTGATCTATTATGCACATTCTCCCCTCCAGAGATGGCACTTTCTTTATTTCCATGTAAGGTAAATAAATTGGGTCCAGAGAGGGGAGGGAGACATCCCTATCTTTAATTTCTGTAATGTAAATAAATCTGCTCTGGGAATGGATATATATATATCTTTATTCTCTGGATTGTAAAAGACATATATCTTTCCAATGCTGTCTGCTTACACACACATTCTTATAAAGGTAATCTGGAGCAAATTGGATATTAATGCCTAAGTATGCAGAAATGAGAGAGATCCAGGGAGGATTGTCTCCCATTGATTCCATTCTTGGTTTCTATAGTCTTGGCCTCTAGCAAATTTTCTATTGTGCATACGTCTCTGTTAGCCACTCTGATGAATCTCACTAACAAAGGCTGAGATTATATCCATTCAGTGTGTTCCATGTGGCATTTAACTAAAGCTATTTTCAACAAGATTCCAGGTAGTACCATGTGGCAAACATGCAGTGCTGATCCAAGCTAGAAATCCCAGTGTCTCTATTCTAAATAGCTGAAGAGATCCAATAAATAATCAGGGTCTACATTAGAAATCCAAGTAGCTTTCACCTTAAATTTCTCTAAAGACCCTTCCCACTTGGCAAGTAGCATTGACCCAGTTATAATAGGTGTATTACCAACTGCACAGACTCCACACTGGCTCACAAAGAGGAAGGGCAATTCTGTCATCAATATCAACCTTGGCCAGGGAGTTGAGACTGGGTCTAATACCTTCCAGGGCTAAGGTGCTGTCATTGATTACTTGAGCCAAAGTCAAGGACAAATTCTAGACTACCTTTTCTAATTAAATGATTATTATAGGTAAAACTGACCACCAGGTGTGCATAAATAACCAATTTATTATCCCTCTGGAAATCGCTCATATAACCTAGGATTACCTCATTTGAAGAGAGCTCTGCAGTCACCTGAGGGCTACATGATCTTCTGGTAATGTTTCCTTAAACACTTGAAATTCTCTTATAACCATCCCTAAGGTACAAGTCATCATGTTTCCATAAGAATAACATGTTCAAGTATGGCCTCCATACAAGAAATAAAACACCAGGAGTGTACATGGTGCCCCTTGGAAGAAAATGTGGTTTACAATATTCAGGGCTCCCAAGGGAGACTTCCATTCATTGAGGGCCACTGGTTGACAGCGCCTCCCATGGAGTCTGCACATGGTCTCCCACCTGTTCATTCAAGTGCAAAGAAGAAAATCCAAAGCAAAAGTTAAGTCAAACATGGGGGTGTTAGGGAAGAAATGACTAGAGATAAGTATCAAATACTATTTTGAAAAAATATGGGAGAAGTAAATACCATGACAAACTTCAAAATGTAAAAAAAGTTTGATATCAAAGCAGGGGTGGTTCAATATCCACAAATTAATCCATGTGATACACCACATTAATAAAAGAAAGGATAAACCATATGATCCTCTTAATAGATGCAGAAAAAGCATCTGACAAAACACAGCATCCATTCTTGATAAAAGCCCTCAACAAAGTAGGGATAGAAGGAACATACCTTAGCATCATAAAGCCCATATATGAAAGACCCACAGCTAACATTATCCACAAAGGGGATAAACTGAGAGCTTTTCCCCTACGGCCAGGAACATGACAGGGATGTCTGCTTTCACCAG
The DNA here is from genome assembly GCF_011800145.1 of Mirounga leonina. Lineage (NCBI taxonomy): Eukaryota > Metazoa > Chordata > Mammalia > Carnivora > Phocidae > Mirounga > Mirounga leonina. Next base: position 50,520,104 of record NW_023270854.1, on the reverse strand, counting down.
TTCAACACAGTACTGGAAGTCCTAGCCTCAACAATCAGACAACAAAAAGAAATAAAAGCATCCAAATCAACAAGGAAGAAGTCAAACTTTCACTGTCCACAGGTGACATGATATTTTACGTAGAAAACCCGAAACACCCCATCAAAAAACTGCTAGAGCTGATATATGAATTCAGCAAAGTCACAGGATATAAAATCAATGTACAGAAATCTGTTGCATTTCTATACACCAATAATGAAGCAGCAAAAAGAGAAATCAAGGAAATGATCCCATTCATAACTGCACAAAACCCACAAGATACCTGGGAAATAAACCTAACTAAAGAGGTAAAAGATCTCACTCCTGTCAGAATGGCTAAAATCAAAACCATAAAAAACAAGTGTTGGTGAGGATGTGGAGAAAAATGAACCCTTTTGCACTGTTTGTTAAGAATGTGAACTGATGTGGCCATTGTGGAAAGTAGTATGGAGTTTCCTCAAAAAATGAAAAATAAAACTACCTTACGATCTAATAATCACAGTATTGGATATTTACCCAAAGAATACAAAAACATTAATTCAAAGGGCTACATGAACCCCTGTGTTTATAGCAGCATTATGTACTATAGCTAACTTATGGAAATAGCTCAAGTATCCATCGATACATGAATGGATAAAGAAGATGTAATATCTATACTCAATGGAATATTACTCAGCCATAAAAAAGAATAAAATCTTGCCATTTGCAATGGCATGGATGGAGGTAGAGAGTACAATGCTAAATGAAATAAGCCAGTCAGAGAAAGACAAAAACCATATGATCTCACTTATATGTGGAATTTAAGAAACAAAACAAATGAGCAATGAAAAAAAAAGAGTGACAAACCAAGAAACAGGCTCTAAACTATAGAGAACATACTGATGGTTCCTAGAGAAGAGGTGGGTGGGAGGATGGGGGAAATAGGAGATAGGGATTAAAAAGTACACTTATAATGATGAAAAAAATAAAATAAAAAACCTAAAAGTTTGAAAACATAATGGTGTAGAATAAGTAGACAGGTATTGAATTTTCAGTACTTTTTATAAATGTCCTGAGAATATTTACTAAAATTGCTAATAGAATATTTCACAAAATATATTTAAATAACATTCAAGAAATTGTTTATTGCTCAAGCTACATTTTTCTAAAAAAATAAAGATTTAGAATGAACATTTTTAAAATCCCAATTATATTTAATGTTAAATAGTTTCTTTATAATTTCTTAGGTCAAGAAAGATTTTAAGAATTTATTTAAGTACCAAAAATAACGTCAGATCAAATTCCAGGAGTAAGGAATGCATGTCTGAAAATTCTGAAGGAAATTAGAAAGACTTTGGATAATATTAAAAGAGAAAGGCACCTTTTTTTAATGCCCTTTTAAAAAATCTATCTTAGGTACAGAGGACATAAAGGTGTACAAATCAAAAATGTACAAGTCAATGAATTTCACAAAGTGGACACAACTCAGCATCTACCAAACCAGATGATGAAAGAAAACATAACCAGTAGCCCAGATATCCACCTCACACTCCACTGTCACTACTTATAAAAGGTAAAAACTATCTCAAATATTCATTACTACCCATCCTTTTCACTCAACAATGTTTGTATGATTCCATGTAACATCTATAATGTAACATGTACAGTAACAGAAATGTGTTCATTTTTGTTGCTATAGGATGTCTCATTATATATAAATATATCAAAACTCACTTTTCCATTCTCTGTTAGTGGTCTGATTTCAGATTTGACTAACACACATAATAGTACTATGAAAATTATAAATGCACACAGACTCACACACCTACACACACACACACACGTTCTCTAATACATATATCTATTTTGGTGGGGGCATATCCCTAGGAAGAGAATTGATGGTTCATAGGATATGTGGATATTTAGCTTTACTAATAACTACTGAGAGCTAACTGGGGTTATTTAGATATTGTTTCATTTCAAAATTTGGGTTTTTTAAGCTATTTTCTTGATACTAATTTTTAGCTTTACTCCACTGAAGTCAGAGAACATATCTTGTTTAATTTCAATCCTTTGAAATTTATTGAAAGTTGACCCATTGTATAGTCAATTATATTAAATGTTGTGTGTATTTGAAATGAATGTGTGGGATGCGTGGGTGACTCAGTCGGTTAAGCATCTGCCTTTGGCTCAGGTCATGATCCCGTGGTCCTGGGATGGAGCACCACGTCGGGCTCCCTGCTCAGTGGGGAGCCTGCTTCTCCTTCTCCCTCTGTCCCCTGGCTCATGCTCTCTCTCTCTCTCACTCTCTCTCTATCTCAAATAAATAAATAAAATCTTTTTTTAAAAAATGAAATGAATGTGTATTCTGAGCTCAATGGGCATGGTATTCTATATATGCCACTTAGGTCTATTTTTTTAATGATGCCCTTAAATATTTTCTATTTTTACTCATTTTTCATCTACTTGTTCTATCAGTTTTTTGACAGAAGTGTGTTTGAATCTCCCACTAAGATTATTACTTCCCTATAAGGAATTCTTTGGCCAGGTTTGTAGAAAATGTGTTCACTCTTGCACTTCAGTTTCCTAATTGGAAGTTTTTGTGTCTAATTTTCTATGAGCCTTTATGACTAGAACTGCTTCTCCTCATCTTTCTATATTCAATGCCTATTCCTCTATCTAACAAAGAGTTGGCATCAATTAAATGATGGTTTATGGCAAATGAACAAAAGGATGGCCATATTCTCCACCCCTGCTCCCTTTTTTCCCAGGTAGCTTGCCACACAGTTGCTTTTTGGATGTAGCTCATATACTGTGGGACTTAGTTTACACTTAAATTTGAAAAATTAGTATTTGATTTTTCCTTAATGTCTGGTAATGATGATACTCCACCCATCTCAGATAGAAACTACAACCTGAGCTCTCAGAGCTCACACTGGCTAATAATTGGAGAGAAGAGAAGCAAGCTTCCTAATTTGGGGCAGAAGGCCTAGGAATTATTTTTAATTGATGTTTTAGGAGACTGAAGTGACTGTACCTTGCTGATGGGTACTCACAGTTAAGAAGAAGGTGGAAAAATAAAAGTCTTCATGCCCAAACAAGGGAAGGCTCTGGTATATGCAGGTTTCTGTGATCTTTAGACCACTCAGAAAAATGTTTCAGTAACTGCATGCTAGGAATACTAGACCCTGGAAAATGTAACCTTTCATAATGAATACTCTGGGGCATGATTGTTACAATTTTGCCAATTTGGCTAGGGACTTACTACAGTGGGTGATTTAAACTGTATTCCAGCTATAAAGAGTACTCAAATTTCAACATCTCAGAAGGAGGTTGATTTGGGAGAGGTTAGATTTGGTAGGTTTATAAACCATTTTCTTTTTTTTTTTTTAAGATTTTATTTATTTATTTGAGAGAGAGAGTGAGA